>NW_006921641.1:11499567-11518207 GCF_000298275.1 Orycteropus afer afer
GACAATGTATATGTGAACTGCTTTATGGAAAGTGAATTTGCTCTGTAAATCTTCACCCAAATCAAAATAAAATTTAAAAAAAAAAAAACACAAATGGGAAAATACTAATATCCTTGTTCTGTTACCTGCACTGTTCATTCATATATTACCTGCATCAGTGTTAGGCATTATCTCATTATCAGCAAGTTAATATTTGTTGAGTTAATGCATGAATGAAAGTTTGAATTACAGAAAGAGTTTTTGCTTGGGGAAGAGGAATACTACTAATATTGGGAATGCAAGATTTGGTAAAGCATGGAATTTTAATTGCCTGACAATTGTATGGTTATTCCCTCCCAATCTCTTCTTCCTCTCCCTTCATCAACACCTCCACATCCCCAATTCAAAAGCAAGAATGGATGCTATACTTTTTCCTATAGGAGAAAAAGAAACAAAGGGAGCCTCTTAGGAAGATTCCTTCAGTCAGCACATATCTGATAACCTCCTGGTAAGGCCCAAGCACTGTGGATAAAATAGAGAATACAACAAACATGGTCCCTGCACTTAAGCAATGTCATTCTAACAAGGAAAGTCAAAGGTTGAGGGAGGAGAGAAGAGGAGAGGAAAAATACAGAAGGGAAAGAAAAGAATAGTAAAATACCAAAGAAGTGAGGAATTTTGATGATCAATGAATTGATACTTCATTTGTGTTAATATAAGTTATTTAAAAATGAATTTAAATCCTAGCCATTTGCCCCCACATCAAGTACTTACAAGATATGCCCCTGATTTCATAACACATAAGTACATAGCCCAGTAAAGACAATAATAATACTCTAGTGATAGAGTTTTCATGATTTCCCACAATCGGTAATAAAAAATACACTTGATTCAAACCAGTGAATTGTGACCCAGATCTAAGTATAAATAAAGTGAAAGTCATAAGTTTCTTCAGTGACAGTCTCACTAATTAAGTTATTTGGTCTGTTTTTAGCCACATTGGATATTTTTTTCTTCTTAAGGTTGTTATGAATGTTGTTTGTGGCAGCATCAAGCCAAGAATTCACGTAGTTACTCAATCACACAGATTACTCATCACTGCCTGTTCATAACAGAATCCTAAAATGTTTCAGATTTCTGATGCAAATCAAAATCTCATAATCACTTGTCATTGCTAAATTAAATGACAGGATAATAACATTACATTAAAACCATTTTTCTCTTGATTGAGTACCTTTCTCAGAAGTGAACCTTCTAGATGTATATTTTTTTCATCAGTACTATAAATGCATTTAGAATCCAAGATAAAAATAGAATTGAAAAGAGGAGGTGTGGGATGTTTTCAAATCATTGGATGAGTCTCTTTTGAATCTAAAATAACCATATTTGACAGTGCACAGCTAGGGAATGGAGTAGTTTTGCCCAATTTATTGGCACTTTCAGAACTGCATAAAAGAGGTTCACAGGTTGAACTTGGTCTTTTTTCACACAATTGTGTTCTCTTGGCATCAGTTTTATGTCATTCTGTTGCAAACAGGCAATGCCTTATAGGAATTAACTTTGTTCTGTTACTAAATTATAATAAGATATTGGTTTTAGGTAGGTCACAACTTGTGTGGGATATAAATATGCATTTCTAATCTGCTAAAAAGAAGTTGCTAAAGCCGAATAAGGAGCTCTGGTAGCATAGTGCCTAAGGCACTTGACTGCTCACCAGAAGGCTGGCGGTTCAAGCCCACCGGCCACTCCTCGGAAGGAAGGTTGGGCAATCCTACTTCCGTAGTGATACTGCCTTGGAAACCCAAGGAGGGGTCGCTATGAGTCGGGGCCGACTCGACGGCAAACAACAACAACAACAACAAAGCAGAATAGGCTCTTGGCTGATTTACTAATAAACCTTATTACCTCTTGACCTTTCTTTCTTGTCCAAAGTTAATGAACCTATGTGGTCACACCTGCCTTCTCTCCACCTGTTCCATCTGTCCTTGGCCCACCTCCTTATAGCCAGTCAACTGGTCTTCTTGCTACTTGGGCCCATCTTTTCCACTTGTCCTACACCCAGAACTCCTATTCATTTTAAAGTCAGTCATTCTCCTGTCCTCCAAATGTTTCCTCACGACTTCTACTTTAATGTTATTAGAATCATCCCTGGAGCATACTGTTTACTCTTACTTTTTCCCTTATTTAATAGTAACATAAGGAAGCAATAGCATTACAGTAAAAATCCTTAGTTCTTTGAAAATTCAGTGAAGATACAGACTGAAACAAGATTGACATAGACATGAGTTGATAATTACTGAATCTGGGTGATAGGTACACGTGGGGATGAGAGGAAGTCAATATACTATTCTATCTACTTTTATGTTTGAGAGTTTCCATAATAAAAATTAAACTTAGTTATTCAGGATCCATTTTTTTAAAATAGATGATTTTTCTGAGTCAGCTCAAGAAATGTATGGTATGGTATACAGGATGGATAGAACTAAAATCCAGTCCTACCATCTAAACACCCTGCCCCATCCCACTCCAAGTAAACAAATAAGATTCTTTAGTGCTTGAACTTGTAGCTTCCTTCTTCTCCTTAGGTGCTGCTGTGTCTGATTACCAGAATCCTAATACACTTCTGTTTTATATTAAAGTGACCCAAGAAACCTGTACAGAACCTCTTATTTGTTTTATCCCATTTATTAAATCTCTCTTTGAACAAAGCTCTATGCTGGACATTGGGAAAGAAGAATATGAAATTCCCTGGGTGATGCAAATGGTTAATGCAGTCAGCTGCTAACAGGAAGGTTGGCAGTTCAAGTCCACCCAGAGACACCTTGGAAGAAAGGCCAAGTGATCGTCCCAAAAATCAGCCACTGAGAACCCTATGGAACAGTTCTACTCTGACCCATGTGGGGCTACCTTGAGTCAATGTCAATTTGATGGCAACTAGTTTACCCTCCAAAGGAAGTTAGTGGCACCCATGAATCACCCTGATTCAGAATAGACACCAGTGCCTGCCATCTGAAGCAGAGCTATAATACAGCTCTAGTGTGTGGCCATGGGACTATGGGGGAGAAAGAGGAAATTTGTCAGGAAAATGGATTCTCAGTGATACAAAGTACTGAATGTTAAGGTAAAAAACCAAAAGCGAAACTCACTGCCGTTGAGTCAATTCTGGCTCATAGCGAGTCCCATTGGGTCTCTGAGGCTGTAAATATTCATAGATGTAGATTATAGCATTGTTCTTTTGCAGAGCAGCTGATGGGTTTGAACCAGTGACCCTCAGAGATCCTTTGTTAAAGTAAGGGGAAAGCTAATCTTCCCTGCTTCTGATCACAGCTTCATTAAAGCTCTATAAGATAGTCTTCCCTCTGTCTTCTGAGGAATTTAAATTGATTCCAGATACCAATGTGATTTCTCTCTCTTTTTTTTCCCCCAATTAAAATAGTCTTACTTCTCGTTTGCCAAAAACTGGAGAAACCATCCATGGACATAAGTTTTTTATTGGCTTTGGAGGGAAAGGAGCCAACCAGTGTGTCCAAGCTGCTAGGCTTGGAGCAAAGACGTCCATGGTGTGCAAGGTATGTATAAAGGACAGTGGAGAGGACTCTAGAAGCAAGAATCTGGCTTTAAGACTCAATGTTCCTTGTTGTAAAAGATCTAAATGGTAGAGAGTAATCTTCATTGCGCTTTTTACTAGTTTGTACCTCACTGAATTCTTTGAGAAGTAGCAGTCCTCACATAACTTAATGCTGCATTCCTGAATTTAATGAGTTTATAATTGGAGTGTGAGAAGTGAAGGGAATTAGCCTACTCCAATGGCTTTCTGTAGTCCAACTTCTAAACAACAGCTTGAGTCATCTTGTTTTTTGCAGGTTTCACTAGAGGAACACAGCTTTTGGAAACTTAGTTTAATAACTGGTGATATATTCATCTCTAAATTATTTTCTCCTATCAATTAACACACTTGCCTTCTAAATGAAAGGCTGGTGATTTGAGTCCATCCAGAGACACCTTGGAAAAAGGCCTGGTGATCTACTTCCAAAATAGCAGCCATTGAAAACCTTATAGAGCACACTTGTCCTGTGACACGTGGGGTCATGCGAGTCAGAATCAATTCCATGGCAACTACTATTAGTTTACAGCTGTATGTTAGATCAGAAGGGAATCTGGGCCTCAATGAACTATACACAAAACTGATCTTTGGCATAGTGCTGTTTTCAGGTACTTATCATATTTTTATGCAAATAACACACATTACATGTTTGTTTTCTTGTTTTGCCAACCGTGCCCCACTCAGTGCATTTTATAAGCACACGTGCTTATGAAAATACCTTAAGAAAAGGGCATAGTTGGCAAAAAAACATGTAGTGCATATTATTTGCATAAAAATATGGTGTGTGAAAAAAAGATACCTGAAGTATGTTGTTGTTGTTGTTGTTATGTGCCATCGAGTTGGACCCGACTCATAGCGACCACTCCTTGGGTTTCTGAGGCACTATCACTATGGAAGTAGATTGCCCAACCTTCCTTCTGAGGAGTGGCTGAACCTCCAGTGGGTTTGAACCTCCAGCCTTCTGGTTAGCAGTCAAATGCCTTAGGCACTATGCTACCAGAGCTCCTCCTACCTGAAGTACAATAGTTGGTTAAACTTTTGCATCTTTAATGAAATTTTCAAGTGCTAACATTACTAGTATAACAAGAAAGTATATATACATAAATATATACACGTGTGTGTGTGTGTGTGTGTGTGTGTATGCTAGGCTAGGTCTTCACAGTACAGATTGAGAAAAATATAAGAAACTTAGAAGAATGAGCTGTCTACTGTGAACTGTACATTTTACCCAGACTTCTCTAAAATGTCATTTCCCACTGCATACACCACTTTTCTCTCCACAGGTGGCTTTAAATGATGTATAAGCTATACAATTGTCACTTCATCTGCTAATGAAGTGTAGCTTTATTTCTAATTTATGATTGACATGATGTAATTCTCATCTGGCTACTTGATCGAAAAAATATCACATGAATTGCAAGATTCAAAGTAAAGGAACCCACATTTGCTAAGATTGAGCTCTTGATAGATTTAAAAGATCAATATAATTATTCAGAAATTATTATGTACAAGAAATTATAGTAGGAATTTAGGAGGGGGGGGTTAAAAATAACAAGCCTGAGCCATCCTGCATGTCATTAGCTATGAAAGGTTTAGGGAGTAATCAGATGGTGCTGACTTAAAGGGACTAAGAAATTGGAAAGAAGATGGTGTAATTTCCTGGCTGGGAAAATCTGGCTGAATGAAGAATTGGTATTGGAAGCAAGATACCAAAAAACAGCTGCCCTGGGAAGAGGAGAGTTCGCTAAAGCTGGAGCTGTTAAAGGAGAGATTAGACAACCCCTCTCTTTTGGGAGCATTAGAGAAGCTATTCATGTAGCCATTAAAGTTAAGATGGGCTATCCTCTGGGATGTCTTCCAAATCAAAGATTTTGGGATTGTTTTTATTTTAGGCCTATTGAATTTAAGGCAAGGAGAGAAGAGCAAAATAAAAATATTTGAATTATGGGACTGAACTTGGGAGATGAATCATGAAACTGTAGGAGTAGATATGAGAGGAATAAGAGGCAGGGGGCTGCATTTTGGGAAGTGTTCCAGTTACAAGGTTTATTAAAGCAAAAATGCTGTTTGTTTATTCTGGCATATGGTTGTTTATGTTAGCACTTGTGCAATTTTGTTTTACACATCTACTGTGCCCCTGATGTTTTGTTGTTGTTAAGTACCATCAAGTTTGCTCCAACTCATGGTGACCCTGTGTGCATCAAAATGAAATGTTGCCTGATCCTGCACCATCCTCACAACCATTGCTGTGTTTGAGCCCATTGTTGCAGCCACTGTGTCACTTCATCTCACTGAGGGTCTCTTTTTTTTTTTGCTGACCCTCTCCTTTACTAAGCATGATGTCTTTTTCTAGCAGTTTGTCCCTCCTGATGACATGTCCAAAGTAAGCACACACAATCCTCATTTCTACGGAATATTTTGGCTGTATTTCCTTGAAGACAGATTTGTTCATTCTTCTGGCAACTCATGGTATATTCAGTATTCTTTGCCAACACCACAGATTTAGTCATCTAATATTTAGCCTCACAGTGGAATTTAAGCTGGTTGGCACTGAAGAGGGTAAGAAAAACCTATACATGAGACTTTGCCTAGACAAACTGGGACCTTTAGATATAGAATTATTTAAGCTTAACCAAATTGCATAATATTCTTAGCCTTCTTGAAAAGAAAAAAACAAAGTATCTTTTTATAACAGTAACCATTATTATCCATTAATCATGTGTTTAACCCTTATGAAGTACATATTCGTTAAGCAAATTAGCTAAACTTGCTTTAAAGCTGATATTGTAAGATGACAGATTCCAAGTCAAAACCGAAATCATTAAATTATTCAAGGTAAAAATGAATAGATGGAGCCAAAGAAAGCAGGAGGGAAATGTCCATGGCTTTCTAGGCCACATTCATTTACCTACAACTCCCCTGCAACAAACTATAATTTAAGGTATGATGAAATGGGACTGTGTGATGACACATGGAAAACATACCAAGCCAAGAAAAAATATTTATCAAGAAATTGTAACAAAGAATATAAATGAAGAGTTACATCAATATTTGTATAGAGATACATGTAAAATGAAACACTTCAAGTAGTTAAGATTTATGTATAGTCGTCCCTCGGTATCCATGGAGGATTGGTTCCTGGACCTGTCATGGATACCAAAATCCATGATGCTCAAGTCCCTTATATATAATGGCGTAGTATTTGCATATAACCTATGCACATCCTCTTGTTGTTGTTGTTGTTTGCCTTCGAGTCAGCCCCGACTCATAGCGACACCTCCTTGTTACATACTTTAAATCATCTACTAGATTACTTGTAATGCCCAATACAATGTAAACAGCACTTTCTACCTCCCTCTTAGCCTTTATGGGATTGCTTCAACCACTTAATTGCTTTTTATTTTTTCCTTGAATATTTTTGATTGACATTTGGTTGAATCTGTGGGTGCAGAACCCATGGATACAGAGGGCTGACAGTAGTCAATATTCAGCTGAGTCATGGGCTGAGGCTATGCAGTCCAATGATAATTGGAGATGGTATTTTAAGGTAAAAAATCCAGGCAGATACTGCAAAAAATGCAAGTTACCTTCTCAAGGTCTGCCAAGACATCTTTCACAGAAATTCATCTGATTTGTTTGAGTGCATCTTCCATCGCCATTCTTTGATGATGAAGCCACATGTTAAAGAGGAAGAAGATATTTCTAAACATCAAAAAACTGGCAACCCAGGAGGACCATGTTGGAGGTTAGAGCTCAAGGTGTAGTAGCCTACATGGTCCAGAGACCCTGCTGCCCATACGAAGGAAGCCATGAGCAGGCATGGACCCAAAAGATCCACATGAGAAATCAGCAAACTTGGAGTGCCTTCCAGAAATTACCAGATCTTCCTTCAAATATGAGACTATCTAAACCCTCTACTACAGGTTTTTGGGTGCTATCAAATTGATTCCAATTCATAGCAACACTAAACGACAGAGTAGAACTGCCCCCATTGGGTTCCCAAAGCTGTAAATCTTTACAGAAGCAGATTGCCACATCTTTCTGCTGTAAAATGGCTGATGGGTTCAAACCACCAACCTTCTGGTTAACCACTATGCCACCAGGGTTCCTTCTAATACAGCTAGATAGGTAAACATGCAGATAGACTCCAAATCATAGTGACCTTATGTACAACATATGCCCACTCCTGCATCTTCACAATCACTAGGATGCTCTAGTCCCTGCCTGCAGTTACTGTACGAGTCCATGTCACCAAGGGTCTTCCTCGCCCTTGCTGGCCTTCTCCTTCACCATGGTGTCCATTCTCTAGCAATTAAAATTATTAAAATTATTCTCCAGCATAATCTCTATGGTGGGTAAGTTTGTGTGTCAACTTGGCTGGGCCTGGTTGAGTGGCTGGGCAGCTGGTGGTAGTTATTCCCCATGATGAGACTGGCAATCAACTCCATAGTGGAATCTACCACAGGCAGCTGAGTAGCTGCCCTTGGGATGTAGTCTGCTTCCTGTATACAAGGAGAAGCCTTGGGAATGGTCTCTAGCCTATGGCACACTTGGACCCTGTATGTAGCCATGTTGTTCATCAACCTGCTATGTTTTGCCAACCTTGGGACTTAAAATGGACTTAAATTAATGGCCTGCCATGTGGTTTGGTAACATTGAGACTGTACCTTTTTTACTTGTCAACCTTGGGCTTGGCAGCCTCAGCCGCCATTAGCTGCCTGAGTTAAGAAATAATGCCTCTAGCTCCAGTGAACTGGCAGCAGGAGGCAGAGCTAGACCCCAAGGTTGAGGGGTTTTCACCTAGGCCCTAGAGCCTGGCACTTTGAACTTGAACTTAAAGCCTCCAAATTGTAAGGATAAACTCCTGTTTGTTAAGGCCATCCCATTTGTGGTATATATTCCTGTCAAAGTGGCATCAGGTAACCAGAACAATGTCCAAATCAAGCAAGTTGGACAGCATCGTATTGTGTTGTACTATGTTTCCACTAGGAGCTCTGGTGGCATAGTGCCTAAGACACTTGACTGCTAACCAGAAGGCTGGTTCAAACCCACCAGCCACTCCTCATAAGGAAGATTGGGCAATATACTTCTGTAGTGATGCTGCTTTGGAAACCCAAGGAGAGGTCACTATGAGTTGGGTCCGACTTGACGGCAGTGAGTGAGTAAGTGTGTTTCCACTGGCTGTTTTTTGAAGGTAGCTCACCAGACCTTTCTTCCTACTCTGTCTTAGTCTGGAAGCCATGTTGAAACCTGTCTACCATGAGTGACCCTGCTGGTGTTTGAAATACTGGTAGCATAGCTTCCAGCATCACGATAACATGCAAGCCACCAAAGCCACCACAGTACAATACACTGAAAGATGGGTGGTAGCTAATACAGGTAGCTGCCCATGTTTGCTTCAGAATGGTCAAGCATGAAGTTCTTTGACAGCAGTGGCTACTCATGGTCCCATCCTCAGAGCAGTGCCAGGCTGCAAACTGTCACTGGTCTAGCTAAGTACAGAAATTGAGAGTAAGCAATTAGAAATGTTTATAGCAATTTGACAGAAATTTTATAGCTGTAGTTATAATAGTAATACTAAATTAGGCTCTGTATTTTGTATGTCTCTTTTTTGTTTTCGTTTCATTGTTATTATATTTTACAGAAGTATTGTCTACAATGGATTGGAAATAAAGAAATCAAAAACAAAACCAGGCCTTCATCACAGATATTTTGAACGGCAGTGTATTAGCCATCATCTTAACCAAAAGGCACCTTCTATGCTAGATTACTATGGGAGAATCAACTAACCATGCATAAGAGTTTCACTTTGAAAGATAAAAATTAGTCAGAAGCCTTTCTCAGTAATACATAATGAAGTGAAATCTGTCCCTTACTCTATTGAAAGATGGCTAGCTAAAACTAGTTGAATGTGTTGGTTGAAATGCTTGACCATATGTACAAACATGAGATTCTATGGCCCTAACCAAATAAATGATATTACCTCACATGGCAACGCACCCTAGTGGTACAACAATTAAGTGTTTGGCTCGGCTTGCTAACCAAAAGGTCAACAACTCAAACCTAGCCAGCCACTCAGTGGAAGAAAGACCTGGCAATCTGCTCCCATAATGATTGTTGTTGTTGTTATTTGCCGTCTAGTCGGCCCCGACTCATAGTGGCCCTCCTTGGGTTTCTGAGGCAGTATCACTATGGAAGTAGATTGCCCCATCTTCCTTCCAAGGAGTGGCTGGTGGGTTTGAACCACCAGCTTTCTGGTTAGCAGTCAAGTGCCTTAGGCACTATGCTACCAGAGCTCCCATAATGATTATAGCCTAGAAAACCCTAAGGGATGGTTCTGTTCTATCACATGAGGTCACTATGAGCCAAAAATCAACTGGATGGCGCCTAACAAGAACAACTTTATATAGAAAGAAATGAAAAGGGATAATTGGATCACCACTAACCCACCACCACTCTCCTGATAATGGTGGTTGTACCATTACTTTTGTATATTAAGGCAAACACCCATCTATCTAGAATTCAAACAATCAGCAAGTGTGAATAGCTAGAATTGAACTTACTCTTCTTCTTTCATGATAAAACCACCAATGACAAGTTAAACATTAATATGAGAGATTTCAAAAAAGCAACTGCTGAGTGTTGTATAGTGACTGATGCAGCTTAAGTCTCTGAAACTTGCTGTTCATCATGACCCTCAGGCACTAAAATGTCCTGAATCACCAGGTTACATTCAGCTTAGTTTTAGTATTAATTATATTTTCATGCATTCAGTTATTTATAGGTTATTTTAAAAATCAGTAATCCAGTATGCCCTAAACTGATGCTTGCAAAACAGTTGAAGTTTGATTAGGTGGGGGAGAAAGGAAAGAAGTTCTAAATTCACATAAATCAAGGGAAGGAAATGGGCATGACCTTGTTGTACTTATGTTGTGTTTTCATACAGTTCAATTACAATATCAAGTTAATAGTGCTTTCTACTCAACACTCTGAAAAGCTGAGAAATCTAATTATTTTTGCCAAATAGGAGTTTTAGAAAGATAGAAGCAAAAGACTCGGGAAGCAAGCCTGAGTCACTTCAAATGAGCCTGAAGCCAGCACACACAATCCAAGGAAATCTCTGTGACTTTATATCTGTACTTCACGGTCTCCGTGGCACAAATGGTTTGGGCTGAACTGCCATGCCATGGAAGAAAAGGCCTGGTGATCTGCGTGCGTTAAGATTACAGCCATGCAAACCCTGTGGGGAAGCTCCAGAGGCGATGCAAACCCTATGGGGAAGCTCAATAACCAGGGTAAGCACGGCTTACTTGTGCTTACTTATCTGTAGTGAACAATTTCACATGGATTTCACATGTTTTTCACCACATCAGAGGTGTCAAAGATATGGTAAAACCCATGTGAAGCTGTTCACAACAGATTAGTAAGCAAGCACAAGGATACCTGTGCTTACCTTGCTTATTGGATACTCTGTCCCTGTCAAGGACTGTGAATTTGAAAAGAGGTTTTGATTCTGTAGAATGGTGCTGTGGGGTTGGGAGAGAGACAGATGCCAGTCATACATAGAAGCAAACTCTTTGATGAGAAAAAATGTGAAATTGTTCACTGCAGATTAGTAAGTAAGCACAAGTAAACCCATGCTTGCTTGCTTATTGGATAATCCCACACTGAGCAGTTCTACTCTGTAACACATGGGGTAACCATTAGTTGGAATGGACTTAATGGCAGCTAGCAACCACACTCAGCACCTGTATTCTGTGGGACCCCTAAGATTCCCCACCCCCAGCATATTCTGCTGGTCACACTTAACCCTGTTTGCACCTAATTGATTTATCAGCGTACTACCAACCATGACTGTGCTGTTCCCATCTTCATTTCTTCCACACACACAGGCTTTGCAGATATGCTCCCAGCTTTTAATCCTCCAGCCCAGTGGTCCTCAACACATTGTAATCACCTGGAGAGCTTACCAGAGTCCCATCTGCAAAGAATCTGATTTAATTGGTTTGGGTATAACCTGGGCATCAGGATTTTATAAACCCTCCTGGAGATTCTAATGTGCAACCAAGGTTGAGAACCATTGCTCTCCTACCAGTTTCTGGTTTCCTGCCTCCCAGAAAAAAAATCACACTAGCACCACATTGCAGCCTGGCTCAGATGAACAATTTGAAACAAAATGTAAAGAATTTTAATTAGCTTGATAATGGCAGAACCAAAATTAGATTCCATGTTTCCTGACTCCCATATGCAGTATTTTGCCTCATGGCAAGATACTTACATTTAAGTTTTCTTATCAATTCAATAGCCAAAGTGTGACGAGTAAGACAAAATCCTCCAACAGATACCTATAAAGATTCTTCAATAATGATCCTTGTTTTTGCAGTGACCTTCTATTTATATAGTTTGCTGTATTTTTCAAGAGAGTTTCAGCTCTCTTGAACTTCTAAATGAAAAAAAAAACGAAAAACAAACTCACTGCCATTGAATTGGTTATGAATCATAGTGACCCCCTTTGGGTTTCCAAGGAGGTAAATCTTGATGGAAGTAGATTGCCCAGTCTTCCTTCTGCAGAGTGGCTGATAGATTTGAACCATCAGCCTTCTGGTTAGCAGTATAAATGGCAGACGATAAATAAAACCTTTGCTTACATTTTACCTCCTCTAATTAGTGGTACCTGAGGCATGTGACTGCTAACCAGAAGGCTGGTGGTTCAAACCCACCAGCCACTCCTCAGAAGGAAGACTGGGCAATCTACTTCTGTAGAGTTATTGCCTCAGAAACAGAAGGAGGGATTGCTATTAGTTGAAATCACCTTGGCAGCAGTGAGAATTGGTGGTGTAGTGGGTAAGACCTTTGGCTGCTAACCAGAAGGTTGGTGGTTCAAACCAACAAGCTTCTCCATGGCAGGAAGATGAGGCAATCTACTTCCATAAAGATTTACAGCCTTAAGATTTCCAGTAAGATGAAGGAATAGGCAGACAAGCTACACAGACCCTCTTCAACAAAGAAAAGAGCAACCAATTGACAGAGATAGAGAAGATAATCCTGGAGCCCTGAGCTTTGAAAGGAAGGATACAGAAGTGGATTAGGCACCAACTAGTGGAAAAACCTGAACAAAAACAGTGAGTATGGAGACAGTTGGAGCAGTGGACTGTCAGCTACTCTGATGGGACCAACAGCCTGAATATTTTCAAGTGGTGTTGGGACCTGAGAATTGACCTAAAGATTAGCCCTGGTTGCCAGGGGCTGCAGGGATGACTCTGCTGGTGGCCTATGACTAGGAAGGGAAACAACAAAGAGGGAGACAACCTGAGCTGTGGACTTTCCACTGTCTGGAGAGTGCAGCCATTTTGATTATTTACATGTGGCAGCCATTTTGGATATTTAAAGTGACCAAGGGCACAGCCACTTTGAATGTTTATAGGTAGCAGCCATTTTGGATATTTAAAGTGACCAAGGGTGCAGCCATTTAGAATCTTTACAAGTGATGACCATTTTGGATTTTAAAGTGACAGCATTCTCATTTGGACTCCAGGGACCTAAGAATAGTCTCCATATGCCAAGGATGACAGGGATATGTGGGAGGCTGACAACAGGAAAGGAGACAGGTGGAGAGTGTATACGTGCTGCCAACTAGCAAACAGAGGAGCACAGCACAGTACCCTGCTTACATAGATAACATATAAACAAAAAAAGAAAACAAAAACGTGGGCAAGTCACTCCAGCATACAATCACCAATTAAATATAAACACAAGAACATCACAAAGCCTCGGAGACCACAGAGCAGCACAGTCCACACAAAGAAGCAAGATAAACCAGGAGAAACAAGGGACCAGGATACAGACCCAAAACACATCCCTGAGGAAGATGCAGCATTAGAACTCCCTGATAAGGAATTCAAAAGACTTATATTTAGGTATCTTCAATGACTTGAGAGACAGATCAAGGAAAATACTGACAATATTGAGGAAAACACAGAGAATACCCTAGAACAATTTTGAAAGGCAATACAAGAACAAAATGACAAAATAAATGAAAAACTAGAAATGATACAAAATCTGCACATAGAAATCCAGAAGATTAATACTAAATTTTCAGAAATAGATAAGACATTGAATGGGCAAAGGAGCAGAATTGAATCAATGGAAGACAGAATCAGTGAAACTGAAGGCAAATACCTCAGTATTTCTTTAGAAGGTGATCAATCAGAAAAAGAATCAAAACAAAATGAAGAAAGCCTAAGGTTCATGTGGGATACCATCAAACGGAATAACCTACGTGTAATCGGAATTCCAGAACAGGAAGAGACAAATAAAACCACAGAAAAAACTGTCGAAGGTTTGTTGGAAGAGAATTTTCCTGGTATGATGAAAGATGAGAATATATCCATTCAAGAAGTCCAACGAACCCCAAACAGGATAGACCCCCCAAAGAAAATCACCACAACGAAGCATCATCGGACTCACCAAAACCAAAGACAAAGAATCCTGAAAGCAGCACAGGAAAAACAAACAAGGGCCAACCAATAAGACTAAGCTCGGATTTCTCAGCAGAAACCATGCAGGCGAGAAAACAATGGGGTGGTATATATAAAATCCTGAAAGAGAAAATTTTCCAACCAAGAATTATGTACCCAACAAAATTGTCCCTCAAATATGATGGTGAAATTAGGACATTTCCAGATAAGCAGAAATTAAAGGAATTTGTTAAAACCCAACCAACCTTACAAGAGATGCTAAAGGGAATCCTTTGGACAGAGAAGCAACAACAGCCAACAACAACTGACCATTAACACAGATGGTGACATAACCCAGAAACCAACCCAGCTATGGAAGTATCCAAAGTAAATAAGCATACAAGATTGTAAACAGGGAACCAGAGACATCAATTGACAAATGAGGACAACTACAAACCAGAAAGAGAGAAAAAATTACATAGTTACAGAATTTCTAAATGGTAGGGAAGTCAAGACAACTACAAGGTAGAATGGGCTATTCTAAACTTGGGAAGAAAACTATAAGTAACAGAGTAACCTCAAAGAAAAATGATAAACCTTCACATCAGAATAAAAGAGGAGCAGCACAAATATTTAGCAAATACTAAAACAATAGCAAAGAAGGAAGTAATAACACGACTCATAAACAAAACAAGCTCAGCACAAAAATAATTATATGGAACAAAGAAATCAACACCATGAAGAGCACATAACAAAAATGACAGCAACAAATTGATACTTGTTGATAATTACATATCTGGCAAGGGACTTATCTTTAAGCTTTATAGAAAACTCCAATGCCTCAACAGCAAAGGAATTAACAATCCAATTGAAAAATGGACAGAAGACACGAATAGACACCTCACCAAGGAGGATACTCAGGTGGCCAGCTAATGCATGAAGAGATGCTCACCATCAGTGACCATCAATGACATGCAAATCAAACCCAATGAGATACCATCTCACCCCAGCGCTGATGTCAACAAGACAGAAAATAAATGCTGGTGAGGATGTGGAGAGATTGGGACTCTCATACACTGCTGGTGGGACTGTGAAGTGATGAACCACTGCGGAAAGCAGTATGGCGATTTCTTAGAAAGCTGGAATTGGAGATACCATTTGACCCAGCAATCCCATTACTACGTATATATCCTAGAGAATTAAGAGCCAGGACGAAACAGATATATGCACACCTGTGTTCATCATAGCACTATTCACAATCACAAAAAGATGGAAATAACCTATGTGCCCATCAATGGAAGAGTGGATGACCAACCTATGGTACATACACACAATGGAATGCTATACAACCCTAAAGAATAATGTAGAGTCTGCAAAATACTGCATAATTTGAATGAACTTGGAGGACACTATGCTGAGTGAAATAAGTCCATCACAGAAGGACAAATGTAGTGTTAGTTCGTTGTTGTGGAGGGTCAAGGAAAGGAGGGAAACTTTCTTTGCTGGTTGTCAGGGGTGGGAGGGGAGGGGAGGGAAAACTGCAAAAAAAAAAAAAAAAAAAACATTGACCCATGTCACTTTAGTTTTGTGTATTTCACTGTACATAAATTATATTTCAATAAAATGCATTAAAAAAAAGATTTACAGCCTTGGAAACCCTATGAGGGGTCACTATAACTTAGAATCAACTTGATGGCAGCAGGTTTAACTTCTGGTTAGGAGCTCTGATTGTGCAGTGATTAAAGCATTTGCTGCTAAACAAAAGGTGGACGGTTTGAACCCAAGCCAGTCCATGGGAGAGAGATGAGGCAGTCTGCTTTCATAAAGATTTACAGCCTTGGAAACCCTATGGGGCAGTTCTGCTCTGCCCTAAAGGGTCACTGAGCCAGAAATTACTAGATATAGTGGATTGGTCTAGGGACCTAGATTTGAGTCCAAAATAAACAGAGAGATTGGAAGGTGTTCATTTATTTCAACTACTGTTTTAAGGAAGTTCAGAAGTATAAATGGATATGTAAGAGGTGATGAGGGTGGGAACATAGGGACAATGGCATGATTTTAGTGTGGTGTTGCAGTGTAGTCATCTGTGCTACTCTAACTCAGAATGCAAAAGAATTACAGAGTTTTAAATAGGACTCAGGTCTCCATTATTTTTGTGTCTATGGTTTGATACGTGATTTAGATCTACTTCAATCTTAAAGATTATTTACATGGCATAGATACACAGTTGACAGTGTTATTAATTATCTTAAAAATTATAAGATGAATGAATGACATTAGTTATTCCAAACCATTAATAGAGATACTATGTTTTTTATTAGAATATAGTAGTAATGTAATCTCATTTTTAAATAATGCACTGCACTCACATGCTTACGTCAAACATCAGGTCATTTTCTGTTTGAAAATAAGGAGCAACAGGAGGAATTGGAAGTGCCAAGGAAAACCAGATGGGCAGGAAAGTAATTTATAAGATTGGATCCCAGCTGCAGTAGCCCTACCTCTTCCTCCCTAAAACAGGCAGTTACCATAGCAACATGACAGTCTGGTCATTCACTCTTGATGATGATGATGGCACCTTACACTCATTTAGTCCTGCAAAGTTTTAAGTATGCTTTCATGCATATTACTTTATTTTATCCTCCTAACGAAATTGAAGGTATAGATGATATTCCCACTTCCAGATAAGGAAGAGAGAGAGTTAATGTGGCTTGCCCAAAATCACATAGCTAGTGTATGCAGTGATACATCAGACAGTGTTTCACTGCTATTAATAGGTTTTCACTGGCCAGTTCTTTGAGAAGTGGATGGCCCCTTCTTTCTTCCAAGTCTGTCTTAGTCTGGAAGCTCTGCTGAAACCTGTCCACCATGGGTGACCCTGCTGGTGTTTGAAATACCGGTGGCATAGCCTCCAGCCTCACAGCAGCACTCAAGCCACCACAGTACAACAAAGTGACAGAGGAGTTGATGCTTTTGAGTTGTGGTGTTGGCGAAGAATACTGAAAGTATCATGGACTGCCAGAAAGACTAACAAATCTGTCCTGGAAGAAGGGCAGCCAGAATGCTCCTTGGAAGTGAGAATGCGCTGGCTTTGTCTCAGCTGCTTTGATCATGTTGTCAGAAGGGACATTCCCTGCAGAAGGATATCATGCTTGGTAAAGTGGAGGATCAAGGAAAAAGGGGAAGGCCCTCAACAAGGTGGACTGATACAGTGGCTGCAACAATGGATTCAGGTAGGACAGGGATAATGAGGCTGGCACAGGACCAGACAGTGTTTTGTTCTGTTGTACGTAGGGTCGCTGTGAGTTGGAGCTGACTCAGTGGCACCTAACAGCAACAGCAACAGTGTATGAGGGGGCTTCTGACTTTCACAACAAAAAATGAAAATACCAGCATCCTATTCTTAGGCTTTGTAATGTATCAATTACCATGACCTAGATGCACCACACTTGGCCTACAAGGACCAAGCAGGTAGCATAAATTGATGCAGTCGGGCTGTCAGGAGCTGGGGTGACTGAGAGAGCCTGTGCCCTCTTTAGGAGCCATCACCTCTCGGTTGCAGAGCTGCCATTGACTCCTCTTAATCCTCAGCAGTGTTGTTATTTTTTCAGTTACCAGATTTTTATTTTTAACAAGGGAGTACCAAAGTAGATCAAAGCAAAGCATTCACTTTTTTTCCACCTCTTATGTAGAGCTTAGAAGGCCAGCCAACTATCAATATGGAAATATTAACAATCACCAGGAAAAAAAATAAAAGAAACCAAACCAGTTTCTGTCAAGTTGATTCCAACTTAGGGTGCCCCCATGTGTCACAGCATAGAACTGGGCTCGCTGGGGTTTTCTTGGCTGTAATCTTTATGGAAGCAGATTGCCAGGCTTTTCTTCCACAGCCCCACTAGATGGGTTAAAACCACCAACCCTTCGATTGGTAGTCAAGTGCAAACTGTTTACACCACCCAGGGACCTACCATCACCAAGGGATGTAGCAAATCAGGTAATCCCCTAAGCAGAAAAGAGGCAGCTATTACAGCCTCAAATACAATTGCAGCAAGCCTGCAAATTGCAGTTACCATAGGCATGACTTCCCTTCCTAATCAGGCCTCTGATGCACATGATATTCCATCTGGTATTATAGTTGACTCTGTATGTCTTATTATCTCTTCTCTCCTATATTATCAGTTTCTTGAAGGCAAAGCTATATGGTTTTATTTTGTTCCTTCTCCCTGTTACAATTCTTCCTACTCTCCGCAGCTCCTAATGTTTACATTCTTACCTGCATTTATCAAGCCTACACTTGATGTTTACTTTGAACAGCCTTTGTCTGCACAAAACTAACAGGAAAAGGGAGACACATTTCTACATCCTAATTGTATCAGAAACTACATACATGCTTATGGGTGGCCTTTTCTGGATCCCTACAGTTAATTGTGGGAGTTCTGGTAGCATAGTGCCTAAGGCACTTGACTGCTAACCAGAAGGCTGGTGGTTCAAACCCACCAGCCATTCCTTGGAAGGAAGATGGGGCAATCTACTTCCGTAGTGATACTGCCTGGGAAACCCAAGGAGGGGTTGCTATGAGTCGGGTCTGACTCGACGGCAT
>NW_006921641.1:11520710-11524052 GCF_000298275.1 Orycteropus afer afer
ACACCTGGCAATCTACTTCCAAAAATCAGCCAGTTGACATGCTATGGATGACAATGGTCTGATCTCATTGTGCGTAGAATGGCCATGAGTCAATGGCAGCTAACAGCAACAAAAACATATGACATCTTTCGTTTAAGATTCAGAATCTTTGCCATATACATTATACCAGCCTTTATGGGAAACTATTATGCCAGCCCTTTATGGGAAACCATAAAAGTAATGTTTAAAGTATGTATCATTGCTCAACTAATATTCTATGTATGTAAGAATATTGATAAAGAAAACCTTTTAAGTTTTTGTTCAAAGTGATTAGAATAATATGAATCTTACAGAAATGATGTGTCTACATCTGAAACACAAAATTTAACCTGAATGGCCTAGAAGCATTAAAATTACTATTACAAAACATTTTATAGAATGATTTTATAAGGGCAGTTATAGCTTGCAGAATATCATTGCTTGGCTTTGATTGTTTTTAATAAAAACATGCAAAATTTCCTTACAGGGCAGAATATCATTGTCATAGTGGCTGGAGCAAATTTCCTTTTGGATACCGAGGACCTGAGGAGAGCAGCCAGTGTCATAAGCAGAGCCAAAGTAATGATCTGCCAGCTAGAAGTAACTCCAGCAACTTCTTTGGAAGCCCTGACAATGGCCCACAGCAAAGGAGGTAATTTTACATATTTGTCATTCTTTCTTAAAAGCTTTTATCATTGCCTTAATAAAGCTACCCTTTTAAGTTACGCAAACCAGTATTTTTTTCTGTAGTAAAATAGTCTTTCTTCCATCTGTGAGATTCGCTCTCTTCTTCTTCTTGTTCGCTGCTGTCGAGTTGGCTCCGACTCATAGCCACCCTATGTGCAACAGAATGAAACACTGCCTGGTCCTCTTCTTGTAGATCCTGATACTGTCAGAAAATATGAATAGTATTTCTAACACCCCCCAATATAAATTTTCAATCTAGTTGATAGAAATGATACAAAGTAGTAACTAGAATCTTTAAGCAGCCCACTATTCAGGAACCAATCCCGGGGGGAGAAACGATGTGTATGCTGGGATGCAGAGGTTAAGCTGCACGTCCCATATAATCACTGCCCCGTTACATTTTCATAGGAATTGAAGATTAGGTCTTTCTTCTTTTTGTAAAACTTTACCATATTTTGTATAAACAACAAAAGATTATTTATAAAAGTAATATTTTCTATATTGTGTGTGTTCATTCAGTAGCTCTTTTGTTTAACCTTTGATTTTGGAACTTTTCAAACATACACAGAAGGAGGTAGAAGTGTATGATGAAAACCAGTTACCCCATCACCCACCTTCAACAGTTTTCAACAACTGAAGAGTCTTCTTAATCTGTTCTCCCACCCATTTCCCCTCCCCCACCTCCAGCAAATAACAGACTTTTTAAAAAAAAATCCAGGGAGTTTCACTGCCCAGTCCTGCACCTTCTTCACAATCATTTGGCATGTTTGCATCCAATGTTGTATTTTGAGCACCTTCCAGACTCCAGGGTCCATCTTCCAGCATTAAAGTGGACAGAGTTCTGTTGTGATCCAAAGGGGTTTCATTGGCTAATTTTTGGAAGTAGATTGCCAGGACTTTCTTCCACCTAAGTCTGGAAGCTCTTCTGAAACCTGTCCACCACAGGTGACCCTGCTGGTATTTGAAATACTGGTGGCATAGCCTCCAGCCTCATAGTAACAGGCAAGCCACCATATACAACAGACTGACAGACGAGTAGTGGGGTTGGAAATTTGACTAATATTTATTAAAGCGTGAAAATAAAAATACAATGTTTTCAGACCCCTTCCCCCGAGAAATCCAGGGAGTTTCTTTTTGCTTATTTTCACCATGGTCTATGGGGAAAGGCACCCTCTGAAATAAAATCCCATTTCTGTCCTAACTTGTTAGCCTTGTGATCTTGGCAGAATTACCTGAACCTTGTCTATAAATTGCATACATAAATACACCTGCAGAATTGTTCTAAGAATGGAATAAAATAAAATATACCAACCGTGATGTAGTGTAAGTCTCAGTAAACCCCAGTTTTTTTCTCTCCTTTCCACTCCTCTCATTAAATTAACATTAGGATAATATCCAGATGTCAGTACCATTTAGTCAAAATAACAAGCAGCCACTCTAAGGCAGTGGTTTCTTCTTGACATTGTCTCAGTACTTCTGTGATTTATATTAAGAAGAAAACCACATTGACTTTTCCAGCTAAAACTCTCTCATCAGGATACAAAAATTTTTTTAAAAGATGAAAAAGAACAGTATGTGTATGTGTGTGTGTGTGTGTGTGTAAGTGATTTCTTCCAAAGTGTATAGTGGTTTACATAGCAATAAATGGAAAATAAGTTGCTGAAATGATTTTATGGCAAATTTTAAAGTGTATGTCCTGATTTAACAAATTTTCTTCTTGGCAAAACAACATGCTATGGCAAATTCTCACTGACATTTAATGTATCTTTAATGGACTTGAGCTGTCAGAAAGAATTCTAAGCCAAAAGCCATTTGGTTACATTTTCTCAGGGTATCACAGTTAAAGTCTGAAGCTTACAGTAAGCATCCTCTGCAGTGCACACATCTTAAGCAGATAATGTGACTACATTGTGCCACTTCCCTCATGCTCCTGTCTTTCCTTGTATACATCAAAGCCTATTCTCATGTAACTTCTCTTTTCTCCCTATTAGCCCTTATTTCTCAGAGATCCCTGTTTCCTCTGTCCTAGTCAAATCGTGTCACCCACCCAGCTTGTGGAGGAGTGAAAGGTACAGCAACCACAGTTGAGGATCTAACCTTTCACAGGTGAGGCTAGAGTAAACTGGGTGGGCAGGCAGCCTGACCTGTGGCTGTCTTTTGGGTGGGACCCAGAACTATTTCCTCTGTCACCTGCCAGAGGAAGTGGGGTATCAGGAAGAAGGGTAGGTGATGGCAGGCCAAAGACCCACTAGCCTACTTCACGTCCTTACTAAGAGACAATGTACATAAGTAACAAGTCTGCATGATGTTTCTTATATAGTAAGCATATTGCCTAATGCACTTGACTGCTAACCAGGAGGCTGGCGGTTCAAACCCACCAGCCACTCCTCAGAAGGAAGGTTGGGCAATCTACTTCTGTAGTGATACTGTTTCAGAAACCCAAGGAGGGATCCCTATAGGTCGGGTCTGACTCGACGGCATATAACAACAACAACAACAACAATATTAGAGGTATTAAACCTTGCATTTCTATGTACTATGCAGAGGTTCAAGCCGGATTCAGAAGAGGACGTGGAACAAGGGATATCATAGCTGTTGTCAGATGGATCTTGGCTCAAGGCAAAGAATACCAGAAAG
>NW_006921641.1:11524152-11535821 GCF_000298275.1 Orycteropus afer afer
TCATTCCACTGGGTAATTCTCCCCATGCCAGTGCTTTGTATTGGGTCTTCTTGATTATAGAGATAGAAAACCAAAAACCAAACTCACTGCCATCGAGTCAGTTCTGACTGGTAGCAACCCCCACTGGGTTTCCAAGGCTTTAAATCTTTACAGAAGCAAACTGCTTCATCTTTCTTCTGTGGAGTAGTTGGTGGGTTCAAACAACAGATCTTTTGGTTAGCAGCCAAATGCTTTAACCACTACACCAGCAGAGCTCCTTATAGTGATAGAAATCCTACTAATAAGGAATTACTATTTTTTCTTGACATTTCCTAGTCAATGTTTCTGCCAGCTGAGGAGCAAAGGGAAAAGTGTTTTGTGAGGAATAAGGTTGCAGAGTCAACATTTAGATCAACGGTTAGCAAACTTTAGTCTATGGGGGAAATCTAGCCTACCATCTCTTTTTGTTAATAAAGTTTTATTGGAACACAGTCACACCCATTTATTCACGGATTGTCTGTTTTCACTCTATAAAGGCAGAGTTGAGTAACTGGAAAAGTGATCATATGCCTGTAAAGCCTAAAATATTTACTTTCTGGCCTTTTATGATAAAAGTTTATGGATCATGATGTAGGCAGTTCAAAAGCTTACCAGTCACAGGGGACATCAAGCTCAGTTGGCATGATGTACTACACAAAAACATTGTTCTACGTCCTACTTTGGTGAGCAGTGACTGGAGTCTTTAAAGCTTGCAAGCAGCCATCTAAGATGCAGCAAGTGGGTTTCTTCGCTTCTGGAGCAAAGAAGAATGAAGAAAACCAAAAAATATATGGAAACAATTAGTCCAGGGGACTACTGGACCATGCAAACCTCAGCCTACATGACCCTGAGACCAGAACTAACTGCTGCGCAGATACCACTGTCAACCACTCAGAAAGGGATCAGAACAGGAGATCCTGGATAGAATGGGAGAAAAATGTGTAACAAAACTCAAAAAAAAAAAAAAAAAAGACCAAGGTTACTGATCTGATAGAGACTGGAACCCCTGAGACTATGGTCCTTCATTACCCTTCAGACCTCGAATTGAACTCATTCCAGTGGCTTCTAGCCAAATAATAGACAGGCCCACAAGGTGAATATTTAAACTAGGTAGATAGACTCCTCAGACCTATCAACCGTGGGAGATCAGAAGGGCGGTGTTTGCACAGGGAGATAGCTCAGGGGCCAGGAATCCATAGGAAAGGACACAGGGTAAAGGTAAACCGCAGGGAGGAAATGGGAAGAGCTGTTACATTATGGGGATTGCAATCAATGTGTATGAACTGTTGAATGGAAAACGGATTTGCTCTGTAAACTTTAACCGAAATCACTATTTAAAGAAAAAGCTTAGAGAAAATTTGCTCTTCACTCTTTGAGTGTCTTGACCCAAGTTCATCTCTAGGTTTCTTTCTATCAATACATACAGAGAGGAACAATTTTCTGTGGAAAAATAACATACCAGGAATTGCTGAGACCTGGATAGAGATACAATCTGTTGAAGTAATGTTTACCTACAAAACAGAAAAAGAGAATTAGGTCAGAGGGGGCAAGCCCAAAAGTCTCTAGGGACCAAGAAAGTAGCATACATTGGTACAGTACACCTAGGAAGGGCTGTGGTGACCTAGAGAGCATGTGCTCCACCTTAGGGTAGTCATCTCTGTTTCAGCTACGTTTCCTTGCAGGAATGTGGCCCCAGTGTTACCAGAACCTCTGGATCTTCTGAAGTTAATATAAAAGAAATTTATATTAACCTCAGAAATCTAAGGAGCCCTGGTGATGCAACAGTTCAGTACTGGGCTGTTAACCAAAACTCACCCAGAGGCTCCACTGGAGAAGAGACTTGGTGATGCATTCCTATAAAGATTACAACCTAGGAAAACCTATGGGGCGGTTCTGCTCTGTCCTGCAGGGTCACTATGACTCAGAATCCACTCGTTGGCCCATGACAACAAACCACTAGAAATCTGCAGTTCAAACCCACCAGCCACTCCTCGGAAGGAAGGTTGGGCAATCTACTTCCGTAGTGATACTGCCTCGGAAACTCAAGGAGGGGTCGCTATGAGTCGGGTCCGACTTGACGGCACATAACAACAACCTCATTTTTTAATGTTGATAACTGATTAAAATTAAAAATAGCAAAGCAGATCATCTAGGAGTTGGATTCAGCTCTCTGCCCACAAGTCTGTAGTTCTGCTATAGACTCAACAAAATATCAGGCCAAGGTCCAGCCAAAGTAGCACTCAGACAAATTGTTAGCATCAGAAAGCTATCACTAAAGATACCAGGGATGCCATAACCAGCACAGTGACAACAGTAACAGGAGCTCAGAAGCAGGCAGAAAGAGATGTCAGTAAGCAGGACAATGGCTGGTATCTAAGGCCCTGTAATAATAGCCTTCTTGGTTTGAGCCTCAAGCTTTGAGGTCTGGTACTGTGGAGGCTGGTCAAGCAGAGAAGAGCCTCAGTTCTGAAGTAGCGGGGAAACTAACAAGATGATTAGGATACACACGCATTCTGAGAGAAACAGATCCTTTGACTGGAAATGAGCCACATAGCGGGAACTTGATCTCAGAAGCCAGGCAGAAGTACAACCACTTGAACTATGGTTCAGGGTCAGAGCAAGCTGACTAGCTTTTGATACCATTAGGACTTTTTGGGTAACATAAAATAGGTACCCAATTCAAACTATCTTAAGCAATAATGATAACAAAATGGAATGTGTGAGCTCATGTAACTAAAAAGCCAACTGTAAAAAGTAGAAGTGGCTCCAGACAGCTTAGGTATCAGCTAGCCATTCTGAGTCTTTCTGTCTCCCCACTTGCTTTCTATGTAGTTTCTCCCCTTTACATGCAGTCTGTCCCTATATGGTGAGCTACAGTGGATCCAGGCCTGTGTTCTCTCATAGCTACAGTATCACTGGGATAAAGACTTGTCTTTCGCAGCAGTTTCAATAAAATTCCTAGAATTGAAACTTACTGGCCTGACTTGGGTCATGTGTCCTTTCATAAACCCACCTCTGTGGCCAAGGGTGGTAGGACACATTTTTCATCAGGTTGAATCTCTTGCCCACTCCAACCACATAGTCTGTGAATGAAAAAGGAGTGGGTTCCCAAAGGAGAAATGGAAGTACTATGCAAAAACAACAGAATTGTACTGTATCTAGTGACTCAGGTTAGCTAGAGCTTTTAAATTCTCTCTTCTTTGCCCCATGTCAAGATCCATGGAGAAAATAAGAAGATTCCAGAACACCAAGCAAGTCATTACATGGATGCCCTCATTTTATAGCAAAGTATAAAAGGCTGAAATTCTTCATTAAGATTGAGAAACACCTGATTGTTTCCTCCAGTGATAGTAGATGGTTCAGTGGAAATTAACACGAGAGGTCAAAATGACTGTAGCTATAGAACTTGTGACAGTCATTAAATGCTTCACATTTTAGGTATGACATAAGTGGAATGCTAATATATAACATAATTCTGTGAGCTGAATCAAGTCTACCATCTTACATTAAGAAGATTAATTAGTGAATGTTTATAAAGTACTGTGCAGATATGCCCTTTTAAAAATGCTAAGTATTCTAAAAACTACACTGTAACATTTTACTAAATGTAAAAGACCTAATGTTCATCATTTCTTTCATACAGGTTGGCAAGGATTCTTTTGGCAATGATTATATAGACAACTTAAAACAGAATGATATTTCTACAGGTAAAATTTCATCTTTTTAAAAGTTGGTTTTTAATAACTCTTCTGTGATCTTGTTAGAAGAAAAGTTGAATAGAGGATAGAATTATTAGATCCTCATCCGGTGGCAGAGAATTTTCCACTCAGCTTTGTCTAGTCTTGTTTAAATATCTTTTGGTTCAGTCTTTAATGTACATGCCTCCAGGTGGGAATAAAACAATAGGAGGTTACAAATCTTCATCTCGTGAAAATGTTTCAAAAGCTGGTGACAAGGAAAAGCAAGTGTTATATTCACAAAAGATGTTAAGAAAAATGACTGAATGTCATATCCTAGCTGGAAACAGTCTTAGAAACCATCAAAAGTAATACCATCATTTCACAGAAGAGGAAACTGAAGACCAGACAGGGTCAGTGATTTGTCCAAGAACAGTTAGTTGGCGTTAGAGCCAGCACTGGAATACAGGTCTTCTGAATCCAGGTCAGCACTCTTTGCTGCTACCAAAGGCTGTATGATCAGCATTTCTGTGTACGTGCCAGGCCATGATTCTTGAAGAAATGCAGAACTTAATGAAGATAAAGAAAATCAAACAAGTTCATCTTACCGGTTTGATCTTTTTGTCTCTTATCTCGTCTGTCATTTATTTCACTGAAGAAAATAAATGCAGCAGTCTAGAAAAAATGCGTATGTATACAGCTATGAATAATTTGGGGTAATTGGAAGCGGGGGTGGTTTGATGGAGTTCTTATAAGTGCAGAGAAAAGGTGTAACTACATGTAAAGACTTCTATTTCTCTTCATTGTATAGGTGATGGGTATAAATTAGCACTAATTACTTATTTTCTTTATCATTCCAGATGGTTAAAGGTTAAAAAAAAAGTTTTTCCAAGGATTAGTGGTTTACTGAAATTGTTAAAGTAGATTACCCCTGACAGGCTGTATTATATGTGATTGTAATTTTTTTTTTCTATTAGAATTTACGTATCAGACTAAAGATGCTGCTACAGGAACTGCTTCTATAATTGTCAATGATGAAGGTATGTGATTCGCATATTGGAGCGTCATTTCATGAAACAGACAATTCGTTCCCAGAACTACATCTGAAAGCATCCGTTTTGACCCTAATCCTATGGCTTTCTTACCACACCCACCTCCCATTGCTCCTCCTCACAATGCCCCCAAATATTTTTTCCAATCTAAATATAAACTTGTTTCCCTTTCATTAAATCCCAGGTTGGTCATTCAAATATAAAAATGGCCATCCAGATAACATTTGTATTCTGAAATGTGCCTCTTAACCCTTCATGTGAACTCAGAATTGACATTTGTCTCTTGAAGCTGTCCAGTATTCATCTATTATTTCAGTTACATGAGATAAAGAGGTGCAAATAGGTATAAAAGAACGTTTGATGAATCATATTTATAGAATGTTTACTGAGCAAATGGCAGCAACTAATTACTTCTTACTTATCGTTAGCATTCCGTTTTGTCTGATCTTTAAACTGCAATCAAATCTCAAAAGTCTATATATATAACTAAGTCTGCCACAAGGCCTCGCAATACTTGAAACATTTGTCTTAAAAAAGGGTAACTTCCTTTTTTCCTGAAGTAAAGTTTTCATAATTTCTACCAACCGTCTTAAGTATAAAACACCTACATAAAGTTTTTAAAATCAGAATTACTACTCAGATGGACTGACTATTTCATCAACCACCTAGGGCAGCACCTCCCACGTAGTAGACAGTCAGTGTGCAGTGAAATAACTCAGGGTTTGTCACTATGTGTCTTTGGTTTAAACTGCAGATTTGGAAAGGTTCTCTCTCATAGAAGATACAGTATTTTTAACTTGACTTTAGAGATCCCAAGGTCACACACAAAAATTTTTTTTTATTCCACTTAGAGACAATAGATAAAAGTTTTCATTCTGACAATTGAAAACCTGTGTTTATTACTTTAAGCTACATCTTAAGTAATTATTGCTGCCAACTTCAGCTCCTTCTCTGGTTTAAACCTCTCTTTGTGTTTTAGGGATATCTTCAAGTTCTTTTTCTTCCACATCTATGAAATAAGATACTGCATTTTCCATTCAGAGATATTATTTAATATTATACATTGAGTACTTATTATGGCAGAGTTCACCTGGTTTATAGAGTATGAAAATGCAATTAAAGTATGAATTATAGTAGAAGAGTTAGAACAAATACACAGACATAAAACAGTGCCTTTAAGTGGAAGAATGAATATAGAATGTAATGAGTTCAATTTTTTTTAAGCATCATAAAACACGCCAAGGGAGCTCTGGTAGCATAGTGCCTAAGACACTTGACTGCTAACTAGAAGGCTGGTGGTTCAAACCCACCAGCCACTCCTCAGAGGGAAGATGGGGCAGTCTACTTCTGTGGTGATACTGCCTCGGAAACCCAACGAGGGGTCACTATGAGTCGGGTCTGACTCGACGGTACATAACAACAACAAAACACACCAAAACCAAACCAAACTCAACTGCCGTTGAGTCAGATCTGACTCATAGCGACCCCTCCTTGGGTTTCCAAGGCACTATCACTACAGAAGTAGATTGCCCATCTTCCTTCTGAGGAGTGGCTGGTGGGTTTGAACCAACAACCTTCTGTTTAGCAGTCACATGCCTTAGGCATTATACCACCAGAGTTTCCCATAAAACACACATAGCATAAAATTTACTGTTAGTGACATTTAGTGTGAGTTCATAATGTTGTGCAACCATCACTACTATCTAGTTCCAGAATATTTCATAGCCCCAAAAGGAAACTCTGTACCCATTAAGCAGCCACCCTCCCTTAACCCCTGACAACCACTAATCTACTTTTGTCTCTGTAGATTTGCCTATTCTGGACCTTTCATAGAAATGAAATCATACAATATGTGACCCTTTATAGCTGGGTTTTTTCACTTAGCATTGTATTTTCGAGGTTCATGTAGCAGCATTTCATTTCTCTTTATGGCTGAATAATATTCCATTGTATGTAGGTATCACATTTGGTTTACCCATTCATCAGTTGATGGACATTTGAGTAGTTTCCATCTTTTGGCTGTGGTGAATACTGCTATGAACATTCACATACAAGTATTTTTTGAACACCTGTTTTCCATTCTGTTGGTTACACACCCTGGAATGGAATTTCTGGGTCATATGATAATTCTATGTTTAACTTCTGGAGGAACCATGAATTCAGTTTTGACAAGTTAAATTTGAGGCAGGAATGAGCTAGCCATGTGGCAAATGTCCACCAGACAGCTGTAGTTAGGGGATTGTTGCTCAGCAGCCACAGCCAGGCCAGAAATACAGATTCAGGAGTCAGCAGCCCAGGAGCAGCAGCTGACTGCAGCAGAGAGAGGGAGGCCACTGAAGGAGAAAAAGGAAGAGGGAGGCTGCCTTTGAATTTTTCCAGAATTGAGGTTGGGTTTATACTGCTCCATCTCCACTTTTTTAAGTCTTCCACATGACCAACAAACACATCCCTGGTAAGATGATAGGCTAGAATTTGTTCTGCATTCAGAGGTAATTTTAGGTCATCTCTATACAAGATCAGGAGCTCTGGTGGCATAGTGCCTAAGGCATTTGACTGCTAACCAGGAGGCTGGCGGTTCAAACCCACCAGCCACTTCTCAGAAGGAAGATGGGGCAATCTACTTCCATAGAGATAACGCCTCAGAAACCCAGGGCGGGTGGGTCACTATGAGTCAGAAATAACTTGACTGTGGTGAGTTTGATATTTGGTTATACAAGATCAGCTCAAGCTGCTTAGAGCACAAAAAGGACTGCTGCCCCTCAGCTTTCTAGACCAGTGCTGTCCAACATAGTGTCCAATACTATTAGTGCAAGCCACATACAGAACTACAAATTTTCTACCAGCTACATTTTAAAAAAGTAAAAAGAAATGGGTAAAATTAATTTTAATAGTATACTTATTTAACCCATTACATCCAAAATATTATCATGTCAACATGTGATTTTAAATATTTTAATAGTAATGAGATATTTTACTTTCTTTCTTTCTTTCTTTGAAATCCTTCAGTTTGTATTTACATCTCAACATAAAGAAAACAAAAATTCTCACAACTGGACCAATAAGCAATATCATGAGAAACAGAGAAAAGACTGAAGTTGTCAGAGATTTCATTTTACTTGGCTCCACAGTCAATGACCATGGAAGCAGCAGTCAACAAATCAAACAACAGATTACACTGGGCAGATCTACTATATTCTCACTGCTTGGGTCCATTCTCTACAATCCTTCCTACCTGGGGTAATGGTGGTGGTACATCTTATCCTCAAGTGGGCTGTCAGTAGCTGTGCTATCCAATATTGTGGTGACCAGCACAAGACTCATGTGGCTATTGAACCCTTGAAATATAGCTACTCTACAAATATATTGTTGTTATGTGCCTCTAGTCAATTCTGACCCAAGCAACCTTATGTACAACAGAATAAAACACTGCCTGGTCCTGCACTGTCCTCATAATCCTTCTTGTGTTTGAGGCTATTGTTGCAGCTACTTTGTCAATCCATCTCATTGAGGGCCTTCCTCTTTTTCACTGACCCTCTACTTTACCAAGCATGATATCCTTCTCCAGGGACTATCCTGACAACATGACCAAAGTGTGAGTGGTGAAGTCTCACCATCCTCGCTTCTAACTGGCTTTCCAGCTCTACTTCATAAAGACGGATTTGTTTGTTCTTCTGCCAGTCCATGGTATATTCAGCATTTTTCAACACCATAATTCAAATGCATCAGTACTTCTATGGTCTTCCTTATTCACCTTTCACATGCATATGAGGCAGCTGAAAATATCATGGCTTGGGTCAGGCACACCTTAGTCTTCAAAGTGACATATTTGCTCTTAAACACAAGGCCTTTTGCAGCAGATTTTCCCAATGCAGTAAGTCGTTTGATTCCTTGACTGTTGTTTCTATGGTCATTGATTGTGGATCCCAGTAAAATGAAATCCTTGATAACTTCCATATTTTCTCCATCTGTTGGATATTATAAAATTTGTTTTGATTTAAAGAATCACTTTTTAGAATACCATTATGTACACACATGAACTGATAATATCCTACAGAATATTAGTTTTGAGAGTTATGCAAGTTAGTTTCTATTTATGCTCATCTTCAGATGAGCATAATAGGAGACATCGAAGGAGCTCTGATGGCATAATGGTTAAAGCATTTAGCTGTTAACAGAAGATTGGCAGTTCAAACCCACCAGCCACTTCATGAGAGAAAGATGAGGCAGTCTGCTTCCATAATGACTTACAGCCTTGGGAACCCTATGGGGCAGTTCTGCTCTATCTTATAGGGTCGCTATGAGTAAGAATTGACTCACTGGCAGTGGGTTTTTATATGACATCTGAAGGCAATGGCATTTCAGTGGTAGAATTCTTGCTTTCCATGTGGAAGACCTGGGTTCGATTCCCAGCCAGTGCACCTCATCTGCAGCCACCACTCCTCCATCAGTGGAGGCTTGCATGTTGCTGTAATGCTGATCAGGTTTCAGTGGAGCTTCCAGACTGAGACAGACTAGGAAAAAACACCTGGCAATCTACTTCCAAAAATCAGCCAGTTGACACGCTATGGATGACAATGGTCTGATCTCATTGTGCATAGAATGGCCATGAGTCAATGGCAGCTAACAGCAACAAAAACATATGACATCTTTCGTTTAAGATTCAGAATCTTTGCCATATACATTATACCAGCCTTTATGGGAAACTATTATGCCAGCCCTTTATGGGAAACCATAAAAGTAATGTTTAAAGTATGTATCATTGCTCAACTAATATTCTATGTATGTAAGAATATTGATAAAGAAAACCTTTTAAGTTTTTGTTCAAAGTGATTAGAATAATATGAATCTTACAGAAATGATGTGTCTACATCTGAAACACAAAATTTAACCTGAATGGCCTAGAAGCATTAAAATTACTATTACAAAACATTTTATAGAATGATTTTATAAGGGCAGTTATAGCTTGCAGAATATCATTGCTTGGCTTTGATTGTTTTTAATAAAAACATGCAAAATTTCCTTACAGGGCAGAATATCATTGTCATAGTGGCTGGAGCAAATTTCCTTTTGGATACCGAGGACCTGAGGAGAGCAGCCAGTGTCATAAGCAGAGCCAAAGTAATGATCTGCCAGCTAGAAGTAACTCCAGCAACTTCTTTGGAAGCCCTGACAATGGCCCACAGCAAAGGAGGTAATTTTACATATTTGTCATTCTTTCTTAAAAGCTTTTATCATTGCCTTAATAAAGCTACCCTTTTAAGTTACGCAAACCAGTATTTTTTTCTGTAGTAAAATAGTCTTTCTTCCATCTGTGAGATTCGCTCTCTTCTTCTTCTTGTTCGCTGCTGTCGAGTTGGCTCCGACTCATAGCCACCCTATGTGCAACAGAATGAAACACTGCCTGGTCCTCTTCTTGTAGATCCTGATACTGTCAGAAAATATGAATAGTATTTCTAACACCCCCCAATATAAATTTTCAATCTAGTTGATAGAAATGATACAAAGTAGTAACTAGAATCTTTAAGCAGCCCACTATTCAGGAACCAATCCCGGGGGGAGAAACGATGTGTATGCTGGGATGCAGAGGTTAAGCTGCACGTCCCATATAATCACTGCCCCGTTACATTTTCATAGGAATTGAAGATTAGGTCTTTCTTCTTTTTGTAAAACTTTACCATATTTTGTATAAACAACAAAAGATTATTTATAAAAGTAATATTTTCTATATTGTGTGTGTTCATTCAGTAGCTCTTTTGTTTAACCTTTGATTTTGGAACTTTTCAAACATACACAGAAGGAGGTAGAAGTGTATGATGAAAACCAGTTACCCCATCACCCACCTTCAACAGTTTTCAACAACTGAAGAGTCTTCTTAATCTGTTCTCCCACCCATTTCCCCTCCCCCACCTCCAGCAAATAACAGACTTTTTAAAAAAAAATCCAGGGAGTTTCACTGCCCAGTCCTGCACCTTCTTCACAATCATTTGGCATGTTTGCATCCAATGTTGTATTTTGAGCACCTTCCAGACTCCAGGGTCCATCTTCCAGCATTAAAGTGGACAGAGTTCTGTTGTGATCCAAAGGGGTTTCATTGGCTAATTTTTGGAAGTAGATTGCCAGGACTTTCTTCCACCTAAGTCTGGAAGCTCTTCTGAAACCTGTCCACCACAGGTGACCCTGCTGGTATTTGAAATACTGGTGGCATAGCCTCCAGCCTCATAGTAACAGGCAAGCCACCATATACAACAGACTGACAGACGAGTAGTGGGGTTGGAAATTTGACTAATATTTATTAAAGCGTGAAAATAAAAATACAATGTTTTCAGACCCCTTCCCCCGAGAAATCCAGGGAGTTTCTTTTTGCTTATTTTCACCATGGTCTATGGGGAAAGGCACCCTCTGAAATAAAATCCCATTTCTGTCCTAACTTGTTAGCCTTGTGATCTTGGCAGAATTACCTGAACCTTGTCTATAAATTGCATACATAAATACACCTGCAGAATTGTTCTAAGAATGGAATAAAATAAAATATACCAACCGTGATGTAGTGTAAGTCTCAGTAAACCCCAGTTTTTTTCTCTCCTTTCCACTCCTCTCATTAAATTAACATTAGGATAATATCCAGATGTCAGTACCATTTAGTCAAAATAACAAGCAGCCACTCTAAGGCAGTGGTTTCTTCTTGACATTGTCTCAGTACTTCTGTGATTTATATTAAGAAGAAAACCACATTGACTTTTCCAGCTAAAACTCTCTCATCAGGATACAAAAATTTTTTTAAAAGATGAAAAAGAACAGTATGTGTATGTGTGTGTGTGTGTGTGTGTAAGTGATTTCTTCCAAAGTGTATAGTGGTTTACATAGCAATAAATGGAAAATAAGTTGCTGAAATGATTTTATGGCAAATTTTAAAGTGTATGTC
>NW_006921641.1:11537721-11557716 GCF_000298275.1 Orycteropus afer afer
GGTGCGGGATCGGGCAGTGTTTCGTTCTGCTGTGCATGGGGTCGCTATGAGTCGGAAACGACTCGACGGCACTTAACAACAACAACAACATGCAGCTTAAATGCATTTTCATATGCGTTTGATCCTCAGAAAAACCTTGTAACAAATATTTGACAGGCATTCTTCTCTCTGATTGACGATGAGAAACCAAACTCAGAGGAATTAAGTAATTTTCTCATCCATGGTCACACTTTTAGTAAAGGTGGAGGGAAGGGTTTCATCTTAAGACCCAACCTCCGCCTCCTAGCCCACACTTTTAAAAGCAACTGCCGCATCCCATTGATTTCAAGGAACTGAGCCTTAATGAAGAATATCTTTAGAAAAGTAAAAAACTTAAATATAACATTATGTAGCATGTAGCCCAAGCTTTGAATGTTTTTCCTACTCAGGGTCATAAACACAAACCTCTAGAGTGTTTTCAATAATGTGCATCCCCAATACAATATATGCAGATGTACACACATGTGCACATGTGCACACAAACACACCTGCTTCTCTGTTGGGAACTCCTCTAGCCAGTCAGCTTTCTCCTGCATCTGGTGTTAGCAGGTTAAGTTCTATACCATGAGAGAGAGTGAATTTAATGCATCTGAATTCTCACATGAGAGGAGTGATACACTAAAAGGAGTACTGGTTAGGGAGTCATTAATAATGGCTTTGAATTTAGGATCAATCACTTGCCAAATGGGGCGGGGGGTGGCTCAGCCAAGTAGGTCAGTTCCCTGCTCCAGAAATTAACTACATCTACGAATTCTTCATGTTTCCTCATCTATTTTATCTGAAACAGGAGAATTGGGCTGAGCACTCTCATGGCTCTTGAATGTCACAGTGTATGAATGGACTGACCACAGAGCAGAATTGGCAAAGCCTAATGATCTTTGAGCACAGAGTGTCCCATGCATTACTCAGCTGGGCTGCATAGGTGCTAATCAGCATTATTTCACCTTGAAGAAAGATAGTAAAATCATCATCATAATCTGCTGGTGTGCTATCACAGCTCCTTTAAACTACTTAGAAAGAGTGAAGTTTGAATTATATACATCATATAACTAGATTATATATCGATCATTAAGACAGAGGAAAAAGACCCCTCCATCTTTGAATATACTGCCTCAGAACTATCTTTGTGCCTGTTACAAAATGAAATCATTCGGTGTAAAGCACCTGCCACATCAGACATGAGTCCTTAGCCCTTTGTGACCTTCACCCTCATGAAGTCACGATGCTGTGAAGTTGGCCTTCTGCAGAGTTGGTGTTGCAGCTGCTTGTGATGAAATTATACATGTTGGTTCTGGTCTTTATATCCATTTCAAAGCAAAAGGAACATTGCAGGAACAATTATAAATAATTGAGTTTGTTAAATTGCCAAGATTAAATTCTAGGTATGATACAAAGTATCTTTTAATGACACTTTAGTCCTTCTCCATTTGCCAAATACGAGTTTTTGCTGGCCACCTAGATTTCCCAATAGCGTTGTCTAGTACATAGCCCAAGCTTTGTGTGTTCTTGCTGCTCGGGTCACAGAGAAGAGTCCCTAAAGTGAGAGACTGCCAAGCCAGTGAGTGTTTTGGGTTGGGCATTCCTACTTCCGTAGTGATACTGCCTCGGAAACCCAAGGAGGGGTCGCTATGAGTCGGGGCCGACTCGAAGGCAAATAACAACAACAACTGGTGGTATAGTGCCTAAGGGATTTGACTGCTAACCAGAATGCTGGCGATTCAAACCCACCAGCCACTCCTCGGAAAGAAGATTGGGCAATCTAGTTCCATAGAGATACTGCCTAGGAAACCCAGGGAGGGGTCACTATGAATCACTCAATGGCAGTGAGTTTGGTTTTGGTTTGGTAACCTCCTGGCCACACCTTACACTTTGCTTTAGGGGATTTTTCTTCCCCTGTTTCTCTTGGCTAGTTGTTGTTCTTGTTCTTGTTCTTGTTAGCTCCTGTCCAGTGAGTCCCAATGCATGGCAACCTCATGCACAATGAAACGAAACACTGCATAGTCCTGCTCCATCCCCATGATTGCTTGAGGATGGACCATTGTGATCCATAGGGTTTTCATTGGCTGACATTTCGCAGTAGATGTCTAGACCTTTCCTACGAGTCCCTCTTAATCTGGAAGCTCTGCTGAAACCTGTTCAGCATCATAGCAACATGTGAGCCATCACTAATGGATGGACTGTGGCTACACATGAGGCGCATCAGCCAGGACTTAAACCTGGGTTTCTCACGTGGGAGGCGAGAATTCTACCACTGAACCAGCAATGTCTCATGTCTGCTTGTTAGTGCCTTCTTAACTTTCGAGCCCTTACCTTCCATTAAGAGCTTCCACATTGTTTTCTATCTTTTAGTCCATCAACTGTTCCCCTAGGTCTCACCCATTCCTCATTGACATATCATGCCAGACGTTGATGTGCTGTTAAGACAACCAGGAGTTTAGTCCATCTTACATTGTTACTGATAACAGTTATGGTCGAAAGCTATCAATCACCTCTGCATCTCCAGGTTACCCCTTGGTACATTCTGTGCCCTCTAGTTTGTACAGTTGCAGGACATCATTTTTCCATCTTGCCCATTACAAATTTGCATTCTTCTTTACTTAGCTATGTCTAGTAGTTCTTTATGTTTCTTCATCATGGTGAAATATGTATACTTATTTGTGGTCATACTAGCCAAGAAGAGTACTTTCTTTATGATATTTTCTCTTTCCCCTGAATTCAGATTCTAAGCCTATGTATCCATGGACTTTCTTAGTAAGAATACTTTCCCTTGGGATAAAGTATAGGCAAATAAGATCTGATTCATGTTTATACAACTTGTCTGGAAAAATTAAATTATAGAATTTCTCATTCCAGCAATTCATGCATGAAATTTAGTGAATAAATCCAGACTGTCTTCCACAGAACAATCCCTCAGTAATTTAAAGGCCACTCCCATAACCACCTCAAATCTCTATATCTTAAGTTTTCACATCTGTTAAGTGGTGCTAATATTTACCTTATTTGTCCCCTGAATAGGGATCTCTGGTGGTGTAGTGCCTAAAGCATTTGACTGCTAACCAGAAGGCTGGTGGTTTAAACCCACCAGTCTCTCCTCAGAAGGAAGATTGGGCAATCAACTTCCGTAGTGATACCACCTCAAAAACCTAAGGAGGGGTCACTATGAGTTGGGACCAACTCCACGGCAGTGGGTTTGGTTTTTTTTTTTTTTTTTTAATGCCCTGAATTGTTTTGAGGACCATGTAAAACGTGCTTTGAAAACAGTAAGTTAGTTCAGTCATATTCTGAAATAAAATGAGGAGAGTTGGAGGAGGTACTTTCTCTGTCTTCCCTCACCTCTTTACCTGGCTGCCGTTGTCCTGTCACATGGGTCTCCACTCAGATATCTCCTACTCCAAGAAGATTTCCAGAGCAGCTACCACCCAAACCCAGCCACATTCTAAGCCAAATTACTTCGGGTGTTTGTTTTAATAGGATTTAGCTGTTTATGAGAAGTTGCACAGGGGCCAAAATTCTGTCTTTCTCCAATAGCCTGGATCACTACTTGGTATGTAGTAAGTGCTCAGTAAATACTTAATGAATGAAAGAATATCTGGAGTGTCCATAGTAACAAGTAGATGGAATTATAATGAAGGAGTTAGAGAAAACAGTAGTCAAAGCTGCCTTTAGCTATGTTAGTCAGGATTTTTTTTAGTAATAAGTGAAAGAACTCCCAATCAAACAACCTTAAGCAAAAAGGCAATGTCTTGACTCATGTAGCTGGGAGTAGTCCCGGGGTCATTCACAGGATTGAAGGCAAAGCTATAGACACAAGGGTTATACAGTCTGAAATCAGGTCTTGGTGCCACCAGCACTCTCTCCTGGTTCCTCCTCTTGGCTTCTTTTGGCTGTGCTTCATTGCTGCATACAAGCTTTTCTACATGCAGGGAATCATGGTCACCAGCAGTTCAGACCAATATCCTCCAACTCAGCAGCACACTCTGCCACCACCATCTGTCTATCCTGATGATGGGCTCTGATTAGCTATATTTAAACCTTATACATACCTTTTGGAGCAGTTGCTGTTGCAAGTTGGCCAGGGCTGGGTCAGGTCATGTGCCTATTCATGTTACTGAGGCAGAGTGGGAAGGGGTAGTTCCTGAAAGGAAGAAATGCTGGGTAGAAGAAAACAAAGTCCCCTATACCACTAAAAAGGGATAATATTTCTGATGAAGGCTGAGTCACCACAATTCAGGTGCTAAAGAAAAGACAGAGGGGAATGTGGTGCAGTGAATTACTTGATAAGGCTGTTCTGGCCCTAGTCTTTGTAACTCCCACTGGATTACTGGGTTGTTGTTGTTAGATGCCATCGAGTTGGCTCCGACTCATAGCAACCCTATGTAAAACAGAATGAACCCTGCCTGTGCCAGCCCCACAATCCTTGTTAGACTTGAGCCCATGGTTGCAGCCACTGTGTCAATCCATCTTGTTAAGGGCCTTCCCCTTTTTCGTTGACCCTCCATTTTACCAAGCTTGATATTCTTCTCCAGGGAATGGTTCCTTCCGACAACATGACCAAAGTAGATGAGACAAAGTCTGGCCATTCTCGCTTCCAAGGAACATTCCAGCTGCACTTCTTCCAGGACAGATTTGTTTGTTCTTCTGGCAGTCCATGGTATTTTTCAGTACTCTTTGCCAGCAACATAACTCAAAAGCATCAACTCTTCTTCAGTCTTCTTTATTCATTGTCCAGCTTTCACACGCATATGAGGTGATTGAAAATACCATGGCTTGGGATAGGCACACCTTAGTCTTCAAAGAGACATCCTTGTTCTTCAGCACTTTAAAAAGGTCTTTTGCAGCATATTTGCCTGGTGCAATACATTGCCTGATGTCTTGACTGATGCTTCCATTGGTGTTGATTGTAGAGCCAAGTAATATGAAATCTTCGACAGCTTCAATCTTTTATCCATTAATCATGATGGTGCTCATTGGTCCAGTTGTAAGGATTTTCATTTTCTTTATGTTGAGGTGTAATCCATACTACAGACTATACTCTTTAATCTTCATCAGTAAGTGCAAAGTCATCTTCACTTTCAGCAAGTAAGGTTGTGTCATCTGCGTATAGCAGGTTATTAATGAGTCATCTTCCAAACCTGATGCCATGCTCTTCTTCTTATTATCCAGCTTCTTGGATTATTTGCTCAGCATAAAAATTGAATAAGTATGGTGAAAGGATACAAGCCTGAGAAACTTCCTTCTTGACTTTAAACCATGCAGTTCTGTTCAAACAGCAGCCTCCTGGTCTAGGTACAGGTTCCTCATGAGCACAATTAAGTGTTCTGCAATTCCCATTCTTCTCAGTGTTATCTATAATTTGTACATTACTGGATTACTGGGTGGGACCATGCAAATAATGTGTGTAGAACTCTGGTATTGGGATTGGTTAGTTTTGTCACTCTGCCAGGCTTAACATGAGCCTTCCTAGGAGCAGAGAGGGGAATCTCAATACTATCGAGAGAGAAGAGCTGGAGGTGAAGTAGAGTGTATCCTTGGACCTGAGATCCCTGCACTGGACCTTCTTAGCAGAGATGCCCAGCAGAGAGAGATGCCTGGCAGAGAGTCAGTGGCAGTGGAACCAAGAGGCATGAGACACAGCGGCAGGCATACCTTGCCCACAGAGCAAGAAAGCTGAGTGCCCTTGCTGGGGGAGTGGGGTGCATGTAGGTATAGCTATCAGCAGAGCTAAAAGAGCTTTGTAACATTTGCCCAAGCAGGGCAGAGGCCAGGCAGAGAGGCCAAGGGCCAGAGAGACATACCTGAGGGCTTAGCCGAGGGGAGACTGTCCTGATTGCAGAACTGTATCCTGAGCGCATTCCTGAACCTGAATTGTAACCTGTTACTTCCCTGATATCAAAAGCCCATAATCATGAGTATTGTCTGTGAGTTCTGTGTGGCCATTGCAATGAATTATCGAACACAGCAGAGAGGTAGTGAGTGCAGTGGGAGGGAAGGCTGCTGTCAGAGTTAGTAAAAAGTTTGGAGGGTGGCCTCATAGGAATAAGCCTAGGGCTATTGATGGTGCCACTGTTTTCCCCCTCATGAGATCGAAGGAGGTCAGAAGATGTCCTCCATGTCCTTTCTGCAGGGAGATAAGGAAAAAAGCAAATGTTTTTTACTTTCATACTATATACACAAGCACGTTGATCACAACATGCACAGAGCTAAGATCTCATTGCATTGAGATGATGGTGCAAAGAGAAAGCCTTTCTTAGAGTCATCCAAAACTTGGGGCTCATAATTTTACTGGTTTTTAATAAAAAATTAAAAAAAAAATAAATAAATAAAATTTAAACATGCTCTTTGTAAAAAATGAAGAAGAAGCGATAAAATAAAAAATGACAATGTGTCCCCCACATCCCTCTCCCCAAAACTAATCACTTACTAGTTTAGTGAATAATCTTTCAGACTTTTTTTTCCCCATTCATATGTAGGTATATAAATGTAAATACACGTGTAGTTATACTTTGTCAAAAACAGGAGGATCATACTATACATTTATTTCAAAATTAACTTTCTCATTTATAAATAAATTATGAAAATCTTTCTGTGATAAAACATAGATGTATCTCACATTCTTTTTAACAGCTCAGAGCATTCTATCAGATATTGATGTCATAATTTTTTAACCAGTCCCTTTGATAGATGTTTAGGTTTCTTTTTCTTTCTTTCTTTCTTTTTTTTTTTTTTTTTTGTTACAGACAGAGCTACATGAACATCACTGTACATCATTTTTGCATACTTGTATATTTCTATAGTAAAGCTTTAAGAAAAAAAGTTCTGAATCTGGGATCTTTGAGATAAAATGGAACTTTTAGAGGAATGGATCTACTGTCTTATTCCTTATGGTAGCTTGTTCTGACAGGGTTCAAATACAAATTTGAGGATCGCACTAAGTAAGCAATAGTGTTTCAGCTTAATGCTACAGGAAATAAGGAATGATATATTTGTTCTGAATACCTAAAAAATAACTGTGTTAGAATGATGGGCAATGAGAGCCATTGTGCATAGTTGACATCTCTTAAGACCTCGCAGAAGCAGAGGAACCAATGAGGCTATTGCCAGGCTATAGACTCCAATGGAATGCAGGAGAGATGGGTGGGCAGGTGGAGTTGTCATGGTTTATGTAAAGGACAGTAAAATAACAGTAATGATCCTTGACATTTGTACACTTTACAGTTTACAGAGGTATTTTATGTTTTCTAATGTAAGCTGCAGTAACCCTGTACAAAACTCTGATCAGCCAAAAATATACCATAGAATTTCTTGAGTGGACATTCTGTATAAAGAAGCGTATAATGAAAATGTGGGAATGGTGTTAACTTATAAATCTCTGAAAAAGACCCACTGACCAAACCAAAATGATAACTAAGACCAAGGAAGGTACAGAAATCAATTAGATAGCCTCACTAGGACAAAGTAGGCTGTTGCCATTTACCCATGGGCTAATTAGCATCTACCCAAGAGTGAAGAGTGGAGCAGTGCCAAGCTTCCTGTAGAATAGCCACTTGGAAAACTTGTCGATGTACAGATTCCCTCATCTTAACCTCCAGAGATTATGATTTAGTGGTTTGAGGTGACACCCAGAAATCATGCATTTTAATAAGCTCACCAAGTGATGCTGCTGTGCACCAAGTTTGGGAACCACTGTTCGAGAAGAACAGAAGAGTTCTGAGAACTCCAACAAGTTGATTTTACTCTAGGTCTACAGTAAAATGGAACCAGTAAACATGTAAGTCTGTGGACATGCGTACAGAAAAAGAAGACCAACCACTCTAGTTGAGAACTCTGGTAGATAAATATGTGTTTGGCAAAACGGGAGCTTCCTCTGAATGTAATTTCTTTAGACTTTTGAAAAAGCATTTACAAAGTTCTACACCAAAGCCTGTTTTAAAACATTGTGAGTTGGGATTGGAGGCATGTGTTGCTATGGACAGAGTCCTGGCCTAGGGAGAAAACCAAATCCTGGACTTAAATAAAACCAAAAGGCATAGGTAGGGGCCCAGCTTAACCACGTCCCAGTGTATAAACCTTAGACGTGTGACCTCATGTCTCTGGACCTCACCTTCTACCTCTTCTTTTCTTTCTCTGCCATTGTAATAATGGCTGTGGCATTCTCATCTTCCCTGCTTCTGTTAGCCCTGTCCATCTTTCTCTTCCTCTGACTAAATTTCTCTACCTGTCTCAGTCTTTTCTTTATATTCCTAAATTACTTGTAGAAACCAAGAATATAAGCTTTTGTGTAAGTGTGTATGTCTGCGTGAGGAATTGTGATACATTTGGGAGACATACATAGGTGCACAAAACATGCATATGCACATGTGCTTACTTACGGGACCTTTGGTGGCCTGAGGCATTTGACTACTAACCAGAAGCCTGGCAGTTCAAACCCACCAGCCACTCCTCAGAAGGAAAGTTGGGCAATCTACTTCTGTAGTGATGCCACCTCGGAAACCCAAGGAGGGGTCGCTGTGAGTTGGATACAGCAGTGAGTTTGGTTTTTGTTTTTGTTTTTTTGTTTTTTGCTACATACTCTTCTGACCAGTAAAATTCCAAGCCTTCTGTTGTTTCTTTTATGTCATCTCTTTTTCCTTCCCTGGAAAATGGATTTATGGACTAGCTTCTAACTAAGCACTTAAACTAACCCACAAAAATGTTCACCAGCCTGTTCACATTCATACAGGTCCTTTCATGTCACATTTTTACTTTTCTTTAATGTTCCTGTTGCCTTTGCCTTAACTTTGTAGTCACCTTGGTTGTAAATATTGATGCTTGCCCTTGAAGCTGAAATGTTGTAAAGTGAAAATTAGACCAAAAGGAAATGAGAAGGAACTGGTACTTAGGCTACGATGGAGATTGAGATTTTAGACTTTCCAACATCTGTAACTAATTTGATTTTTAATCTAATGGGAAAAAATGACAAAAATTATCCCATTTGGGGATTTCCCCTACTGAGTGTCTATAAATGTACTCTTAAAATTGATGACCAATGAACCCTTTTCCATTCCTTTGTAGTGAAAACATTGTTCAATCCAGCTCCTGCCATTGCTGACCTAGACCCCCAGTTCTACACCCTTTCAGATGTGTTCTGCTGCAATGAAAGTGAGGTGAGGATGAAAGGTTTTAATCATTCTGTTAGAAACCAAAACACTTTTGTGTGAAGCAAAGAGGCAGGACTAACCACAGCAATTTGATCGTATGTGAATTATTGAGCAAAATGAAAACAGATTTTTTTAGTTTACTGAGGTGTGGAGAAAAGGAAATTAGTGAGTTATGGGGAAAAGAAAAAAAGATTCTCTGAGTCACCCCAATAATCTGACCCTTATCAAACTTGGCTTAATTTTAATCTCCTTCCTGCCTTTACATTATAGTGTTTTGTTTTCTAATTATTTCATATTCTGCAAACTAATTAGTATTAGGGTTGCTAGATTTAGCAAGTAAAAATACAGGATCCCAAGTTAAATATGAATTTCAGATAAGCAATGAGTAAGATACTAGACATATGTAAAAAGTACTCTGTTTATCTGAAATTCAAACTTAATTGGGTGGCCTGTGTTTTATCTGGCAACCCTAATTAGTAAATAGCCCCTGGAGCATCTGCTACATTCGTAGCAATTGTGGTTCTCACTGTGATGCCATGGAAAAGGCGTTGGGGTCACTTCATTATGGGAGCACTCTCACAGTCTATCTAAGGGTCATAATGTACATATCTGCATAAACTATCAATATATTGATATTGTACCACTTATTCTTAAACATTGTTAGGGAGAAAATTTCAATATTACTCCAATTTTATAGGCTAGCCAGTACAGTGTTAGACCTGAGCTCTTTCCCAGCTTTGGGACACAGGACATATTATACACATATGCAACACGCAGAGAGACAAAGGTAGTGTTTGATGAACTGCAATCTTTAATTTTCCATTTGGTTCTTACACTGAATGAAGGTTTCTAGGATTTCTTGACCTGCGTTTTTGATCATTTCATCTCACAGAACACAGAAGGAATAAAAAAGACTGCTCTAAGGAACATAATTTTAGCAAACCACAATAGATTGTACAGTTTTTGAGCAACCACCATCGTCAGGCATTGTCCTAGGCACATTGTTACAGCTTCAAGGGCAGGAGGAGTTGTGGGAAATAGTGACCATTTCACAATAAGAAGTTAGATCACCTTCAACTGCCAAACTGGCATAAATTTCCCAGCTATATACTCCCAGACCACTCTCTCATTGTCTTCAAACCTTCACAACACTTAAAACACTCAAATTATATGTTCAAGGTTTCTGTCTTCTCCAGTAAATTATAAGGTCTATAAGTGTAGGGGGATCTCTGGTAGTGTAGTGCCTAAAGCACTTGACTGCTAACCAGAAGGCTGGCGGTTCAAACCAACCAGCCACTCCTTGGAAGGCAGGTTGGGCAATCTACTTCTGTAGTGATACCACTTCGGAAACCCAAGGAGGGGTCGCTATGAGTCGGGTCCAACTCCATGGCACATAAGAACAACAGGAACATGTTAGTGAACCATTCTTTTTTCTTCTTCCTTTGCTGCCTTTTTTTCTTTGAAAAGAATGGTTCACTGTTTGTCTGCTAACCGAATGGTTAGTGGTTCAAACTCATCAGCCACTCCATGGGAGAAAGATGTGACAGTCTGCTTTCATAAAGATCACAGCCTTGGAAACCGTATGGGGCACTTCTACTCTGTCCTATGGGGTGGGGGGGGAGGTCACTATGAGTCAGAATTGAGTTGATGGCAGTGAGGTTTGATTTTGGTTTGTTAGCTGGAAAAATAATTAAGTTTTATGTTTTGAAAAAGGTAAAACTAAAACTCTAGACAACAATAAGATGGTGATGTTCACAGATAATTAAAACTGCTATGCTCAGACACCACGATGGCGGAGGAAAAAAGCGGAATGTCTGTAGGAAAAAAGCCGAATGTCTTGGGCACCTGCCAGCTCTCAGTCACTTCTGGACACGTTGCTTCAGAATTTCTACATTTTGGAGAGGAGGAAGATGAAACAAAACAAAGAAGGATCAAAAAGAAAGGGGAAGGCAAGAAGAGAGATTTGAGAAGCACAGCAGTCATGGCAAAGGAACCAGCTCCTCTACCCAATTCTCTTGTAAGAGGCCAAAGGAAAACTGCTTCCAGCTTCTTCAAGGAGCTCAGAGAAGAGCTGCACTGTGCTCCTGCTGTACCTTCCACAGGATTCCCTTCAGAACCAGAAGTCCTTGCTGCAGCATCTCCCTCTGCCCTGAAGAACAACAGGGAGCTAATAAAAGTGGTAGAATTTCACAGCAGATGTAAAAAAAGAAAACTGAAGTCTGGCCAAGAAGAGAATACAAAGACCAAAACTAGCATTCTTGAGAAAGATGTGGATATACAAGAATTTAATTTAGAAAAGGCTCGTTTGGAAGTACATGGATTTGGAATCACAGGTTATGGAAAAGGCAAGGAAAGGGTTCTAGAACAGGAACGTGCCATTATGCTGGGTGCTAAGCCTCCCAGAAATGCTTACATTAATTACAAGGTTTTGCTGGAGCAAATCAAAGAAAAAAAGGCAGCAAAGGAAGAAGAAAAGAGAATGGTCCAAGACAGATATTTTTAAGAAAAAGAAGAGGAGAGGGCAGGAAGACAGGAAATCCCAGAAAAAAAAAATCGGCACCCAGTATTTTGTCAAGTGGATGAGTTGGTCAGGTTGGAAAATTCAAAAACAGCACCCTGATTCTGAGTCCAATTGATATCAAGAAAATAAATTCTTCCAGACTAGCTAAGTGATGCACTTTATAAACTAAAGAGAGGAATGGAAATGTGCCGTGATGGTGAAACTGGGCCATTACGAGACTTGAAGATGATTCTTGTTTCATGTTTCACAGACTGTTTTTTCATGTTGGAAACAAAATCCAACAGAGTTAATTAGTCACTCAAGTATATTTTTTCATGGTGCTGAACATGTTGGGCCAATTGCAGTGTGAGTTAATAAAGTAAGCCTGCTGAAAATTTTTTTTTAATTTCTTTGTAAGTTTCACTCATTTTCACTAGTGTTTTGTGCATTTTCTTATAGTTTTTCATAATACTACTGTTTTGTAAGTGATAATAATTAACATTAAACTGCCTTTTAATTTTTCTTACAAAAAAAAATACCTGCTATGCTCTTTGTCTTCCTGGAGAAAAGAATGGAGATTCATTATAGACTCTGTTACATGCAGAAAAATGGGAATTCTCATACCATGCTTGTAAGAGTAGTAAATCCATACTAACACTTTGGAGAAAAATTTGGTAATAGATAATCAGGTTGTAATTCTATTCCTAGATATACATGCTAGTAAAAAGTTTATGCATGAGCATAGGGAGACATGTACAAGAATGTCTACTGTATCATTGCTTGCAAAAGGGGAAAAATGGAAAAGCCAAAGTGCCCACCAAAAGAAGAAGAAGAAGAAAAAAAAAAACTCACTGCCGTCGAGTCCGTCCCGACTCATAGTGACCCCTCCTTGGGTTCCCAAAGCAGTATCTCTACAGAAGTAGATTGCCCAGTCTTCCTTCCGAGGAGTGGCTGGTGAGTTTGAACCGCCAGCCTTCTGGTTAGCAATCAAATGCCTTAGGCACTACACTACCAGAGCTCCTAAAAGAAGAATAGATTTTGTTTAAATTGTAGTACCTTTGCAGTATGGACTCTAATGCAGTAAAAAAAAAAAAAAAAACAGTTAAGTAGAGCTCCATATAAAAACACAAATTAAATAATGCTAAGGGAAAATAGCACATTGCCAAATAATATATACAAAAGATACCATTTTAATTTATTTAAAGCAAAATATCTGAATCAAGTAAGGTAATATTTTAATATTTGTTAAAGCTGAATGATAGGTTGATGAGTGTTTGTTAACATTTCCGATGTTCAGTTTTTTTTTTTTTATTAAACAATAGTTTTTTTATAGAAACTGTAGCCCACAAGAAACCTTCTTCATATTCTGAGAGAGAAACTGTGATTCTGTCCAAACCCCTCATTTTAAAACTAGACTGTAAGTGATTTGGCAAGATCTTAGAGTTGGTGAGTAGTGGAGGTCTCCTAAATGCCAAAGCATTGCTTTTTCTGCTCCGTATCAGTGCCTCTCCTGCTTGCACCTTCTCTAGCAAAAACAAAAACAAAAGAAATTAATGGTCTCTGGACATGGAAAGCTAGACCTAGTAATACAAGTAAGGCATTATTTCTCAAGATAGACCCAGAAGAATTGTGTTCTTAAATGCCAAAGTTTACAAATTTATGCCCAAATCACTGGCAATGGCCTCTTCCTTTTTCCTTTCCACCTTCCCTCCCTTCCTTTCTTTTATAAAATTCTCTTTGTTTTTCCTAACTCTTTATTATGAAGATTATAATACACATAGAAAAGTTGAAAGGACAGTAAATGTACATAATACACCCTCCACCTAAACTGTTTATATTTTGCTATATTTGTTCCTCCCTCTCCTGTATGTATTTATGTTTGTTTTCACTGAGTCACTTGAGAGTAAGTTGCAGACAACATGTACTTCACCCCTAAATACTTCAGCATGTATCTCCTAAAGAGTAACCACAATGTACCATTAACACACCTAAGAAATTATCAATAATTCCATACTATCATCTAATATCCAGGCCACATTCAGTTTTCCCTACTAGTCCCAAGAATATTTTTATAGCTAGTTTTTATTGTTATTGTTTTGTTTTATTTTCCTGAGCCAGGATCCGTCATAACATGTCATAACATTAGTTGTTATGAAAAAGAAGGGAGACATTTTCTAGAAGACTAATCTGGTTATTTATTTTCACCATTGTTTCTTTTCACTTTTGTGTATTCCAGGCTGAGATTTTAACTGGCCTCATGGTTAGCAGCCCTGCAGATGCTGGGAAGGCTGCACTGGTGCTGGTGGAAAGAGGCTGCCAGGTTGTCATCATTACTTTAGGTGCTGAAGGATGCGTGATGCTGTCACAAACAGAGCCTGTCCCAAAGCACATTGTCACAGAGAAGGTCAAGGCTGTGGATACCACGGTAGGCTTGAAGATTTGCGTATCATTTTTGGCTATTGGAAATCATTATTTAATAACTAAGATAGCTGCACTTGAATTCTTGGATAATGAGGTAAATTTAGGAGATGATAGTGATAGAAGAGAATAACAACCAGGCAAGAGAACTAGATCTTAATTCCACGCTAACTCACTGTGAGACCTCAAACAAGTCACTTACATAACCTCTCTAAGACTCAGTTTTCTCATCCATGAGATCAGAATATCTGTAACATTATACCTGCACTGCTTTTCTTCATGCATTCAACCAATCAATCAATATTGAACACCTATTATGTGCCAGTCCTATCTAGGTACTTGTGACACAGTGATAAACAAGACAGAATCTCTGCTGTCATGGGGATTAGATTCTAGACAATAAACAAATACCTTTGTCTTACAAGTTTCCCATGTAAAGTGAATAGCAGCGAGCACTCATTCCAGAAAATGCCAAACCAGTTGCCATCACGTCATTTCTGACTCATAGTGACCCCATGTGTGTCAGAATAGAACTGCGGTCCATAGGGTTTTCAAGGCTGTGACCTTTTGGAAGCAGAACGCCAGGCCTTTTTGCAAGGATCCTCTGAGTAAGTTCAAACTGCCAACCTTTCAGTTAGTAGTGGTAGTAGTATGTAACCATTTGCACCACCCAGGGAATGCCAACACTATTTAGCAGAGATCATTCTTTCCATCAGCGAACGATTACAGTTCACATTCACTGTGTGCTTACTATATCACTTTCTCCTACATTTCATTTAATCTTTGTAACAAAATTATCCTCATTTTACAGATGAAGAAACTTGTTCAGTATCACATTGCTAGTAAGTAACAGAGCTCATGGTTCAAAACCAGTCCTGTGGGATGCCACGCAAACATTTCCTGTGCAAGGCACTGATTAAGGGAAATCACTAGTAGACATACCGTGGCTACAGGCTAGGAGGGAAAAGGGAAGAAATTAGGGAAAAGATTCACTGTTCCATTGAAACTGAGGAAATGCTGATGCCTATAAGAAATGCAGGAGAGCTGGCTAGAAAAATAAAGTAAATTTCAAGAATATGAAACTAGAGGTGAGGAAGGAAAAAATTTTTACAGTTTTAATTTTAAGAAATGGATGTATAATTACTTTTAAAATGTGTTTTGGTTTGTTTCTATGCTGAGAAAAGACTTTAAAACGTGGGTAATTCATTAAAAAAAAGAAGCTTGAGGGGATCTGATAAAGTAACGATATTAACTTTAAAAAATATGTAAATGCAAGAGATTATTTTAATGATATGGCTTATGTGGGGAATTTGATAAATTGTGCTAAAACCATTAGTGTCTTTCTGTTTTGTTAAGAAGGACAGTAACCTAAATTTTAGAGGTTACTTTTTACTTTGGAAGTCAGTCATCCATTAGACTAAAACTATGCTAGGTCCTGAACTAAAGCAAGAAAAGTTTATTCTTTTGCTAAAAATGAAATGTAGGGTCCTCATGAGGATGTCAGACTTCCATGAGTAATTCACCCCATGATTTCAGTGTCTGTGGTAGTCATAACTCCTTTTGGTTTTAAGCATCAGAAAGAAAGACAACACAAACAGGCTTATCCAGAAAAAGGGATTTATTTGATGCCCGTAATTGGAAGGTCCAAAGTACAACGGAATGTAGAGAAGCTAGACCAGGTTGCTCACTCTCTCTGCTTTGCTTATAGTAACTTTGAGCTTAGGCAGGCCCTCTCCAGGTGGTGGTCCCTGGAAGCTCCCTGCCCATCCTGTGTCCTACATCATGTCTCCATCCCTGGTGTCCAACAGAAATCAAAGGACTGTTACCAGAACATGAGGAAGTTGGTACTGGACTGACCAAAACAGCCATGCCTGCCAAAGAATATTTGTGTGGCAATAAACTGCTTGGGCATGTGGCTGAATTCTGAAGAAATTAGCCTGGAAACTGTTTAAATTGTAATTAGTAATAATCATCAGAATAATTTCATTTGAAGGGATGGCTGACTATAACTTTCAGCATCTTAAATCCAGCAGTGTGCATTAAGGAGGTTTTTACATTTTGTTGATAACTGTTATGTGTCCTTTCATTTGCTTTCTTAGCACTTGCAGTAATTTTTATATATCAAGAAATTGAGTTGATTTGAAGGATTAAAAATCCAAAGTTCCCATCCCCTTTAGGATAAATGGCTTTTGCTCTCTGTGGAACCAGCCTGACAGAGTGTAGTGGGCTCTGTCTAACACCTAGGAGACTTGGTTTTTAGTCCCTGCTGTTCTTGATACTTTGCTGACACCTTGGGCAAGCCAGTTAACTTCTCAGGGCCTCAGATACCTCACTTATAAAATGGGTACATTACATTAATACTGAAAATGAGGGAAGAGTTTAATCTCTAAGGTTTATCCTGCTAGATGATTTCATTCATTCAACAAATACTGAGTCCTGATTACATGCCATACAATGAGAAGACAAAGGTGAAACAGACGTAGACCCAGACACTAAGTGGGAATGTTTGCAAATAATACCTACTAGTTATTTAGCCCTGATGGTGCAATTGTTAAGTACTTGGTATTAACCAAAGGGTTGGCAGTTCAAACCCACCCAGAGGCTCTGTCAAAAATTAACTCAACGGCACCTAACAATAACCAAACCAAACCAAACTCACTGCCATTGAGTCTATTTAACTCCTAGTAACCCCTCCGTGGGTTTCTGAGGCAGTATCTCTATGGAAGTAGATTGCCCAATCTTCCTTCTGAGGAGTGGCTGGTGGGTTTGAACTGCCAGGCTTCTGGTTAGCAGTCAAATACTTTAGCCACTGTGCCACCAGAGCTCCCAACAACAACAGTTATATATAATTATTTTATAATGAAAGATAGATGATGATAAGTACTGTAAGAACAGATACAACACAGTAAGAATTCAGTAAGAAAACAGATTACTTAATGCTTGGAAGCAGGAAGTGGATAATTAAATCAGAGAGGATCCAGGCACTAGATAAAGGATAGGCAATTTTTTTTCCCTGTAAGAGTCAAGAGAGTAAAATATTAGTTTTTGTAGGCGATATGCATATAGCCTCTGTCACAACTACTCAGTTCTACCATGGTAGCAGGGAAGCAGCCACAGACAACACATAAACAAATGTGCATGGCTATAGTCCAATAAAACTGTATTTACAAAAACAGGTAGTAGGCCAGATTTGGTCCATGGGCCAAAGTTTACCAACGCCTGCATTAGGGGATCAGGTCTCTGCTTCAAGGAATAGGAAATACCTCAGCTTCCTTCCAAGTCCAAGATTCTGAGGTTTCATGCTCCACATTACCAGTCTAAATGGATCTTTAACTAAACTTATTAGTTGTGTTTAGTTACCATTAGCCAGGGGTTTGGGTAATACTGGTATATGCTCATACCCATCAGTGTATTTAGTGGTAGTCTAAGTGATTATCTTGGGGGAAAAAAGGACCTTTACCAAAGCACAGCATTGGAAAACTTCATAAGTCCAAAGATAAAGACTTTCTGAAATAAAATATGGAGAACACTAGGAATCAGAATGGCATCAGACTTTTCAATAGCAATACTGTTGCTGAGAATTAAAAGATCAGGACTTCTACTTCTAAAAAAATGTAGTATACATAACTTTATCTATTCTGCCCACTAATATTACATATGAATAAACATGTATAGTGATTTACATTATATATGAAATATATAATAGGAACATTATATATGAAACAAACATAAGAACCCTGAAAGGTAGGTCTTGGAACCAAGTAAACACGTGATGATGATCCTTGGGTTTTTTTTTTGCCACATATATATCCCAGACTGGGTCCTGGGGAAAGCAGCAACCCAGAAACACCAACAAGCGCAAACAAAAAAAAACCCCAAAGCCCAAAGCCTATTCTTGCTAGCCAAGGACCAGAAAGGGGAAGGCAGCTAGCAAGAAAGACAACTTTGAGACAGTAAGCACCCTACTTCAGCCAAACACCACTGGGGGAAAAAAAAAAAAAAATGTGGCTCTGCCTCTACCAGCAAAGGCCAAGTGGCCAAGTGGGAAGCAAAGACCTCCACTCTTATAGCAAGATACCCCAACTCAAATCTTCCTTTACCTGCTAGGGTGGTATCACAGAAGGCCAAGTAGGGAGCTGGAGTGATAACAAGCCTGCTTCCCTGACAGTGTCAATGGAGACCATGTGAGGAATGTGGTCTTCCACCTTCACACACTGGAGTGGTATCAGAGGAGATGTAGAGGAGAGTCAGAACTCTCACCACTGCCCAGTGGTAATGAGACCACTCCCCCACTACAATGTCAGTAGAGGCCACATGGGGAGCAGCTGATACTCAGGTGGTGTCAGTGGAGGCCAAACCTAGACTTCTACTCCTACCAGAGCAGCGTCAGAGGAATTCAGCAAAAACAGAAGCTTTAAATAAGATCCAAAGTCTCTTACCACCACTCATCTGTCAGTTTGTCGTACTGTTGGCTTGTGTATTGCTGTGAGGCTGGAGGCTATGCCACCAGTATTTCAAATACCAGCAGGGTCACCCATGGTTTCAGTGGGGCTTCCAGACTAAGACAGACTTAGAAGAAGGAAGGGCCCATCCACTTCTCAGAGAACTGGCCAATGAAAACCTTATAAAGAGTCATGAAACACTGTCTGATATATTACAGGAAAAATTTATGAATAGCCCTGAAACACGATCTGATATAGTGCCTGAAGATGAGCCCCTCAGGTTGGAAGGCACTCAAAATACGACTAGGGAAGAGCTGCCTCCTCAGAGTAGAGCTGACCTTAATGATGTGGATGGAGTAAATCTTTCAAGACCTCCATTTGCTGATGGGGCATGACTTATAAGGGGAAGAAACAGCTGCAAACATCCATTAATAATCAAAACATGGAATGCATGAAGTATGAATCTGGGAAAATTGGAAGTTGTCAAAAATGAAATGGAATGCATAAAGATCAATATTCTAGGTATTAGTGAGCTGAAATGGATTTGTTTGGGCCATTTTGAATGAGACAACCATATGATCTACTATGCCAGGAATGACAAATTGAACAGGAATGGCGTGGTATCCATCATCACAAAGAATTTTTCAAGATCTATCCTGAACTACAATGCTGTCTGTGACAGGATAATATCCATACACCTACAAGGAAGACCAGATAATAATACTATTATTCAAATTTACGCACCAACCACCAAAGCCAAAGACAAGGAAATTGAAGATTTTTACCAACTTCTGCAGTCTGAAATTGACCAAACATGCAATCAAGATGTGTTGATTATCACTGGTGATTGGAATGCAAAAGTTGGAAACAAAGAAGAAGTACCAGTAGTTAGAAAATACGGCCTTGGTGATAGAAATAATGCTGGGATCACATGCTAGAATTTTGCAAGACCAATGACTTATTCATCACAAATACCTTTTTTCAACAACACAAACACAACAAGTACACATGAATTTCACCAGATAGAGTACACAGGAATCAGATCGACTACATCTGTGGAAAGATGCAATGGAGAAGCTCAGCATCTTCAGCCAAAACAAGGCCACGAGCTGACTGTGGAACAGACCATCAGCTGCTCATATGCATGTTGAAATTGAAGCTGAAGACAATTAAAACAAGCCCATGAACCTTCTAAAAATTAAATTTTTATGTGCTTCCAAAGACTTCTCCAAAAGAGTCAAAAGAGTACCTACAGATTGGGAAAAAATATTTGTTGATGACATATCTGACAAGGAACTTATCTCTAGAATTTATAGAAAACTCCAACACCTCAATAACAAAAAGACAAACAATCCAATTAAAAAATGAGCAGAAGATATGAATAGACACTTCACCAAGGACGATATTCAAGCAGCCAACAAACATATGAAGAAATGCTTACGATCATTAGCTATTAGAA
>NW_006921641.1:11559341-11567157 GCF_000298275.1 Orycteropus afer afer
AAATCACAATTAAAAAAAAAAAAAAGCCCATGAGAGCCAAAATATGACCTTGATTATATCCCTCCTTAATTTAGAGACCAGCTGAAGAATATATTTGATGCCCTGAACACCAGTGACCAAAAACCAGAGAATTCTGGGATGATATCAAGAACATCATCCATGAAGAAAGCAAAAGATCATTAAAGAGGAAAGAAAGGAAGAAAAGACCAAAATGGATGTCAGAAGGAACTTGCCCTTGAATGGAGAGTAGCTAAAGCAAATGCAAGGAATGAAGAGATAAAAGAACTGAACAGAAGATTTCCAAGAGCATCTTGAGCAGACAAAACCAATTATTATAATGAAATGTGCAAAGACGTGGAGTTAGAAATCCAAAAGGGAAGAATATGATCAGCATTTCTCAAGCTGAAAGAACTGAAAAAAAAATTCAAGCCTTAAGTTTCAATATTGAAAGATTCTAGGAGCAAAATACTGAATGATGCAGGAAACATCAAAAGAAGATGGAAGGAATACACAGAGTCACTGTACCAAAAAGAACTGATCTATGTTCATCCATTTCAGGAGGTGGCATAAGATCAAGAACCAATGTAATGAAGGAAGAAGTCAAAGCTGCACTGAAGGAATTGGCAAAGAACAAGGCTCCAGGAATTGACGGAATACCAATTGAGAGGTTTCAAAAAACAGATGCTGCTCTGGAGGCACTCCCTTGTCTATGCCAAGAAATTTGGACGACAGCTACCTGGCCAACTGACTGGAAAAGATCCATATTTGTACTCATTCTAAAGAATGGTGATCCTACAGAATATGGAAATTATTGAAGAATATCATTAATATCACATGCAAGGAAAATCTTACTGAAAATAATTCAAAAACGGTTGCAGCAGTATATTGACAGAGAACTTCCAGGAATACAAGCTGGATTCAGAAAAGGACATGGAATGAGGGATATCATTGCTGATGTCAGGTGGATCTTGGCTGAAAGCAAAGAATACCAGAAAGATGTTTACTTGTGTTGTATTGACTATGCAAAAGCATTCAATTGTGCAAATCATAACAAATTATGGATAACATTGAGAAGAATGGGAATTTCAGAACACTTGATTGTACTCATGAGGAACCTGGACATAGATCAGCAGGCTGCCATTCAAACAGAACAAGGGGACACTGCATGGTTTAAAATCAGGAAGAGAGTGTGCCAGGGTTGTGTTCTTTCCCCATACTCATTCAATCTCTATGCCGAACAAATAATCCAAGACGCTGGACTATATGAAGAAAAACATGGCATCAGGATTGGAGGAAGACACATTAACAACCTGCGATATGCCAGTGCCACAATTTTGCTTGCTGAAAGTGAGGATGACTTGAAGCACTTACTGATGAAGATTCAAGATTTCAGTCTGCAGTATGGATTACTTGTCACCATAAAGAAAACAAAAATCCTCACTAGACCAATAAGAAGCATCACAATAACTGGAAAAAAGATTGAAGTTGTTAAAGATTTCATATTACTTGGTTCCACAATCAGCACCAGTGGAAGTAGCAGTCAAGACATTAGACGACGTATTGCACCGGGCAAATCTGCTGCAAAAGACCTCTTTAAAGTGCTGAAGAGCAAAAATGTCTCCTTGGAGATTAAGGTGCACCTAACCCAAGCCATGATATTTTCAGTCACCTCATTCACATATGAGAGCTGGATAATAAACATGAAAGGCCGAAGAATAGTTGATGCTTTTGAGTTGTGGTGTTGGACTGCCACAAACGGGTTTGGACTGCCACAAACGGGTCTGTCCTGGAAGAAGTGTGGCCAGAATGCTCCCTGGTAGCAAGAATGGCCAGACTTCATCTCACCTACTTTGGTCATGTCAGAAGGGACCATTCCCTGGAGAAGGATATCATCCTTGGTAAAGTGGAGGATCAACAAAAAAAGGTGAAGGCCCTCAATGAGATGAATTGACACGGTGGCTGCAATGATGGGCTCAGGTATAACAAGGATTATGAAGCTGGCACAGGACCGGGCAGTGTTTCGTTCTGTTGTACATGGGGTTGCTATGAGTCAGAGCCAACTCATTGGCACCTGACAACAACAACAACAGCAAAGTCTCTTAATATAATACCCAAAATTCCCAGGTTTCAACAGAAAATCATTTTTCATGCAAAAAATCAGGGAAGTGTCACCTTGAATGAGAAAAAACAATACATGTCAACACTGAGGTGACACAGATGATAGAAATATCTGACAAGGATTTTAAGTAGCCATCATAAAAATACTTCAATAAGAAATTGAGAACAAAAATGAAACAAATGAAAAAATATAAAATCTTGGCAAAGAAATAGACTATATAAAGAAGAGAACCAATGGAACTTGTAGAACTGAAAAAAATAATAATTGAAATAAAAAACTCAATAAATATGCACAACAGCAGAATGGAGGGGACAGAGGGAAGAACAAGTGAACTCAAAAGATAGGACAATAGAAATTACCCAATATGGACAATAATAAGAAAATAGGAGGAAAAAGGTAAGAGAGCCTCAGGGACTGTGGAGCTGTATCAAAAAGAAAAGATTTATATCATCAGAGACACTGTAGGAAAAGAGAAAAAGGATGGGGCTCAAAAACTATTTGAAGAAAGAAAGAAAGTTCCCAAATTTGGCAAAAGACATAAACCTACAAATTTGAGAAGCTGAGTGAGTCCCAAACAAGTTAAACTTAAGAAATGCACACCAAGACATATCACAGTCAAACTGTTGAAAACTAATGACACAGGAAAAAAAAAAAAATCTTGAAACAGTGAGAGAAATGACACCTAGAGAAGAAAGAAAATTTGAATGACAGTGGATTTCTCACTAGAAACCATGAAAACCAGAAGGAAGTAGCACAACATTGTCCAAGACCTGAAAGAAAAGAATAGTCAACCAGATTCCTATATCCACCAAAAATAACCTTCAGGAAGAGAGGGAAAATCAACACATTTTGAAATGAAGGAAAACTAACAGAATTTGTCACCCTAATAAGTACCATAACAGAAGGCTAAAGGAAATTCCATAAACAAAAAAGGAAAGGATAAGAGATTTTGGAACATTAGGAAAGAAGAAAGAACAGTGGAAGCAGTGGAAATATGGGTAAATATTTCCCTTTTCCTCTGGAGTTTTCTAAATTATGTTTTATAACTGAAGCAAAAATTATGTTTTATAACTAAAGCAAAAAAAAAATGAATAACAGAATTTTAAATGTATATAGGGAAAATATTTCAGACTATTGAAATTATAAATGTGGAAGGGTAAAGGAACATAAAAGGAAGTAAATTTTTGTCCTTTATGAAACCTGGCAAAATGCTAACACCAGTAGACTGTGATAAGATTTGTGTATATAATACCTAGAGCAGTCACTAAAAGCCATACATCCAAAAGCACCATTGGGGAAAAAAAAAAACTAAACCCACTACCATTGAGTCAATTCCAACCCACAGTGCCCCCATTGGATTTCTAAGACTGTAAATATTGACAGAAGTAGATTGCCTCATCTTCCTCCCATGGTGCAGCTGGTAGGTTCAAACTACCAATCTTTTCATTAGCAGCTGAATGCTTTAACCACTGCACCACCAGAGCTCCTAAAACCACCATAGCTAAATCAAAACAGAATTGTAAAAGACAGTGGTACAGAACCTTCCAAACTGAAATAAATTATTTCCCATCGCAAATGTTTATACCTATCTTTGCTATTAACTGTTGAGAACAGAATTAAAATGTTTTCATATATTTACAGTCCAAAAATATTTACCTTCCAAACATCCTTTTTAAATAAGCTACTGGAGTAATGTCAGCTAACGTGACAGAATAGGACCTCTGAAAATTCCTTCCTCCGTAAAGGCAATAAGAAAACTGGCAAAAATTATTAAAATCTACTTCAGAACTATGGAACTTGACCAAAATCTTGGGCATGTTTATTCAAGAAAAATAGCTGAATCTTGGAAAGAATAATGAGCTTTGTGGTGTTTTTACCTGCCTTATTTCATCTCTGTCTCCAGCTCTGTGATAGCCTTGAAAACCAACAGCCTGCAATCATAGTGAATACCAGAGCCTGGCAGTCACCTAAGGGGACAAAATGCAGTTGGCTGTCCTTCAAAAGCTTTGTTCCAAAAGTATTGTCATTATTTGACCTGTGTGGTGGTTCCTTGGCAAACTCTACTTGCAAGGCTGTCTTTATTTGACATACCTGGGAGCTCATCTGGGAAGGAGCTCTGGTAGCATAGTGCCTAAGGCATTTGACTGCTAACCAGAAGGGTGGCGGCTTAAACCCACCAGCCACTCCTCGGAAGGAAGGTTGGGCAATCAACTTCATAGTGATACCACCTCGGAAACCCAAGGAGGGGTTGCTAGGAGTGAGATCCAACTCAACAGCAGTGCATTTGGTTTTTTTTTTTGGTTTGGGAGCTCATCTTTTGTGAAAAGCCTTTTCTCAGAGGAGTTTGACCAAAACAATTACACACAATTACAGGTCATGGATAAAGTTGGAGCAAAATAGGCTAACTAAAAAGCATAAAGGAAGAGCTGGGGAATGGGATGCTCATTGTTGTTATGTGCCGTCGAGTCGGGCCTGACTCATGAAGACCCCTCCTTGGGTTTCCAAGACAGTATCACTACAGAAGTAGATTGCCCAGTCTTCCTTCCGAGGAGTGGCATAGGGGCTTTAAAAATCTCTGACATTTTCCTGGGTATCTGGAAGGCCATACAGATGCCCAGAGGCTACTATGTACATGCTTGGAAAAGACCTGAGGAATCTCTAAGCTCTCATCTCTGAGTGACACTACACAAACAGGAAGTTGAAGGCTAAGGTAGTTTTGTGAGCTTCCCAGCTGAATATTGAAGGTGTGCCTCAACACACACAGATCACCTTGGCAAAGACTGGTAGACTTATGGTTTCAGGCATTTAAGGCTATCTCTATCTAGTCATTAGCTGACCACAAAACTAACCAAGCAAAGCCATTAGTGGCCACAGTTAACAAATACTTTACAGAATTAATTCAGAAAAGTCACTAAACAAATAAGCAACAACAAACCCTGGGAAGCGGAGAGACTATGAATTCCAGAGTTGCCACCTTATATTATTTCAAATGTCCAGTTTTCAATGAAAAATTTTGAGACATGCAAAGAAACAAGAAAATATGGTCCATACACAGAAGGAAAAAAAAAATCAATAGAAACTGTCTCTGAGAAAGCTCAGACATTGGACTTATTAGACAAAGACTTTAAATAAATCAACTATTTTAAATATATTAAAAGGACTAAAACCATGCCTAAAGAGCTAAAGTATAATGATGGTTCATCACATATGTATGTGTGTGTGTGTGTGTGTGTACGTATATATGTATATGTGTAGGTATGCATATGTGTGTGTAGTGTGTGTGTGTATAAACAAATGTCAGGAAATTTCAATTATACCCTAGACTATTTAAAACAAACAAACAAACAAAAAGCAGTAATGGAAAAAATAGAAGAATGAAGAAGCTACTAGATGACATGCTACTGTAAACCAAGAGATAAAACCACGAAAGAAGAAGATATGGGATTCAGGAAATAGGTGATGAAACATGGGAAAGAAGTTAATGATGATGAAGGGAAATTGCACAGCAATATCTGTATAAGTCCATAACCAGTCAGAGAAGATTAGAGCAGGAGAGTGGAGGGCTTCAGGAAGAATATCACCATAATAGAAATATATAAATAAATAAAATGAAAGAAATAATAGAGTGTCTAGTGTTGGAATATATTCAGAGATTTCTCCTTTTCTTGAAGAATTTGAGGATGAATTAGTAAGTAGAAAACTGAAGGAGTGTATTTCTTTTCTTCTAGATCACCTGCAATCTGAGGGAGTAAAAGTAGGATAAAGTAAATATAATCTTTGTACACCATATGGCTCTAAGTGCATTGCCATAACAATGTAAATCCCAATTACAGATTTAACTAAAAATGGAAATTATAATCATATACTGAAGATAAAAGGATAAAGTGAGTATGTGTGCACATGGGGGCAGATGAGAACTAAATGCTCACCTTTCCAACACAAACTAGAAAAAAAAATTAAGAAAGATACAGAAGATCTGAACAATACTATCAACCAACTTGACCCCATAGACAGAGCACTTCACTCAATGAAAAGATAATACACAATCTTTTCAAGTGCACATGGATCCTTCTCCAGAATAGACCATATGTCAGGCCACAAATCATGTCTCAATAAAATTAAAAACATTGAAATTCTACAAAGCATCTTCTCTGATCACAATGCTGTAAAATGAGAAATTAACAATAGGAATATGGGGATGGGGTGGATCAAATACATGCAAACTGAAAAACACACTGCTCAAGAACCACTGGGTAACAGAAGAAATAAAGTGTGAAAAAAAAAAATTCCTAGAAACAAACAAGAATGAAAACACAATGTACCAAAACCTTTGTGATACAGTGAAACCAGTACGCAGAGGTCAATATAGCAATTAATGCACCCATCAACAAAGAAGAAAGAACCAAGATCAACACATTAACCCAACTACTCCAACAATTAGAAAGAGAGCAACAAAAGAAGCCTTCAGTCTGTAGAAGAAAGGAAATAATAAAAATCAGAGCAGAAATAAATGAAACAGAAAAACAACAGGGAAAATCAACAAGACTAAAAGCTGGTTCTTTGAAAAGATTAACAAAATCAACAGACCACTGGCAAACTTAACTGAGGAAAAGAAAGAAAAGATGCAAATAATATGAATAATAAATGAAATGGGTGACATCACAATAGAACCAACCAAAATGAAAAGGATAATAATAGAATACTACAAAGAACTGTACTCCAACAAATTCAGAAACCTACAAGAAATGGACACATTTCTAGAAACACAAAAAAAGCAAACAAAATTCAATGCCATCTAGTTGATCCCAACTCATAGTGACCCCACTGGGTTTCAAAGGCTGTAAATTTTTACAAAAGCACACTGCCTTATCTTTCTTCCATGGAGTGGCTGGTGAGTTTGAACCACCAATCTTTTGGTTAGCAGCCAATTGCCTTAACCACTACACCACCAGAGCTCCTGCTAACTAAAGTACCACAGATTGAGGTAGAAAATGTGAACATACCAATAACAAAATAATCGAGTAGGTCGTTAAAAATACTCCCCATAAAAGAGAGTCCTGGCCCAGATGGCTTCACTGGAGAATTCTATCAAAACATTCAGAAGAGGTTATACCTATCCTACTTAAGCTATTCCAGAACATAGAAAAGGATGGTAAACTCCCAAATTCATTCAATGAAACAAGCATAACCCTGATACCAAAACCAGGCAAAGACATCACTGAAAAGGAAAACTACAGACCAATATAGATGTAAAAATCTTCAACAAAATCCTAGCTAATAGAATCCAACACTATATAAAAAAAATAATATACCATGACCAAGTGGGATTCATACCAGGTATGCAAATATGGTTCAACATTAGAAAAACAATCAACGTTATCCACCATATAAAACAAAGGAAAAGGGTCACATGATAATATTAATTGACACAGAAAAGGCATTTGATAAAATCCAGCACCCATTCCTGATAAAAACTCTCAGAAAAATAGGAATAAAAGGGAAATTCCTCAACATAATAAAGGCCATATATGCAAAACGAACAGCCAATATTATTTTCAATGGAGAGAGACTCAAAGTGCATTCCCCTTGTAAATGGGAACCAGGCAAGGATGCCCTCTATCACCACTTCTATTCAACACTATTTTGGAAGTCCTAGCCAAGACAGTAGGAGCTCTGGTAGCGTAGTGCCTAAGGCAC
>NW_006921641.1:11570141-11577299 GCF_000298275.1 Orycteropus afer afer
GTTCTGCTGTGCATGGGGTCGCTATGAGTCGGAAACAACTTGACGGCACTTAACAACAACAACAAAAGAGTAAAAGGAGAACTTACAGACTGGGAAAAAATATTTGGCAATGTATATATCTGACAAGAGACTCATCTCTAAAATTTATAGAAAACTTCAACATCTCAATACCAAAAAGACAAACAATCCACTTCAAAAATGGGCAAAGGACACGAACAGACACTTAACCAAAGAAGATATTCAGGTAACCAACAAACATGTGAAGAAATGTTCACGATCACTAGCCGTTGTTGTTGTTGTTGGTTATGTGCCGTCGAGTCGGACCCGACTCATAGCGACCCCTCCTTGGGTTTCCAAGGCAGTGTCACTACAGAAGTAGATTGCCAAACCCTCCTTCCAAAGAGTGGCTAGCCATTAGAGAAATACAAATCAAAATGACAAGATATCATCCCACTCCAACAATAATAGCAAAGTTCAACAAGACAGAAAACAACTAATGCTGGTGAGGGTGTGGAGAGGTTGGAACTCTCATACACTGCTGATAGGACTGTAAAATGGTACAACCACTATGGAAAACAATCTGGTGCTTCCTTAAAAAGTTAGAAATAGAAATACCATTTGATCTAGCAATCCCATTACTAGGAACATATCCTAAAGAGGTGAGATCCAGCACACGAATAGACATATGTACACCCATGTTCATCACACCATTATTTACAACAGCAAAGAGATGGAAGCAACCTAAGCGCCCATCAACAGATGAATGAATAACCCAATGGTACATACACCCAGTGGAATACTATGCAACATTAGAGGATAATGAAGAATCAGTGAATGACCTCAAATGTGGATGAACTTGTAGGACATTGTGCTGAGTGAAATAAGTCAATCATAGATAGAGAGATATTATATTAGTCCATTATTGTAAAAAGTCAAGGAAAGATTTACACAGGGAAGGAAATTTTCTTTGTTGGTTACCATGGATAGGAGGGGAAGGGAAGGGGGAGTAAACAGATGGATAATTAAGAGACAGGTTTGATATGGGTGAAGGGAAAATCAATATAACAAAAGTGTGTGACTAACACAGTATCACTAAGGAAAAAGGAAGACACGGAGAGGTGCACAAGAGGTACAGACAATAAGGGCAAATACTGCTTCCTGTGTACACAATACTACATTGTCAGTAACAGCAAACACTAATCTATGGGTGGATACATAGGTAGACAAGTATGGATAGGCAAATGGGAATCTACCTATGACCATACACAGGTTTGGCAAACAGCATTCCTGCATATATATTTGTATGTGCTATAAAAATGTCCATATGCAGTTTAAACATGTAAGAGGCAAAATTAGGATAACTTCTTGGCCACAAATAAGCACCTTGTGGGAGTGGGTCACTGGGCCTGTAGGTTGGAGACCATGGTCACAGGATACCAGGCTCAATTGACACAACATGAACGATATTCAGAAAAACTTTTCTGCATCTTACTTCGGTGAATAGCAACTAGGGCCTTAAAAGCTGGCGAGCAGCTATCTAATTGGCAGCTATTGGTCTTTCATCATCCAGAGCAAAGAAGAGGGTAGGAAAGCAAAGACACATGGAAACAGTCCAAGGAATTAATAGATCATAGAACCTCCACTTATATGACCCTCAGACCAGAAGAACTAGATGGCGCCCTGCTACCAATGCCAGCCACTCAGGATCAAAATTGGAGATTCTATATTGTTGTTGTTGTTGTTGTTGTTATGTGCTGTTGAGTCAGACCCAACTCATAGTGACCCCTCCTTGGGTTGCTGAGGCAGTATCACTATGGAAGTAGATTGCCCAACCTTCCTTCCAGAGATTCTATATAGCATAGGAGAAAAATGTAGAACGAAACTCAAAATCATAAAAAAAAAAAGAGAGTAGGATTATAGTCTGATAAAGACTGGTGAAACCCCTGAGACTATGGCCCCAAGTCACCTATAGGGCCTGGAATTGATCTCACTCCCGTGGCTTAACTCTCAGCCAAATTATAGACAGGCCTAGCTGAACACCTACACCAAGGAGATGCACTCCTTAGAACAATCAACCATGGGAGATCAGAAGGGCAGTACTTGCACAGGGAGAAAGGTAGGGAGGCAGGAATGCATAGGCAAGGACAGAGGGAAAGAGTAACCACAGAGAGGAAGTGGGAGGTGAGATGTTACACTGTGGAGAATGTAACCAATATCACGAAACAAAAAATGTATATATGAATCATTAAATATAATAGTAATCTACTTAGTAAAATTCCATACAAATCACATTAAAGAGTTAAAATAAATGCTTATCTTCCATAGTTGGCTGTCAAGAGATAGTCTAAAACTGATAAAGAAAAACTATAAGCATATCTTCAGAAATAGAAGATAAACACCAGAAGAAACCACTAAAAAAAATTTAAAGTATTTACCTCATGGAAAGGGGAGTAGGAAGGGATGGAACATTTTCATTTTAAGCCTTATCTTTTTGAGCTGCGTAGCTGGAGGGATTTGATTTTTTAAAAATAATACACAGTACGATGCTGTTTCACACCCAGTATGATCACTGTAACAAAAAAGATAAACAATAATAAGTATTGCCAGTGATGTGGACAAATTGGAACCCTTGTAAACTGCTAGTAGGAATGTAAAATGGCGTGGCCACTTTGGAAGGCAATCTAGTAGTTCCTCAAAAATTTAAACATAGAGGTACTTACTGTAAGGCCAGCCCCGTAGCTCCACTCTTAGGTATATGCCCAAGAAAAATGAAAACATACATCACCACAAAATTTATGCACAAATGTTCATAGCAGCATTATTCATAATAGCCAAAAAGTGGAAACAACTTGACTTCCATCAACTGATGAGTGGATAAACAAAATGTGGCATATCCATACAATGGAATGTTATTCAACCATAAAAAGGAATGAAGGACTGATTCATGCTATAACACGGATGAACCTTGAAAACATGATGCTAAATAAAAGAAGCCAGAGCAAAAGACTACATAGTGTGTGAGTCCATTTATATGAAAAGCCTAGAATAGGCAAATCCATAGGCAAAGAAAATACACTAGTGGTTGCTAGGGGCTGGAGGGAAGGTGAATGGAGAGTGGCTACAAATGGGTATGGGATTTCTTTTGGGGGTAGTGAAAATGCTCTAGTGGTAATGATTGCACAACCTTGTGAATACACTAAAATATAGTGAATTGTATACTTTTAAAGGGTGAATTTTATGATATGTGAGTTATATCTCAATTTTTTGTAATGGTCTAAACAATGACACTAACAAGAAAAAGATGCATCTAGGCACATCACTAATTAATGGATATGCTTGTGATAAGGAATACCGCTGAATGGCTCTACTGAATCTACTGAAATGGCGCTCAACATTTTGCCCCCAGTGGAGCTAAGACATTGGCAAGAAGCAAGTGAAGTTATTTTCTGGTTCTATACCAAGGTGCCCTGGTTATGCAGTGGTTAAAGCACTCAACTGATAACCAGAAGGTCGGTGGTTCGAACCTACCAGCCACTCTGTGGGAGAAAAATGTGGTGGTCTGCTTCTGTAAAGCTTTACAGCCTTGGAAGCTGTATGGGGCAGTTCTACTCTGTCCTGCAGTGTCAATGTGAGTCAGAACTGACTCGACCGCAGCGGTTTGGCTTGGGGTATAATCTACATCTTTTTTACTGCCAGTATCATGCTATCTTTGCCCCTGTCATCCAGCACTCTCATTATTAAAATTCTTGCCTTTTCTTCACAAGTGTTCAGCTTCTCATAAGTCTAAGAAAGGGGAGATTATTCATATGGTGGAGTGAGGAACTCCCAGGGAGGCATTTTCTTCTGAATAAATGGGCTCCTTCATTTTTCTGTCAGGAGGGTGTTACCTGTGCTCAGGCAGTCTGTAAGCTTCCTGATTATCTCCTCCTCCTGATATCTTATTAAGGAATCAGGGATGACCTGGGTGATGGAAGTACCTACCTTTAGTTAGCTGGCACACTGTCCACTTGAGACAGACAGCCTGCCCTAGCAGAAACCATTTCCCATTGTACATCAGTTCTTTTGCAGGCTGCTATATTCAGTTTTGCCTCACTGTTAATAGTTGAATATATCACTTCTATTTTTACATTCGTTTTTCCCGTTGTACTAGCGTGAGATGGTGGCAGTAGCTGCAGATGTCCTCAGCTCAGTTTGGAAGACATGACAGATGTGTCTCTTTTCTCATTTCTTTATGTTATCTGAATCTCAGCCTCAAAATGACAGCGTGCTCATGTCCTCATTCTGTTCCTTCCAACCTGAAGGTTAGGGCCTTTGCCTTCTCTGTGTTCAGGATTGTACTGAATAAACTCTCCATAGTTAAAAGAGTTACATACATTCACACATGGTAATATTTTAAGATGGTTGTAGTAGTATGATATATCATAAAATTAATTATATGCCCTATAAGCTCTGTAAAATTCTTGCGATATAAATTCCTTTTTTCACATGTAAATGGTTTAGTCCTACGATACACAGTAACACTCTCATTTTAAGAATTCAGCCCAGAGGCTAAAGCTGTCTTCTCAAGAATCATTCACTTTGTAATAAACCATCGTTACTCAGGGTACATGAGTAAGATGAGAGTAAACAAAACCCAGAGACGTGGAGAATTCATCTCACCTATATTTTATTTCTCTTTCTCCCTGTTCATGACATTTGAGTCCTATAGTATTCATATTTGCCCCTAAGGCAGTGAGCAGTGTCAGCCCAGCTGCATGGATGCCCCAAGGAACAACGCAGGGCTTGAGAATTAGTCCTAATTAGAGACTGCACAAGTAGGAAGTGAACTAGTTTCTGTTAAAGTTTGCAGGGAAGCGCTTACTAGGGTGAGGTGATTGCTGGGGCTGACCCATTATCCATAGGCATGAGAGGTAGCCTCTCCTGATGGAGTCACCTTTCCCAGAGTCTGGTTCAGCCATCCGGGTTACTCTCAAGGATGTTGTTGTTGGGTGCCATTGAGTCAGCCCCTGACTCACAATGACCCCATACACAATGAGACTGGACTATTGTGATCAGTAGGATTTTCACTGGCTGATTTCTAGAAGTGGATTGCCAGGCCTTTACTTCTTAGTCTGGAAGCTCCGCTGAAACCAGTTAAGCATCATAGCAATATATAAGCCTCTAACACGCAAGGCTGGGAATTGAACCTGGGCTTCCCACATGAAAGGCAGAATTCTACCACTGAACCACCACTGCCATCTTGCTTTCAGGGATAGATTCACATTAATCCATCTTCAAGGTACCATCTACAATGACAATTCAGTCTTTGAAAATCCAGCATCTGAGAGGTCGTTATTCCTACCTTGGTGTGACCTTTCCCACCCTATAAAATACCAAACTAATATTGCTGTACAAAATCAGAACCAATGAATTTAGGTTATCTTAGGAGATGTTTTCAACTAAGACAACCTGAGATGTTCACTGTTCCCTACTTTGCCATAGCCTTGCTGGGAGGATCAACTACTCAACAGTTGTTACATGGGACTGCCAATGTTGGACTGTAACTCTCCTTGGACTGTATTCCCTTAGAAGACTAATTTTTCTCCCCCCACCCAATCCCTTTATTTCGGACCAACTTATTCTTTTTTTTATTATTAATATTTTTTTATTATTTTATTTTTGCAGGTTCCCTCCCCTCTCCTCCCACCCCTGGTAACCAACAAAGAAGGTTTCCTTCCGTAAATAAACCTTGCCTTATTACAATAATGAACTAATACTATATTTGTCCTTCTGTGATTGACTTATTTCACTCAGCATAATGTCCTTCAAGTTCGTCCATGTTCTGCAGTGTTTTGCAGATTCTACATTATTCTTTAGGGTTTCATAGTATCCCACTGTGTGTATGTACCATAGTTTGGTTATCCTTTCTTCTGTTGATAGGCATGTAGGTTGTTTCCATCTTTTTGCTATTGTAAATAGTGCTGCAATGAACATGGGTGTGCACCATTCTGTCTTGGTTCTCACTTCTTTAGGGTGTATACCTAGTAATGGGAAGCCTGGGTCAAATGGTATTTCTAATTCCAACTTTTTAAGGAATTGCCATACTGCTTTCCTCAGTGGTTGTATCATTTTACAGTCCCACCAGCAGTGTATGAGAGTCCCAATCTCTCCACATCCTCACCAGCATTAGTTATTTTCTCTCTTGTTGAAATTTGCCATGAGTGCTGGGGTGAGATGGTATCTTATCGTTGTTTTGATTTGCATCTCTCTAATGGCTAATGATCATGAACATTTCTTCATGCATTTGTTGCCTGCCTGAATATCCTCTTTGGTGAAGTATCTATTCATGTCTTTTGCCCATTATTTTAATTGGATTATTTGCCTTTTTTGTTGAGGTGTTGGAGTTTTCTGTAAATTTTAGAGATAAGTCCCTTGTCAGATACATCATTGCCGAATATTTTTTCCCAATCTATAGGTTCTCTTTTGGAGAACTCTTTTGAAGCACATAAAAATTTTAATTTTTAGAAGGTCCCATTCATCTAGTATATCTGCTGTTTGTGCATTTTGGGTTATGGTGGACAGTCTATTTATGCCATAAATTAGGGCCCCTAAATTTGCCCCTGTTTTTTCCTTGAAGAACTTTGTAGTTTTAGGTTTCACATTTAAGTCTTTGATCTGCCTGGAGTTAGTTTTGGTGTATGGTGTGAGGTACAGATCTTGTTTCATTTTTATGCAAATAGATATCTAGCTTTGCCAGCACCGTTTGTTAAAGAGACCATCTCTTTCCCATTTAATGGATTTCAGCCCTTTGTCAAAAATCAGCTGACGATAGGTCGATGGATCTGTTTCTGAGTTCTCAATTCTATTTTACTGGTCTATATGTCTGTCGTTGCACCAATACCAGTCTATTTTGACTACTGCAACTGTATAGTAGGTTTTGAGATCCAGGAGTGTAAGACCTCCTACTGTGTTGTTCTTCTTCAATAGTGCTTTCCTTAACCGAGGTCTCTTTGCTTTCCATATAAAATTAGTGATTGGTTTTTCCATATCCTTAAAGAATGTTGGTGGGATCTGGATTGGGATTAAATGTATAGATTTCTTTGGGTAATACTGACATTTTCACAACGTTCAGTCTTCCTTTCGATGAGCACAGTATGTTCTTCCATTTATGTAGATCTT
>NW_006921641.1:11577399-11577955 GCF_000298275.1 Orycteropus afer afer
TCACACTCCCAGATCTCAAAACCTGCTATACAGCCACAGTAGTCAAAACAGCCTGGTGTTGGTACAACAGTAGACACATAGACCAGTGGAACAGAATTGAATCCTGAAATAGATTCACCCACATATGGACAGTTGATCTTTGACAAAGAGCTGAAACCAAGTCAATGGGAAAGAGATAGTCTCTTTAATGAATGGAGCTGGCAAAACTGGAAATCCATTTGCAGAAAAATGAAACAAGACCCATACCTCACACCATACATAATAATGAACTCAAGATGTATCAAAGACCTAAACATAAAACCCAAAATTATAATGTTCAGCAAAGTTAAAATAGGGTCAGATTTAAGGGCCTTAATTTATGATATAAATAGACATCAAGCATAACCCAAAATAAATACACAAACAGCAGAAGATAAACTAAATGACCAGGACTCCTAAAAATCAAATTCTTTATTTATTTATTTTTTTATTAGGATTTGGGTGAAGATTTGCAGAGTAAATTCACTTTTCATACAGCAGTTCACATATACTTTGTCTCATGTCATTGACCAAAATT
>NW_006921641.1:11581637-11632153 GCF_000298275.1 Orycteropus afer afer
CCAACCTTCCTTCCGAGGAGTGGCTGGTGGGTTTGAACCACCAGCCTTCTGGTTAGCAGTCAAGTGCTTTAGCCACTATGCTACCAGAGCTGTCCCTAGTGAGATTTATTCCCAAGTATTTTATTTTGTCACAGTGCCTAAAGCACTTGACTGCTGACCAGAAGTCTGGTGGTTCAAACTCTCCAGCCACTCCTTGGAAGGAAGATGGGGCAATCTACATCCATAGTGATACTGCCTCAGAAACCCAAGGGGGGGTCACTATGAGTCGGGTCCGACTCAACGGCGCATAACAACAACAACAACCTTGTAAATGGTATTGATTTCCTTATTTCTTTTTCAGCAATCTCTTTGCTGGTGTAGAAGAATCCAACTGATTTTTCGATGTTGATCTTGAATCCTGCCACGATGCTAAATCGCTCAATTAGTTCCAGTAGATTTTTGACTGAGTCTCTTGCGTTTTCTAGGTACAGGATCATATAATCAGCAAATAGGGATAGTTTGACTTCTTCCTTACCAATTTGGATGCCTTTGATTTCCCTTTCTTGCCTTATGGCCCTGGCTAGCACTTCCAGTACAATGTTGAATAGAAGTGGTGATAGAGGGCATCCTTGTCTGGTTCCTGTTTGCAAGCGGAATGGTTTCAGTCTCTCTCCATTGAGAAAAATGTTGGTTGTTGGTTTTGCATATATGCCTTTTATTATGTTGAGAAATTTCCCTTCTTTTTCTATTTTGCTGAGAGTTTTTATCAGGAATGGATGTTGGATTTTATCAAATGCCTTTTCTGCATCGATTGATAAGATTATGTGATTCTTTTCCTTTGTTTTATTTCTGTGATGGATGATGTTGATTGTTTTTCTAATGTTAAATCATCCTTGCATACCTGGTATGAACCCCATTTGGTCATAATGTATTATTATTTTTATATATATATATGTTGTTGGAGTCTGTTGGGTAGGATTTTGTTGAAGATTTTTGCATCTATATTCATGAGGGCTATTGCTCTGTAGTTTTCCTTTGTAGTGATATCTTTGCCTGCTTTTGGTATCAAAAGTTATGCTTGCTTCACAAAATGAATTTAGCAGGATTCCATCATCTTCTATGTTCTGGAATAGTTTGAGTAGGATTGGTGTCAGTTTTTCTCTGAATGTTTGGTAGAATTAGCCAGTGAAATCATCTGAGACAGGGCTTTTTTTGTTCAATTTCTTCTTTTGTTATGGGTCTGTTCAACTTTTCCACCTCAGTCTGTGTTAGTTTAGGTAAGTAATATGTTTCCAGAAATCTGCCCATTTCTTCTAGATTTTCAAATTTGTTGGAGTATAGTTTTTCATAATATCCTGATATCATACTTTTAATTTCTGTTGGTTCTGTTGTGATGTTGCCCAATTCATTTCTTATTCATGTTATTTATATTCTATACCTCTTTTCTTTTGTTAAATTTGCCAGTGGTTTGTCAATTTTATTAATCTTTTCAAAAAACCAACTTCTAGTCTTTTTTATTTTTTCTATGGTATTCATATTCTTTTTTGAATTTGTTAATATTTAGTAGGTTTTCTGAGGAGTCTTTGTAGCTCAAAAGCCATTCTGTCTTTGAATGAAGCTACTACACATTTCTTTCCAGAAACTTGTATTACAGCACAGTGTTTGAGTGTCCCTCATTGCTGACTGCCAATACTTGGCAAATGGTTGGTAGAGTAAATATTGTGGGTGAAGACTGATAAAATCTTGAATGCTGAAAGGAAGTAGAAGGGAGAGTCCTGTCTGGGGTATGTAAGAAGTGACTATAAAGTCATAAGGCTAATTTTTAACAGCCATATCAAGTTATTAGGAGCTCTGGTTGTGTAGTGCCTAAGGCATTGGACTGCTAACCAGAAGGCTGGCGGTTCAAACCCACCAACCACTCCTCAGAAGGGTGATTGGGCAATCTACTTCCATAGTGATACCACCTCGGAAACCCAAGGAGGGGTTACTATGAGTCAGATCCAATCAATGGCAATGCATTTGGATTGGTTTTGGTTTGATCAATTTATTATCCCAGTGAGTATTTCATTCTTCAAATTTTTACCTTATGAGGATTACTTTTTATACTACCACTAGTCAAAGTACCTTTAAGAATCCTTTTTCAGAATTGCCAGAGATCCTTCATCACCTTTACCTTGCTAATCACTTTATGTGGGGAGGGTGTAGAAAGCAGACAACACAGAACGGTATTGAGAAAAAAGTCAAGTACACATGATCCTACCACTTAGATGCAATCACTTTTAATCATTTGATATAAATCCTTCCGGATTTTTTTCCTATACACATTCATATACTTTTGACTATGCATTAACAGCAAATTTGAATATTTGCAACACCAGAGGATTAATATGTGTAATATATGAGGCACTCCTACAACCCAAAAAGGAAAATCAAACAACTCTCTAGAACTATGTAATAGGCAACTAATTCACTGAAGAAGAAATGTAAAAGATAAATGAAGCAATGTTGAATCTCATTAGAAATCAGGAATATGCAAATTAAAACAACAGTGAGATTCCCTTTATTTCCCATCACATTGACAAAAATTAAAGATTAATAATTTCAAAGTCCAAATAGATTTTTTTAAAAAAAGATGGTCTCATATAATTCTGGTGGGAGTGCAAATTCATATGATGTTTTCAGAGGGCAATTTGACAATATCACATTTTTAATATACTTTCCTTTTGACAACTCCATCATACAGAAATGCTCACATAAAAAAAAAAAAAGTATTTGTATAAGAATGCTTTTTTCAGCTTTGTAATAACCAAAAATTGATTAGACAAGTCTGCATAATCATCAGTCAGGGAAAGTTAAATAATAATATTATGATGACATTTATATGAAAGTAACTCTCTTGCTATCTGTAATCAAATGCATATTTTAAAAATCTGGAACAAAACCACCTGTTAAGGTAGTTACTCATGGGAAGGAGAATGAGATGAGGGGAAGCTGTTTTAAGAGGTGTTGCTGTATTCTCCATATTCTGAATTTTCATTTTTTTCATATCACTTTGCAATTTGGAAAAAATAAGAATTTGTGGCACAGGCAAAGCTATTTGAAGTCACATATAGTGAACAAGATATGTTGTGTTGTTGTTGTTGTTGTTATGTGCCGTCGAGTCGGCCCCGACCTCATAGAGACCTCTCCTTGGGTTGCCGAGGCAGTATCACTATGGAAGCAGAATGTCTAACCTGCCTTCCGAGGAGTGGCTGGTGGGTTTGAACCACCAGCCTTCTGGTTAGCCTTAGGCACTATGCTACCAGAGCTCCTAAGTGAGCAAGATAGGTGATATCATTTCTCAGAGGGTTTCCTGGAAGCCAGGGCAGAGTCCTCCAAAAGGACTATGATTTGCCATAGTTCACTCTTGGTCTCACACAGAATGGCTCAAGAATTCCAAAGTGTCTATGTAAGTAGACTGAGTGGCCCTTTGACATAGGATGACTTCTGAATGTATAGATTCCTGATGTCAAAGAAATAGAGCTTACATGACTTTCATATCCAGGGCACTTAAGCCTCTTTATGTCTGGATATTTTATGATGTGCTTTTGACAATTTGGGGTTTTTTTTTGTTTTTTTTTTATCTTAATCTTTTTAAAGAAACTATTTTCCTCAAAAATATGTTATTTTATACACTTCCCCTTGAAAATATCAGAATAAATGTCAAAGCTGCGCTGTTTCTGTTTGTCACTCAAACGCACGGCAGATCATCAGAGAAACTTTCCTCATGTTCACGTTTTCTTTCCGAATGAGTCTGCTGATATATCTGAGTTTAACTCTTCAGCTCTCATTCTCACAATTAATAATATATTGAATTATCAGAGGTTTGGCTTTTGCCACGTTTCTTGGGTCTTTGGTTAATTGGATGGCTTGAAGTTAGAAAAGGAACCAGGAAATAGGTGACACTTCATGTCTATGTACTTAACATTTCACATACTTCATAGTTCATCTGCCTTCTATATCAAACACTCCTGAAAAGAATGCACTTCAGAGGTAAAGTGAATACAGGGAAAGCAGTTGTTCTGTGTGGAGGTGATAAAAGGATCACCTGGAATCACCTTTTGGGTAAAATTATCTTGAGGGTTTTGCATATAGTCAGCTTTAATCATTGGTGCCAGTGGCTAAGGGCAGATGATATCCTGAGTTCTAATCCTGATGTTAGCCATTAACTAGCTGTGCTGCTTTGGAGAAATGACTCATTATGTTCGGACCTTACGTTATCCATCTAAACATGACGTGGCTGGAGTTGGTGATTTCTGAGGTACCTTCACCCTCTAACATTCCTTGTTTCTTACCAATTCTTGGAAACATGAGGACCCTTTAAGCCAATTACAAAAGCTGGGCACTACTCCGTGCCCGGCATTGTGCAGGACTTCCTATGCATTAGCTCATATTCTCAGAACAACCCTGCAAGATGGGTTTTATGCTTGTTTTATACAAGGAAACAAGCTCCAAGAGGTAGGTGAACTGCCCAGAGCCATACCACTGGCTAATTTGCAGAGCCAAGAATTGATTGTAGATTTGACTATCAGCCCAACTCTAGTACCCACGTGTTCTCCACCACACCACTCTGCCTCGTGAATGGTGGCATTCTGTCTAGACTTCAGTCTCTCGTATTTGGCATTCCAATACAGACTTTCTTGTCACTTGTCATGATATAGGCTTCTATAGTTGTTCCTTTCTCTAGATCTTCAGAAGCTGCCAGATCTTGAAGGCATTGCTTGCTTTGTAAAGTATTCTTTTAAAGCTGACTATATGCAAAACCCTCAAGATAATTTTACTGAAAAGGTAATTCAAGGTGATCCTTTTTACACACTTCAGATTATCACCTCCACACAGAACAGCTGCTTTCCCTGCATTCATTTAAGGGCAGCTGCACTTAAATGAAATAATCCATGTATAGCCCTAAGAACAGTGCTTAGCACATGTAGGCACATGTAAAGTGTTAGTCCTCACTACTGGGTCCCTATTTGTCTGATCACTATCTCTGGATCATTTTGGGTTACAAGGTAACATGTACTGAGAACTTGCATTATTCCATATAATGAAATAATACTCAGCCCTAAAAAGGAAGGACATACTGACCCAGGCTACAACATGGATAAACCTTGAAAGAATTATGCTAAGTAGAAGAACCCAGTCACAAAGGCAACTTTTGTATGATTCCATTTATACGAAATATCTGGAGCAGGCAAATCTATAGAGATGGAAAGTAGATTAGTGGTTGCCAGAATCCAGAAGGAGTGGGAGAATGGGGAATGACTAATGGACATGGAGTTTCCTTTTAAGATGATAAAAATGTTTTGGAAGTAGATAGAGGTGATTATTGCACAACACTGTGAATATACTACAGGCCACCGAATTGAGATGGAAAGTAGATTAGTGGTTGTTTCTTCCTATACAGGGCAAGGAACTGACTATATCAGTAGCTGTGTGTCAGGATTATGCCCATCCAGATATAAAAGGTTCTGGCATAGCTCACTTCCAGTCATTCTTTTTATTTATTTATTTATTTAAATTGTGTTGTTATGGATTGGATCATATCCCCAAAAAATTGTGTATTGAAGTCTTGGCCCCTGTACCTGTGGGTGTGATCCTCTTTGGAAATAGGTTTTTCTTTTGTTATGTTAGTGTGCTTATACCAAAGAAAGGTGGGTCCTAACCTTATTTACTTCTGAGTTATAAAAAGAGAAGAATAGATGCAGAAATACACGCGGGGGAGGACTATATGAAGACAGACACACATGGCAGGTGTATCTACAAGCCCAGAAATTCCAAAGATTGCCAGCTACTAGAAGCTGAAATAGACAAAGAAGGACCTCCCCTCTAGACCATGCCCTGAATTCAGACGCCTATCCTCCTGAACTGTAGGAAAAGAAATTTCTTTAAAACCACCTACTTGTGATTTTTTTTTTTTGGTTACAGCAGCAGTCGGTAACTAAAACAAGGTTAAAGTCATAGAGCATAAATTAACCATTTTAAAGTGAACAATTCAGTGGCCTGTAGTATACTCACAGTGTTATGCAATCATCACCTCTGTCTATTTACAACACATTTATATCACCTTAAAAGGAAACTCCATGTCCATTAGTCACTCTCCATTCTCCTACTCCTTCCGGATTCTGACAACCACTAATCTACTTTCCATCTCTATAGATTTGCCTGCTCCAGATATTTCTATAAATGGAATCATACAAAAGTTGCCTTTTGTGACTGGGTTCTTCTACTTAGCATAATTTCTTCAAGGTTTATCCATGTTGTAGCCTGTGTCAGTACTTCATTCCTTTTTAGGGCTGAGTATTATTCCATTATATGGATATATAGGCATACTTCTTTTTATTGCACTTCGCAGATGCTGCGTTTTTTACAAACTGAAGGTTTATACCAACTCTGCATCAAGTAAGTCTGTTGGCACCATTTTTCCAACAGCATGTGCTCACTTCATGCCTCTGTGTCACATTTTGACAATTCTCAAAATATTTCAAACTTTCTCTTAATGCTGTTGCACACTTAATAGACTATGGTATAGTGTACACATAACTTTTTTTTGGTGAGGGTGCAGGCTTACAAAGCAGATTCATTTTACTCTCGATGGTCATGTTGTTGTTGTTGTTATGTGCCATCAAGTCGGACCCGACTCATAGTGACCCCTCCTTGGGTTTCCAAAGCGGTATCACTACGGAAGTAGATTGCCCAACTTTCCTTCCGAGGAGTGGCTGGTGGGTTTGAACCGCCAGCCTTCTGGTTAATAGTCAAGTGCCTTAGGCACTGCGCTGCCAAAGCTCCTTCAACAGTTCTTGCACATTTGATTTCATGGTGCCAATTACAATCCCCAACCATAAAAGAACTCTCCTCCCCATGACCTCCCCTTCCCTATGCACTTCTTATCTATGCATTCTTGTCTGTCCAGCTTTCACTTCATGTGAATGCTGCCCCTCTGATGTCTCATGGCTGATTGGTCCAAAGGGAGCATCTCCCTAGGGATGACGGATGCATCTCCCTGGGGTAGGTGTGTTGCTTGTAGGTCTTTCTGCTATTGGGCTGAGAGCCAATCACACAAGTGAGTCCATTTCCAGGCCTGAAGGATGACATGGGGCCATATCCTCGGGGGTTCCACCAGTCTTTATCTGACCAATAATTCTGGTTATTTTTGTGTTTTTGAATTTTGTTCCACATTTTCCCTCCCACTCTATCCAGGATCTCCAATTTTGATCCCTTTCTGAGTGGTTGGCATTTGTAGCTGGGCACCATCTAGTTCTTCTGGTCTCAGGGTTGTGAAGACTGAGGTCCTTGTGGTCCATCGTATCTTTGGACTAACTATTTCCAGATGACTTTGATTTTCTTTACTCTTCTTCACACCAGACTAGAGGAGACCAATAGATGGCCTCTCAAAAGCTTTTAAGACCCCAGTTGCTACTCACCAAAGTAGGATGTAGAAGAAGATTTTTATGTACTACATTGTGCCAATTGAGCATGATGTACCCCGAGACTATGATCCCAAGCCCATAGGCACAGTGATTCTCTCCCTCAAGGTCTTTAGTTGTCTCTGAGAAGCTACTCCAACCTTGTCCTCTGTTACTTCTGTAAGGTATGTGGATCATTTTGTAGCACAAGTACATGTGTAAGACTATCTTCAGCCAAATCTGTCCTTGGTGTTGGGTCTATTCCTATTTGCCTGCCTCACCTGATCTTCTCACCTGTCTGTGTATTCACCCAGAGCCTAGTGTTTGCTGCCACTGGTCGTGTAGTATTGTGCATGTAATAGTATTTGCCTCTGTTGTCTGTATTTTTTGTGCATGTTTCTGTGTCTTCCCTTCTCCCATTATCACTGTACTGGTCACAAAGTTATATAAACATAACTTTTATATGCACTAGGAAACCTAGTGCCTTAGGCATTTGACTGCTAACTAGAAAGCTGGCAGTTCAAACCCACCAGCCACTCCTTGGAAGGAAGGTTGGGCAATCTACTTCTATAGTTATACTGTCACAGAAACCCAAAGAGCGGTTGCTATGAGTCAGAACTGACTTGAGGGCAGTGAGAGTTGAGGAAACAAACAAACAAAAAATCATGTGATTTGCTTTATATTCACTTTATCGCTGTGGTCTGGAACTGAACCTGCAATATCTCTGATGTTTATCCATTCATCAGTTGATGGACATTTGGATTGTTTCCACCTTTTGGCAATTGTGAATAGTGCTTCTATGAACATTTGTGTACACGTTTTTGTTTGAATACTTGTTTTTGATTCTTTTACATCCATTCAGTGTTGTCATCAAATGAAGGAGAGATGCACCATTCTAAGGAACAATAACTGAATCATCTTTGCATTAAATAGCTTTAAATAGGGCCTAAACTACTAATTATAAAGGCTAGGGAAAATGAATTCCTCTTTTATAACATTCCAAAACTAGCTCTTCAGGGAAAGAAAAAAACACTCCTTCTCTGCCTAGCATACTCCTACCCGTCCTCAAGATTCAACTCAGAGAGTTCTTTTAGGGTACCCCAATGCTTCTTGCCATGCTTGGCATATAGTAATAGGCCCTTTGTAAATGAACTAAAGTCATTTCCTTCTAGGAAAGTGACTAGTCTGTGTGACTTCAGGAGAGTTGCTTAAACTTCCTGACCCTCAGTTTCCTCAGGGGACTAGAGGATTTATTACACCAAATCAAAACCAAACTCACTGCCATCGAGTCGGATCTGACTCATAGTGACCCCTCCTTGGGTTTCTGAGGCGGTATCACTACAGAAGTAGATTGCCCAACCTTCCTTCCGAGGAGTGGTTGATAGGTTTGAACCGCCAGCCTTCTGGTTAGCAGCCATATGCCTTAGGCACTACGCCACCAGAGCTCCCAGAGGATCTACAGGACTCCTTATATTCTGTAAGTTCTACATTTAATATGTCTAAGGAAAGAGTAAATCTTAGATACAAATTCTTTTTTAATGATTTGAAAACAAAATACCCAGTTTTCCATTTCAAAGATATCCTTAGATTATTTTAACCATATCATACAAAGTCCTAACCAAAAAAAAAAAAAAAAAATTAAATTACAAAGAATGAGTGATAGAAGTTGGCATCATAGACTGAAGAAAACCCAAATGAGGCTCTGGAATAGCAGTCATACCTTAGGAATGATATCAGGCAAACTCTAGCTGATGCTGGCTGCCAGAAAAGATGAAGAAGACAAAAAGATGTTCACTGGCTCTAATTAAAGTACAGAGGACAAAGCAATTGTTAAAGAGACAAGACACTTTTCATGCCCGAGGGCCAGTATTAGCTCTGTTACATTACTTCCACATCAGCAGATCACCTCATTTATTAGCTAATCAGGCAAGAGTTAAATATTTTAAATTATCTTTCTTAATTCTGCATGTGATCAGTTGAAAACCCTGGGCTTGAAAAATCTAATTTAACTGCTTCCAGAAATGTCATCGTCACTTTGAGGAATTGAACCAGGGCCAACATGAGACCGGCTTTTCTGTTTTCCCGAGGTCCTGTTCCACATCAGAACTGAGCATACATGTGCTTGTATCTGCTGCCAGACACCTTCGGGGCACCTTGGCCCTGCTTCAGAACTCAGTATGGCCAGAGACTAAAAGAAAAGCAATAATAATGGAGAAGAGGGGCCTGGAGGTGGAGGCGGGATGTAGAGAAGAGAGCAGTTGTTTAAGCCTTAGCACACAGTGGGCCTGTTGTTTTCAGATGCCATCAAGCTGACTTCAACTCATGGTGACCTTATGTGTAACAGAACAAAACGTTGCCTGTCCTGTGCCATCTTCATGGCTGTTGAATATTTAAATCCGTTGTTGTGGCCATTACATCAGTCCATCTCATTGAGAGTTGCCTTCATTTTTGCTGACCCTCTACTTTACCAACCGTGATGTCCTTTTTTAGGGATTAGTTTTTCCTGATGATGTGCAAAGTAGACAAGCCAAAGTCTTGCCATCCTCACTTCTAAGGAAGCTTCTGGTTGTATTTCTTCTAAAACTGATTTAGTTCTAGATTGTTTTTCCAGCAGTCCACAAATATTCAATATTCTTTGTTTAGACAGAGTTTAATAGAAGGAATGGGAAGTAGGTCTCTGCTCCCAAGGAATCCCAGTGAGAAAGGCTGGTATGAAGTTAGGAGAGCTTGGTTACCCATCTAGGATTAAGACTTCTTTTCCTCTCGGCTTCTACATCTGAGCTCTACTTCTAGCCTCCTTAATGCTTGAGCGTGCTGGCATGGCAGAGGGCCTGTGGTCTGCTCCTGGCCTGGTTTCCTAGGATGCTGTAGTGGTGTTTTCCAGAGATTTACGGCAGGGCTGTTAGGACTACACTATACACCTTCTCAGTGGTTTCCATTGTGTGGTGGTTGTCCTTCTTGGGGAGAGCTGAAAGTATGAGGAGGTGAAAAAAGATCTGGAACCAAATTATAGATCCCAGTAAGTTGGAGCTGTGCCCACTGCCCTCAGTACCCATTGCTGCTGATGGAGATGGGTGAGGAAATGAGGAAAAAAAAAAAAAAAAAACCGATGTGTGGTTCATGGCTGGCTGAATATTTGTCTGCCATTTATGTAAAAGTATGTGTTTTATAGCTTCACTAACTTTGTGTATGTGTGTATTTTGTGTTATCTATGTTGCCGACCTGTATGCTCTATATAAATAAACTATACCTCAGTGGCATGAATGCCATGTGTTTGTGTGTGCATGTGTATAACTAGAATTTCCTACAGTGACACAGCCAGTCTTGCTTTCTTCTTCCTATTCCTTTAAAAAAAATGCAGGAGTGCTCTATACTACTGAAGTATCCTATACTGCTACCATGTAACTCCTAAAAAGCAAGTGTGATTTGGGGGTGGAGGAATTGCAGAGGTTAGGTAAATTACATCACCCCTGTGAGAGTCTCAGGAACTCGTGGCGTAGTGCCTAAGGCACTTGACTGCTAACCAGAAGGCTGGCGGTTCAAACCTACCAGCCACTCCTCAGAAGGAAGGTTGGGCAATCTACTTCCGTAGTGATTCTGCCTCAGAAACCCAAGGAAGAGCTGCTATGAGTTGAATCCGACTCGATGGCAGTGAGTTTGATTTGGTTTCGTTTGGTGTGAGAGAGTCTCAAGGAGCTCTGATGGTGCAGTAGTTAAATAAAGCATTTGGCTGCTAACCAAAAGGTTGGTGGTTTGAACCCAACAGCTGTTCCATGGGAGAAAGATGAAGCAGTCTGCGTCTGTAAAGATTTACAGCCTTGGAAATCCTATGGGGCAGTTTGACTCTGTCCTATAGGGTCACTGTGAGTCAGAATTGACTGGATGGCAGTGAGTGGGGTTGGGTTTTGAGAGAATCAATGGAAACTTGAGGTTTCACATCCTTTTCCTTCCTTGGTCAAAAGAAACTGGGAAAACAAAGATCATGTTTATGTTTGCTACGTGACTTTCCTCGTGAATGTCCTTCTCCCAATTAGGAAGGAGTTTTTCCTCTGCTTGGTCTTCTCTTTAACTGTTACTTTTCACATGCAGGAATCTAATTATTTAGATTAGGTTTTGCATTAATATAATGTGCATCAAATACTTACATTAACTCCAAAGGCAATCAAGTTGCCTGTATTTCTCTTCCTCTCGCTCCTCATTTTCTCCCCCTTTCTCCATTTCTTTATAAATTGTGAAATATTTCAGTTATGTTGTTGTTGTTATGTGCCGTCGAGTCGGACTCGACTCATAGTGACCCCTCCTTGGGTTTCTGAAGCAGTATCACTATGGAAGTAGATTGCCCCATCTTCCTTCCGAGGAATGGCTGGCAGGTTATATTGAACATATGATGAACACCTTTGGATCTACTGCACAGCTTTGTTCATTCTTAAGATTTTGCTATATTTGCTTCAGATGGTTTTTCAAGAAATAAAGCTTTACAAATGCAGTGTGGATTCTGTAAGATGTTTACTGCTATGAAAATTCAGCCTATATCAGAACTTAGCTTGTAGAAATATATTTGAACAGTATTACTGTATTTTGTAAAAATTTCTCCTCACCTTTGTCATTTTACAGTTCCAAGGAGTCCAGATCTCAGTTTATTTTCATTTATACTGCTTGTGACTCTGTTCTTCCTGAACCTGAATGGTTTTCATCAATTCTGGAAAATTCTCAACTATTTTTCTCTTTTATTATTTCATCTCTCTAGTTTCTCTCCTTCTCTAGAATGCCCTATTAAAGATACGCTGTTGTTGTTGTTAGGTGCAGTTGAGTCGGTTTTCGACTCATAGCCACCCCATGTGACAGTGTGGAACTGTCCCAGAGGGTTTTCCAGGCTGTACTCTACACAAGCAGGTTGCCAGGTCTGTCTCTCATAGAGCTGCCCGGACGGTTTAACCCACCAACCTTTTTCAATTAACAGCTGAGTGCTTAACCATTTGTACCACCAAGGCTGCTCAGAGATGTATTAGACCTTCTCTTTCTATTCTTCGTGTCTTTTAAACTCTTTTTAATAATTTCTTTCACCTGTGTCTCTGTTGTGTTCTGAATTATTTCTTCACATATTTTGCGTGGGCTCATTAATTCTCATGTCAAAACAACAAAAAAAAAAAAACCCAACCCATTGCCATCCAGTTGATTCTGATTCATACCGGCCCGTAGGACAGAGTAGAACTGCCTGTAGGGTTTCTAAGGCTGTAATCTTTATGGAAGCAGACTGCCTCATCTTTCTGCCATGGAGCAGCTGTGGGTTAGAACCGCTGACCTTTGGTTAGCAGGCAAGTGCTTAACCACTGTGCCACCAGGGCTCTTTATTTTCATCTCAGCAATGTCTAATTTGTTTAAGCCATTTTAAGTTTGATGATTGTATTTTTCATCTCTCAAAGTTCTATTTGGTTCTTTTTCAAACCTGCCCATTCTTTGTGTGTGTGTGTGTGTGTGTGTGTGTGTGATTTCTCATTTTTCGATTCCTCGTTTTGTCTTCAATCATTTTAAACATATTTATCGTTTCTTTTGGATGGAAGATTGGACAATCTAGTTCTGTAATGATACCACCTCAGAAACCCAAGGAGGGGTCGCTATGAGTCAGATCCAACTCAACAGCAGTGAGTTTGGTTTTTTGGTGTTTATTGTCTGAGATGAGGAGAAGCTAAGTATGTTATTTCTGTCTGCTTACTCTCATTCCTGGTAAATTGTTTCATCACATATTTTATTATTTTGGACTATTTTGTTTTGTAATAAAGGGCCCTCTTCAGTGGTGCTTTATCTGTGGGAAGCCTATTTTCTATGTTGAAGATGTTTCTTGACAGAGAACTTTTGCCTTTGCTGCTGCCAGCTGCCCCAGGAATATCCCCTACCTAGGGAAACTTTCATTTTAATTTCTTGGCTTGTGGGTTTCTGAACCATACAGATGACATAAATTTCAAAGCCCAAACCTGCATAGGACAGGATCCCACTGCCATCGAGTCATTTCCGACTCATAATGACACCCACTGGGTTTCCAAGATTTCCATAAATCTTTATAGAAATAGATTGCCTCATTTTCCTTCCGTGGAGTAACTGGTGGGTTTGAACCATTGACCTTCTGGTTAGTAGCCAAATGTCTTCCCCACTATGCCACCAGAGTTCCTTAAAGACAGGATCAGAATTATAATTAATTCTCAGTGGAGATAAGATTCCTTGTTGTTTCCCTGAGTTTGTGCTTGTTTTTTTCTAGTCCATTCATTCTGCAGGAGTCTTAATACTAGCCCGGAGAGTACCAAGACTGGCATTCTGGGCAGCCATAGTCATGCATTTACCACGCAGTCTGTAGTTCTGTCTTTGTTTTTGGTGTTTGAGAAAAGCCCTTTCAATTATTTAAATGCAGTTATAATAATGGGGTTTCTATTTTTTATCTAGGACTTCTGGTAATCTTGTAAAAGGAGGGATCTTTAGTCCATTACATTGCTAGAAAGAGAATCCTAAATAGGGTTTCTTCACAGCCAGTGATCACAGTCAAGATCCTGACACTGCTGTCACATTGTTCTCGGAGCATTCCGGTAGTTCTCGGATTAATGAAACAAAAGTGGCCTTCAGAACTGAAAACAGCCCTTGAAGCAACAAAAGAGACCCCTGTGGTAAATTACAGCAAAAATGGAGTCAGGAGCATTCCACTGACCACTCATTTATTCAGCACACTTTGTTCAGATTTCCTGCTCAGTAATGAGCTGGATATTAGGGATACACTGGTGCAGTCAGACAGTCCCTGGTCACAAGGGGACTAAAAGAGAAGACAGGCAAGTCCGTGAGCCTGTGAGTCAGCCTGAAAAGGGCTGTGATGGAGATGTGCGTGACATGCTATGGAAGTGGGGGGTGGTCAATGGGGTGCCACTGTAGAGCTTCAGCAAAGGATAGATTTGATCAGATTTATACTTTATAAAAAGATTAATTTTGCTGCTGTTCAAAGAATAGACTGGAGATTAGCAAGACTGGAAGCAGGGAGAGGAGTCCAGAGACTCTCACACTGACCTGGGCAAGAAGTTACGACAGTCTGCACCAGAGAGGTGGCTGTGGGGATGTTGAGAAGTGGATTTGAAAGCTCTCAATAATTCAGAGAACATGTAAGTTCATTTTCTAAAAGGGTTAGGTAAGGACCAAGTGAAGTGGTTACTTCCTGGTCAAAACAAACAGATCGTTCTGTTAATTCTCAGAATTTTTTTAAGCTCTGATTCACCTAACGGCTAAGCTCCCCTCCCATTAAAAATAATTCATATCATCAGTTAGTCCCTGCAAATGGTGCAGAAAGACTCCTGTGTGATTTCCGCAAGAAATAAAATAATAAAAAGCTCAGTGAATCAAACGGGGAAAATGTGGAACATAATTCAAATTCTTGTAGACACTAGCCTTTCTAGAGCCATGGAGGGTGGATGAACCCTGAAACTATTTTCCTGAGATGATCTTTAAATGTTTAACCAAAAATATCCCTGAAGTCTTCTTAAAGCCAAACACTAGTTTAGCTGGACTACTAAAAACTGCCTGCCTTAACCATTATGCTTTTTTAAGAACTGTCTCTGTGGGATCAAAGTAACAACAGCACCTGGAAGGATTAGATAGCAAGCTCAGGGGCAGAGAGTTTATGCTAATAGGGGAGAAACAATTCAGAAAAGGAGGTGAGAATGGGTGCACAGCTCAGAGCATGTCATCAGTGCCACTGCATTGTACATGTAGAAACTTGAATTGGGGTGTGTTTATTGATACACACAAACCAAAAAAAAAAAAAAAAACCAGATGATTCCTGTGTGCCCTCCCTTGGGCATGCCTGTCTGCCTTGCATTTTAGGGAATCGCTGGTCTGGTCAACAGAAACATTAGGAGCAGAAACCTCATCTTCATTTAAAGTACATCATGTTTGAAGGAAACCCTTTTTCAACATAATGCCACTTCAGATGTCTGTGAACCATCTGTGCCTTAGACACTGTTGTTGTTGTTATGTGCCGTCGAGTTGGCCCCGACTCCTAGCGACCCCTCCTTGGGTTTCCGAAGCAGTGTCATTACGGAAGTAGATTGCCCAACCTTCCTTCTGAGGAGTGGCTGGTGGGTTTGAACTGCCAGCCTTCTGGTTAGCAGTCAAGTACCTTCGGCACTATGCTACCAGAGCTCCTTAGACACTAGCTTACTCCTAATAGAAACACAGCTTTCCCATAGCTATGGACCCAGCCTCTGGTGAAGTAACAAATCATCCAGTATGTGATGAAGTTGGGCTGTGTAGACATATATACCAGGCATTGCAGCCAAGTCCTACACCGTGTTGTCCGTCACCCACGTCAGCTTTCAGCACAGTGAAATTCACGGAACAATCACTCAGTTTCCTTCCTTTATTTTCACAGTATAGACCTGTCTGGCTCAAGACCCAAGAGTTAAGCAGCAACTGTAAAGAGGCAGAAACACTATAAATAACTCAGAGAACCCTTTTATAACAGCAACTGCCTGCTGATTCTGTGGCCTAACAGCTCAAGCAAAAAGGATATAAATACAATATTGTGCAATGACTAATTACTCAAAATTTTGTGCATCAGCAGAAGTGCAACCTGTGGTTGGTGCTAATATTATCAAATGCCTTTGCTATTTAATAATCTGGTAGCTGTACATTATTTAGCATGCAATTTTCACAGAGAACAATGATTTTATTTCAAGTACCTCTCACTGAAATAAAAAAGCAGCTGTTAGAAGATGAACATTTGGCAGAAAATGTTTTAGCGGAATCTTTTGTAAGATATTAAATCATGTTAGATTAACTGTTTTCTGTCTAGAATAGTGGAGTCACAAAGAAGAAAGATCACTGACCACAGAAGGCTAGGCCAATCTTTGGAACCCAATGAATCACTCATAGACATTTTAGTTTTAAGTGCCATTTACTCACCCATATATAAAGTTATTTATATACAAAGCTTCCATTTAATATTGCCTGAAGAATGGGCCTCATTAATTCCCTTTTTAGCTCACACTCAGGATTCTACTTCTCTTTCATCAATATAGAATTCTTTAAATTATAGAATAAATTAATCCACCACAGACATTTTGGCCAGAATGGGATTTGTGACCAGTTTTAAGTCTCCATAGGCCATTCTTCTCTGTGGGTTGCCAGACAGAAGGGCAGTGAAGACTGTGATTTAGTGCCACAGGATGACCCAGCCTCTGATCCTGGAGAGGCACTAGAATGACACCCTGGGCGACTCCTGGCTCCATGTCCCACCCACTCCCAGGTTGCCAGAGCAGGGCTAATCCCAAGGTGACAACAGACCCTCACATGTTCTTCAGGCTGGACAACCACCAGTCAAAAGTAGGGTGTACCTGTGGGTAAGTGACGTCATGACATGGCTGCTGGACACAACCAGTTTCAACCAAAGAATACTGTGGTAAAGCTGCTTTGATGTGGCCACACTGATCCAGATTAATTTGTATTAATTGCACTAACCACTGAAACTATAAGGAGCTCTGGTAGTGTAGTGCCTAAGGCATTTGACTGCTAACCGGAAGGTTGGAGGTTCAAACCAACCAGCCACTCCGCAGAAGGAAGACTGGGCAATCCACTTCTGTAAAGATTTATTGCCTCAGAAACCCAAAGGGGGTCACTATGAGTTAGAATTGACTCAATGGCAGTGAGTTGGGTTATTTTGTTTTTTGTTTTTTGTGGTTTTTTTGGTTTACTGTAATTATAAATTAAACATGGTATTCTTAAATTATCATGCAGTGTGCAGAACAAATAGCACCTTATCACTAATTCCTACTACTGTCATGGAGATGATGGGTCAAGATTATAAATAGAGGGAGGGTTTTCAGAGATGCTGAGGATTGCTTATAGGGTGAGGCTTAGGCTAGGACTGAGTTTGGAAGGAGGTACAGAAAATGGGTCGGAGCAGGAATATCTGTTCTATGCATTATTTGGTAATAAAAGACCATGTGTATACATTTATTGCACAGTCATTTTGATGCAAGTGTTGTCTTAAAACAGCTTCCTCAAGATGCCCCGCTTCTGTGCTGGTATGAATGGCCAACTCAGAGCCTATCACAAACTAGAATCTGAGAGGGGACACTGAAACAGAGTCAGACCTCAAATAGAGTCACCAAATGGCCTCTGTCAATATGGATCATTGGCTTAAATGGACAGGAGCCATTTGCCACCAATAATGGAGCCAACTCAACCTATGGTGTTGACCTCTGTACATTCATGTACATTCATGGGTGAAAGTTGGAACAGCAGTAACACAATATAGTGAGAGATGACTTCTTTTGCATTTGATTCAATTTTAGGTCAAATTCAACTTATGCTGTTACTACGATAATCTGTGATTTTACAAATGAGAACTAAATTCTTGCAAGGCCCCTGGGTGGCGTAAATGGTTAAGCAGCCCAATGTGAATCAAAAGGTTGGCAGTTCAGGGACTTCTGATAAAATGGTGGAATAGGCAGACGAGCTACGCAGACCTTCTTCAACAAAGAAAAGAGAAGCCAGTTGACAGAGATACAGAAGATAATCCTGGAGACCTGAGCTTTGAAAGGAAGTATACAGAAGTGGATTAGGCACCAACTAGTGGAAGAACCTAAATGAAAACAGTGAGTACAGGGACAGACGAAGCTGCAGACTGTCAGCTACTCTGATGGCACCAACAGCCTGAATATTTCCAAGTGGTATTGGGACCTGAGAATTGACCTAAAGATCAGCCCTGGTCCCCAAGAACTGCAGGGATGACTGCACCAGTGGCCGATGACTAGGAAAAGAAACAGCAAAGAGGGAGACAACCTGAGCTGTGGACTTTCAGCTGTCTGGAGGGTTCAGCCATTTTGATTGTTTACAAGTGGCAGCCATTTGGGATATTTAAAGTGACAGCATTCTCATTCAGATTCCAGGGACCTAAGAATAGTCTCTGCTTGCAAAGGATGGCAGGGACATACAGGAGGCTGAAAATGAGAAAGGAGAAAGGTGGAGAGTGTGTAAGTGCTGCCAACTAGAGAACAGAGGAGCACAATACCCTGCTTACTTAGATAAATCCAAACAAAACAAAGAAAATTAAAATCTTGGGCAAATCACTCCAACATACAATCACCAATTAAATATAAATACAGACAATGTCACAATGTCTAGGAGAAAACAGACCATCACAGTCCACACAGAGAAGAAAGATAAAGCAGGAGAAACAAGGGACCAGGATGCAGACCCAGAACACATCCCTGAGGGGGAAGCAGCATTGGGACTTCCTGATAAGAAATTCAAAAGAATTATATTTAGGTACCTTCAACTGATTGAGAGACAGATCAAAGAAAACACTAACAAAATTGAGGAAAACACAGAGAAAACCATAGGACGATTTCAAAAGATGATACAAGAACAAAATGACTAAATGAAACATTAGAAATGATACAAAATCTACACACAGAAACCCAAAAGATTAATACTAAATTTTCATAAATAGATAACACATTGAATGGGCAAAGGAGGAGAATTGAATCAATGGAAGACAGTGAGATAGACGACAAATACCTCAATACTTCCTTGAACAGCGGTCAATCAGAAAAAAAAGATCAAAACAAAATGAAGAAACCCTAAGGTTCATGTGGGATACCATCAAAAGGAATAACCTACATGTAAGAGACAAATAAAACCACAGAGAAAATTGTCAAAGATTTGTTGGAAGAGAATTTTCCTGGTATGATGAAAGATTCAAGAAATCCAACTAACCCCAAACAGGATAGACCCCAAAAGAAAATCACCAAGACATGTCATCATCAAACTCACCAAAACCAAAGACAAAGAAAGAATCATGAGAGCAGCACAGGAAAAATGAAAAGTTACCTACAAGGGGCAACCAATAAGACTGAGCTCGGATTTGTTAAGAGAAACCATGCAGTTGAAAAGACAATAAGATGGTATATATAAAACACTGAAGGAGAAAAATTTCCAACCAAGAATTATGTACCCAGCAAAATTGTCCCTCAAATATGATGGTGAAATTAGGACATTTCCAGATAAACAGAAGTTAAGAAAATTTGTTAAAACCAGACCAACCTTACAAGAGATGCTAAACGAAGTCCATCTGACAGAGAACCAACAACAACTGACCATTAGCACACATGATGACATAACCCAGAAACCAGCCCACTTATGAAAGTATCCAAAGTAAATAAGCCTACAAGATTGTAAACCGGGAACCAGAGACGTCAATTGACAAATGAAGACAACTACAAATCAAAAAGAGGGAAAAAATTGCATAGTTACAGAACTTCTAAATGGTGGGGAAATCAAGACAACTGCAAGATAGATTGTTATAAAATTGAGAAGAAAAGTATAAATCACAGGGTAATCTCAAAGAAAAATGATAAACCTTCATATCAAAATAAAAAAGAGGACAAACACAAATATTTAGCAAATACTAAAACAGTAGCAATGAAGGAAGTAATAACATAATTCATAAACAAAATTTTCAGCACAGAAAATTATATGGAACAAAGAAATCAGCAACACCACGAAAAAACACATAACAAAATGACAGCAACAAATTCATATTGTCAATAATTACACTGAATGTCAGTGGGCTAAATGCAACAGTCAAGAGATGGAGAGTTGCAGACTGGATAAGAAAACATAACCCACCAATATGCTTTCTACAAGAGACACACCTTAGAGAGAACAACAAAAATAAACTCAAAATCAAAGGTTGTAAAAAGATAAATAAAGCAAATGTCAACCAAAAAAGGGCAGGAGTGGCAATATTAATTTCTGATAAAATTGTCTTTAAAACAAAAACCACCATAAGAGACAAGGAAGGATATTATATAATGATTAAAGGATTGATTGAACAAGAAGACATAACCGTAATAAATACCTATGCACCCAAAGAGCCCCAAAATACATAAACCAGACTCTAAAAGAATTGAAAAGACAAATAGATGACTTCACAGTCATAGTAGGAGACTTTAATACACCACTTTCAATCACAAACAGAAAAACTGGAAAGAAACTCCAAAAAGACTCAGAAGAACTAAACAATACAACCCACCAACTTGACCTTATAGACATCTACAGAGCACTTCATCAAACAATAGCAAAATATACATTCTTTTTCAGTGTACATGGAACAGTGTACATAGACCATATGTTAGGCCACAAAGCAAGCCTCAATAAATTTAAATCATTGAGATACTGTAAAGGATCTCCTCAGATCACAATGCTATAAAATCAGAAATCAACAATAGGAAGATGAATGGAAAAAGAGCAAATACATGGAAGGTGAATTACACCTTCAACTAGTAATAGAAGAAATAAAAAATAACACAAATAAGAAATGAATTGGGTGATGCCACAACAGAACCAACAGAAATTAAAAGGATAATATCAGAATACTATGAAGAACTATACTCCAACAAATTTGAAAATCCAGAAGAAATGGACAGATTTCTAGGAACATACTACTTACCTAAACTAACACAGGCTAATGTGAAAAATTTAAACAGACCCATAACAAAAGAAGAAATTGAACAGGTCATCAAAAAATTACCAACACAAAAAAGCCCTGGCCCAGACGGTTTCACTGGCAAATTCTACTGAACATTCAGAGAAGAACTGACACTAATCCTGTTCAAACTATTCCAGAACATAGTAAAGGACAGAATCCTCCCAAATTCATTTATGAAGCAAGCATAACCTTGATACCAAAACCAGGCAAAGACATCACTCAAAAGGAAAACTACAGACCAATATACCTCATGAATATAAATGCAAAAATCTTCAACAAAATCCTAGCCAATAGACTGCAACAGCATATCAAGAAAATCATTCATCATGACCAAGTGGGGTTCATTTCAGGTATGAAGGGATGGTTCAACATTAGAAAAACAATCAGCGCCATCCACCATGTAAATAAAACAAAGGAGAAGAACCACATGATCATATCAACTGATAACAGAAAAGGCATTTGATAAAATCCAACACCCATTCCTGATAAAAACTCTCAGCAAAATAGAATAGAAGGGAAAGTCCACAACATAATAAAGGACATATATGCAAATAAAACAGACTACATTATTCCCAATGGAATGAGACTGAAACCATTCCCCATGTGAACAGGAACCAGACAAAGATGCCCTCTATCACCACTTCTATTCAACATTGTACTGGAAGTCTTAGCCAGGGCAATAGGGCAAGACAGGGAAATCAAAGGCATCCAAATTGGTAAGGAAGAAGTCAAACTATCCCTATTGGCTGATGATATGATCCTATACATAAAAAACCCAAGAGACTCAGCAAAAAAACTACTGAAACTAATTGAGAGATTTAGCATTGTGGCAGGATATAAGATCAACATCCAAAAATCAGTTGGATTCCTCTACACCAGCAAAGAGATTGCTGGAAAAGAAATAAGGAAATCAATACCATTTACAATAGCTACCAACAAAATAAAATACTTAGGAATAAATCTCACTAGGGACACAAAAGACCTGTATAAAGAAAACTACATATCACTACACCAAGAAACTATAAGAGATCTGCATGAATGGAAGAACATACCATGCTCATGGATAGGAAGAATGAACTCTGTAAAAATGATACTGCCCAAAGTAATCTATACATTCAATGCAATCTCAATACAGATCTCACGAATATTCTTTAAGGATATGGAAAAACCAATCACTAACTTTATATGGAAATGAAAGAGACCTTGAATAAGCAAAGCACTATTGAAGAAGAACAACAAAGTAGGCCTCATACTGCCAGATCTCAAAACCTACTGTACAGCCACAGTAGTCAAAATAGCCTGGTACTGGTACAATGACAGACACATAGACCAGTGGAACAGAATTGAGAACCCAGAAACAGATCCATTGACCTATCATCAGCTGATTTTTTACAAAGGGCTGAAATCCATTAAATGAGCAAGAGGTGGTCTCTTTAACAAGTGGTGCTGGCAAAACTGGATATCCATTTGCAGAAAAATGAAACAAGATCCGTACCTCACACCATACACAAAAACTAACTTTGATCCAAATAGATCAAAGACTTCAATGTGAAACCTAAAACTATAAAGTTCCTCAAGGAAAAAATAGGGACAAATTTAGGGGCTCTAATTTATGGCATAAATAGACTGTCCAGCATAACCCAAAATGCATAAACAGCAGAAGATAAACTAGATGAATGAGACCTTCTAAAAATTAAATTTTTATATGCTTCAAAGACTTCTCCAAAAGAGTCAAAAGAGAACCTACATATTAGGAAAAAATATTTGGCAGCAATGTATCTGACAAGGGACTTATCTCTAGAATTTATGGAAAACTGCAACACCTCAACAACAGAAAGATTAACAATCCAATTAAAAAATGGGCAGAAGACAAGAATAGAATTTCACCAAAGAGGATATTCAGGCAGCCAATGAACATATGAAGAAATGCTCACTATCATTAGCCATCAAAGAGATGCAAATCAAAACAACAGTGAGATACCATCTTGCTCCAGCACTAATGGCAAATTTCACCAAGATAGAAAGTAACAAATGCTGGTGAGGATGTGGAGAGATTGGGACTCTCATATACTACTAGTGGGACTATAAAATGTTACAACCACTGTGGAAAGCAGTATGGCGATTCCTTAAAAAGCTGGAATCAGAAATACTATCTGATCCAGCAATCCCATTACTAGGTATGTATCCTAAAGAAGTGAGAGCCAGGACAAAAATGGATATGTGCACACCCATGTTCATCACAACCCTATTTACAATAGCAAAAAGATGGAAAACCTAGGTGCCCATCAACAGAAGAATAGATAACCAAACTATGGTATATACACACAGTGGCATACTATGCAACACTAAAGAATAATGTAGAATCTGAAAAACACCGCATACCATGGATGAACTTGGCAGACATTATGCTGAGTGAAATAAGTCAATCACAGAAGGACAAATATAGTAATACTATTCATTATTATTACACAATTTTATGTTTATATTATACATTATTATTATATAATTCATTGTTGTGAAAAGTCAAGGAAAGGTTTTTATATGGAAGAAGACATTCTTTGTTGGTTACCGGGGTGGAAGGGGAGGGGAGAGACACTGCAAAAAAAAAAAAAAAAAAAAGTGCATTGACTCATGTCACTTTAGTTTTTTTTCATTTCACTGAACATAAATTATATTTCAATAAAATGTATTTTAAAATAATAATAATAATAAAAGCTTGGCAGTTCAGACCCACCCAGAGGTGCCTGGGAAGAAAGGGCTGGCAGTCACATCCATAAGAACCCTATGGAGCACAGTTTGACTCTGAAACACACAGGGTTCATCGTAAGTCAGAATCTCCTCCACAACAACTGGTTCTAATACTAAATACTGGTAAACCAAACCAAACCAGCTGCCGTCAAGTTGATTCCAACTCTTGGTGAGCCCATAGGTGCAGACTAGAACTGTGCTCCATAGGGCTTTCAAGGCAGTGACCTTCCAGAAGCAGATTGCCAGGCCTTTCTTCCAAGGCACCTCATTGTAGATTCAAACCACCAACCTTTCAGTTAGAAGCCAACTGCTCAATAACCATTTGCCCAACCCAGTATACCAGTAAATGAAAAATCTGACAGTTCTGGGTTCAAGATTGGTAGTTTCTCTTGTTCTGTAGTATCTAAATTTTAACCTATATGTTGAAAATGGAAAGAGCAGTGTCATTTTTTAATAATTTTTTGAGCAGGAAAATGCTGCCCTGAATATCACTGGGCACCACCTTAATTTTGCACTCAACCCCTCATCGATCCCTCTGTTATCATCTATTTAAATGAAAGAAGGCTCTAGCCCCGTACAACTTCACTCCAGATGGAAATGCATAATTCAAGAAAAATACTGATGTCAAAGAAGAGAAGGCACACTAATTTGTGTCAGCATTTGCCCAAAATTAAAAAAGAGCACAAGGAGGGCTTAATGTATTGTAACTTTTAAAATAAAATTGTTGTTGTTGTTGTTATTGTTGTTATGTGCCGTCGAGTCGGCCCCAACTCATAGCGACCCCTCCTTGGGTTTCCGAGGCAGTATCACTACGGAAGTAGGATTGCCCAACCTTCCTTCCGAGGAGTGGCTGGTGGGTTTGAACCGCCAGCCGTCTGGTTAGCAGGCAAGTGTCTTAGCCACTATGCTACCAAAATAAAATTAGAACCAATATTTAGGCATCCTCTGCCTCTTGCTCCCTGCTGTGACGTGAAGGATTGACTCTCTATGGCTCAAATACCAAATGTAGTCAGTTTTTCGTTTCTGCTTGGATTTTTTTCCTCCATAAAATATGATTGCTGGTTTATCTCTGATATCCAAAATCAGGTCTTTATATCTTGTCCACTCTAATCTCGACAGAAAAACCAGGCTAGGAAGAGCCAGTTCTCCTCTTATGTTCCACACCCGTGGTGATTGTGGACTAGAAGGACCCCCACTACCAGTATAACTAGGTCAGCTTCTGAATAGCTATTAATCAGGGTTTCAAACCAATTTGGTCCAGTTCAACCCCCTGCTGAGAATTTGCATGTCTACCCCAGATACACTGAATCAGAATCTACATTTTAACAAGATCCCCAGATAAATACATAAGAATCACTGAAAACCCACTACTATCGAGTCAATTCTGGCTCATAGTGACCCTGTAAGACAGAATCAGACTACTCCATAGGGTTTCCATGGCTTTAAATCTTTATGAAAGCAGACTGCCTCATCGTTCTCCCAAGGAGCAGCTGATGGGTTTGAACTGCCGACCTTCTGGTTAGCAGCCGAATGCTTTAACCACTGAGCCACCAGAACTCCTTAAGATACACTTGGGGATCTTTTTAAAATGTAGATCTGATTCAGTGTATCTGGCTGGGGTGGACATGGAAATTCTCAACAGGGGGTTGAACCAGAACAAACCAGTTTGGAGCCCTGCCATTAATGCTTCCTTAGTATTAATTCCGTGTAATGTGGGTGTCACCCACATAGTTTTTCTTTTTCTAAAGCTGGAAAGTAAAAGGTTGATAATGAACATTTCACAATGCACTACTGTGCAAGGTGTTCCTACACACTCATGAGAATTCTTTAGCATCCATCCCAAAGATGTTCTGTCCTTTAAAGCAGTCACCTTGGGAAGCTGCTCAATTAGTCCAATCAAACTGCCATTAAGAAGCTTTTTGGCTCTTTATTAGAAAATTCTTAGAGCCAGTGTTGTTTATAGTGGCTCATTATTTTTTCCCTACCTTAGACTTGGTTTCAAGTGAGTCACTCTTCCTAGAAATAATTTCCTTAAGATAGAGGTTTTCAAAGTGTGGCCCCAGACCAGTAGCATCAGCTTGTTAGAAATGCAACCTGTGCAATTTAAAGGCTTATCAACGTTGGGGATGGAGGTCAGCAAGCTGTGTTTGAACAAATCCTCCAGCTGATTCTGATGCATACTCAAGTTTGAAAACCACTGACTTAGAAAATGAAATTTTGCCTCTATTGAGGATGCTTCCAATTGTGAAGTGTTTTGGTTACCTAGTGCTGTTCTAACAGGAATATACCACAAATGGGATGGCTTTAACAAACAGGAGTTCATTCTCTTACAGTTTGGGAGGCTAGACGTCCAAGTTCAAAGTGCCAGGCTCTAGGGGCTGGGTGAAAACCCCTCAACCTTAGGCTTCAGCTCTGCCTCTTGCTCCAGGCTCACTGAAGCTAGAGGCTTTTCTTTACTCAGGCAGCTGCTGCTGCTGAGACTGACAAACCTAAGGTCGACAAGTAACAAGGCACAGTCCCGATATTACCAAACCACACAGCAGGCCATTGATTCAAGTCCATTAAGAGTCCCAAGATCGACAGACCACATGGCAAGCTGCTGAACAACAACCCGACTGCATGCAGGGTCCAAGCGTGCCATAAGCTGAAGACCTTCCTCAGCGTTTGATTCTTATATACTGGAAGCAGCCCAGATCTCTAAAGTAGCTACTCAGCTGCTCTAGTAAAATTCCACTATGGAGTTAATTACCAATCTCTCCAACAGGAATAACTACATCCAGCTGCCCAGCCATTCAACCAGGCCCAGCCAAGTTGACATATAACCTTTACTACCACATGAATGTACTCCAAGAGAAAAGTTTCAAAAATGTTTGAGCAATGTTGAAATGCATGTGTGCACGATCTTCTCAGAGGATGGCTCTAATGGGGACTGACCTTCCACTGAGGCATCCCAATGCTGCCACCTACTAGCTGTTTGACTTTGATCCAAGTTCTTACACTTGGTTTCTCATGCGGAAAATGAAAGTCGTATCCTACCCTGATGATGCAGTGGTTAAGTGCTCAGCAGTTCGAACCCACCTGTCGCTCCATAGGAGAAAGACCTGGGATGTGCTCCTGTAAAGATTACAGCCTAGGAAACCTCATGAGGCAGTTCTACTCAATCATGGGGTCACTTTGAGTCGAAATCAACCTGACGGCACACAACCACCATCACCACCCTGCCTATCTCATGTTGTTGTTGTTGTGCGCTGTCAAGTCGGACCCGACTCTTAGCGACCCCTCCTTGGGTTTCCGAGGCATTTCACTACGGAAGTAGATTGCCCAGCCTTCCTTCTGAGGAGTGGCTGGTGAGTTTGAACTGCCAGCCTTCTGGTTAGCAGTAAAGTAAGTGCGTTAGGCACTATGCTACCAGAGCCAGGAAAAAATATAAATGCCTATTTAAAAGACAAATTAAAATAGTATCAAAACTTTGCTACTTACACATGTTTTATATGAAATTGTGACAATTTGAAATGCCTTATTAAGCCCCCAAATATTTACTCTTTCTTTTAAATCACACAGTATTTTAAAAGTGAACTATCTCAACCTAAAATTGAAAATTTAAATAAAATAAATTAAGATGATGAATTCTGGAAGCCAAAGTCATGGGCATTTATGACATAATGATTTGTCATGGTCCCCATAGATTTACATATAATAAAAATCAGCAGCATTTACACAATCATGATAACAAAAACTGGATTCTCATTGTCCAGCATGATGCTCGTATACTGACCTAGTTAGGGAAGACGGGAAGGTCAAGGCCTGAGAGAGGATGTGAGCTCATCCTTATGATGTCAATATGCACTGATAAGAGAAGATAGAAAAATTCAGATTTGAGCAGTGGAAACTGGGCTCTTACATAAGCAACATAGTATCCCATGGTTTGTTTTCCAGGCAGACCACTCAGGAGTGTCTGCATGGGAGAGAACCTTTGTATGTTCCTACCTCGGGATATAGGCCAGGCCACACTATTCTAATCTTGTTAAATTCCTCACTCCAGGCCTTGACGCTGTCCAGGCTTCCTCACTGGTGGCCATGTTGAGTGTAGATTGAAGTAAACATTAGAGGAATTGGCTAGGAGAAATAGGAATTTCTGGCTCAGAAGAAAAAAAGCAGGGAGCTACCAATACCTGCTTTGCATGTAGAGATTTCCAGTTAGGGCTTCTTAACATCCCAGCAGGCCCAGAAGACTGAGCCACTGGTAGTCCTTTGGGACAAGAGGCCCTATTTCAGTGTTTCTCAACCTATTTTTTTCCTACTCACCTTCCTTCCCATGAAATCTTAATAGCACAGATAATACTGCTTTTCTGCTTACATACTGTTGTCCGGTGGAGAGCCACAAACCCTTGTAATACCCTTTTTTTTTTCCCAACGCCAAGAACCATTTTCATCCTCGTGACAGAGATATCACCCAGTTGAGAACACATGGCTTGAGAGGAATGAAGGATCTAGGCAGGTCCTTTCTGCTCACTCTTTGAGTAGGTGGTGAGGTTGGGCACAAGGGGAAGGTGGATCAGGTGACCTGATGTATATCCATCATGAGCCAGGACAGGCCTCAACTTCAGGTGCCAGCATCACTAGAGCAATGTCCTCCACACCATCTGTTCAGCCCTTCTGCGATCCTGTGGGCTCTTCCACACCTCCTCTCCCTCGACAGCCGCCCTCGGCCACTGCACATGTACTAGGAAACTCAGGGCTCCACCAAAGCAGCATTAATCCTCTCCTCACAGGGCTGCCATCCAGCTCCGCCCACCCAGCCCCAGGCCTCTGCCCAGAAGCCTGGCATTGTTCTCTCTCCACTCCTTCATCCCACACTAAGGAATAAGATTTGCCAGGTTTTCCCAGACTTACACTGACTAAAATGACCTTTACACTTTTCACTTTACATTTCTTTAATCTCCTACTCATAGCCTCTTTAAAAGCCTAATAAAGTATCTCCACTGCCCCCAGAGGAGAATGGATTTCCTGGACCGCAGCACATACAGATGGCCACACCAGAACTCTCTGGAGATTGGCCTGTCTTCTAATCAGGGTGGCAGGATACTGTGGCTTCTACCTGTCCCTGGAGAGCGAGCACATTCCTGGTGACCCTCACCTTCCTGCTCTCAGATGGGAATATGAAATCAGTCACAGTTAAGCCCCTCATCCTATGATTAGCAGTCATGGTCTTCATCATTCCTTTGAACCCTTGTCTGGCCCCTTCTCACCTAGATCATGAGCTTCATTTCCAAAAGCATAAGCAAAGAAAGGGACTTCTCAGATGAGACCACCTAGCCCAGCCCACCTTTGTTAAACACCCTTTCACATACATTATCTAATTCAATGTTTACAATAGTCCTGTGAGGTAGCTTCCATTTTGCAGATAAATAAACAGGCACAGAGAGCTTGAGTAACTTTCCAGGGCTCACACAGCTAGGAAGTGGTGAAATTAGGACTTAAACCCAGCATTTTCTGATGCAAAACCATTTATTACATTGTCCCAGTTGAGAACACTACAGCTGTGTAAATAGAAATAGAAATGACTGAGGGGCTTCCCTGTAGGTGTAAAGGTAATGAATTTACATTCTTAAAAGATGCCAGAGCTTTTAGGAGGAGGCATATTTAAAACCAGGTTTGTTTGTTCTTTCTGTGCTGCTTCCCCAAGGTTCGTAACAACTCTGTTTCCTGATGGTTCCATTCTTACTCTTGAGAATAAAGAAAGGGTTTTACTTGCCCAGACCCAATCAGATAGATGCTTATGCCTCAGCTGCTACAAACCAGGCAGAAGCCCCATTCTTAGACCTTGAAAGCAAGAACAAAACAGGACTTGCCACCAGCTAGCCTAAGGTGGGTGTTCTCAGCAGCTAGAGCAGCTCTCCTTAAGCCCATCTCCCCTGATGTATGTTCAGTAAACCCAGTGTGGACAGCAGGGCTGAACCTCTAGGTGGAACCTGCTGGCCCCAGCATGGCAGTGGGAAGTAGACTGGGAACCTGGTGGTTTACATTAGCTCTCTCTCCCTTTTCGCAACCCCTTGCAACAATCTTTTTTAAGAAGAAGTGGTGCATTGACATGTGATTTAGTCATGTTTCAGCCCGCTTGCCTTTTCCCTGGCCTCCAAAACCACAAGCCCTGCTGAGGAATTTAGGTCCACAGTGTAGGCTTTGAATATTTTGTGTAGGGAGAGGTTTTGAAAAGAAAGGAAAGTGGTATCTACTTGTCAGATGGAATGCGTGAAGACATGGAGGAGGAATGCAAGGGCTTTAACTGTTGGGGTCCCTGGCAATCTAGGCCATGAGTCATCCTGCGTGGGTACGGATTCCTAACAAATGAGCCTCAGTGATGACATCAGTCTTGCAAGATCATCTGTGAACTATTGCAGCTGCCTGACAAGTTCTTACCTTGGGGATTTTCATCACATGGTTTTTTTCACCAACCACACTTAATACCCATCATTCCTTCCATTTCATCCACTTTTCTCTTGACTGGAATTTGGTAAACCAAGACTTTGTCTGGCTCAGTGCCGTCCCTCCTACAGGGTCCTCTTGGGACAGTGTGTGTTTCTCCCCTAATCATTCAGCCACTCTTTCCCCTGACAATCCTTGATTTAGTTAATGCTCGTTTCACCTATGAGCTGGACATTGCACTAGGTCTCAGAATACGCAGATGATTAAAACAGTCTTCCCAGTGTCAAAGAAGAGGGCAGGGGCATCTTGGAGGGTACCTAACGCAGACTGAGGGAATCAGGGGTGGCGCCCTAAAGGAAACCTAGCACAGGCTTTGGGTATACTATAGTTGCTGTTGCTATTATTGTTGTCAGCAGCTGTTGAGTCAGCCTCCAGTTCATGGCAACTCCATGTACAATGGAATGAAAGCTACCCGGCCCTGCACCATCCTTGTGAGTGTTAGCAGCTCAGACCATTGTGATCCATAGGGCTTACTGGCTAATTTTTGGAAGTAGATTGCCAGGTCTTTCTTCCTAGTCTTAGTCTGAAAGCTCCGCTGAAACCTGTTCAACCTCATAGCAACATGCAGGCCTCCAGTGATAGTGAGTGGGGGCAGCCCGTGAGGAGGAGTGGCTAGGAATTGAACCTAGATCTCCCACGTGGAAGGTACTAGTCAATAAATATGTGATGGCTAGGAAAAGGACATCATGCTTGGTAAAGTGGAGGGTTTGTGAAAAAATGAGATGGATAGGCACAGTGGCTGCAGCAGTGGGCTCAAAACATAGCAATGATTGTAAGACTGGCCCAGGCCCCAGCAGTGTTTCGTTCTTTTGTACACAGGGTCATGATGAATTGGAACTGACTCGACACCTAACAGCAACAAGTTAATACCTGAGTTGAGTCTTAAAAAATGAGTAGGAGTTAGTCTGGGGAAGAGTCGAAGCTCGGATGTCTCCACAAACAAAGACTCAGAATTCCTTAAGTGAATAGGGAGAAATAAAAGATGAAACTGGAAAGTGGGCTGGGGAGCCTCATATGCCATGTTAAGGAGCTAAAATTGTTCCTAATAATGAGAAACTTTCAGGGGGTTGGATGGAAGTGATGTAGACACATTCACAGCAGCATAGAGGTGGATTGGAAGGAGCCAGATTGGAGGCAGGGAGACAAGTTAAGATGTTAATGTGGTCATCTACACATGGTGTGAACATGGAGTGGGGCGTTAAGAAGAGGGGTGAGGAAGAGAAGACAGATTGGAGAAATATTTGGGATTTAAACTTGGCAACTGGTGAGTAATCAGGTGTGTATGAGGGAGATATCCAAAAGACATCACCCCTGCCCCCACATTTTCAGTGTGCAGGTGCCTCACACTGAAACTGAAGATAAGAAGATGCTTATATCAGGCAGTTAAGAGTTCAGTGAGGGTTTATGGATTTAGCATGGCCTGGGAGAAACATCCTTGTTGAGCAGGCTCATATTGAGTCTATCCCAACTCATAGTGACCCCTCCTTGGGTTTCTGAGGTGGTGTCACTACGGGAGTAGGTTGCCCAACCTTCCTTCCAAGGATGGCTGGTGGGCTTGAACCATCAGCCTTCTGGTTAGCAGTCAAATGCCTTAGGCACTATGCTACCAGAGCACCCATAGGTAGTTAGATTTATGAATCTGAAGATTTAGGAGAAGAGGCACCCAACCCTGGAGAAGGATACCATACTTGCTGAAGTAGAGGGTCAGTGAAAAAGGGGAAGACCCTCAACAAGATGGAGTGACACAGTGGCTGCTACAATAGGCTCAGATATAACAATGATTGTGAGGATGGTTCTGTTGTTCATAGGGTTGCTATGAGTCAAATCTGACTCAACAGCACCTAACAACAACAGCAGGCTAAAGATGTTGGTTTAGGACTCATCATAGCAGTTGAAACTATAACAGTAGTTGAGACAACCAGGGAATTACAGGGAATGAGAAGAGGAGTAGACCAAGGACAGAACCCAAGTGTTAATTTGGGAAGAGAAGAGGGATCTATGATAGAGACAGAAAGGAGAAGTCAAAGAGGAGACCTAGGATGGTCCCTACTGCCATGCACTTCTTCCCTGATCAACTTTGCAGTACTTCTTTCCCTCCTAAACCTTCCACCTAAGCCCTCTGCCTGTTCTGTTCATGGTAAAGAGCTCCCTTACATCCTCAATCCCCATACAGCCTCTCAAATGAAAGCTGCTCCTGATCCTAAAGCCTGTTCATCACGACCTCCAGCCATCCCTCCTCAAGTCTCCTGCATCCTTAAGGCTTCTGGATTCAGTTACAGCACCTTGACCTCTTTGCTTGATCATTCTCTGTTTTTCTACAACTTTGACATTCACATCACCATCTTCCTCTCCACTCTAATGCTACCACTGTATAGGATGGCTTCAATGTCATGACTTTGAACCATTACCAAGTTTCGTAGTTCCTAGATGTTCTCAACTCCAGTGACTCTCACCTCCACTCGACTTCAGCCACCCACCCTGTGACTACTCCTAAACCAAAAACCAAACCAAACTCACTACCATTGAGTCAGTTCCAACTCATAGCAAGCCCCATTGGGTTTCTAAGGCTGTAAATCTTTACAGAAGTAAATCACTCCATCTTCCTTCCATGGAGCAGCTAGTGCATTTTCTTTTTCTTTTTTTAATTAGGATTTGGGTGAAGATTTACAGAGTAAATTCACTTTTCATACAGCAGTTCACATATACTTTGTCTCATGTCATTGACCAAAATTTACAATGCAGCAGCTCCCCTCCCACTTCCTCCCCATAGTTACCTCCTCCCAGTGTCCATCCCTTCATACTCTTCTGCACCCTGAGAGGCCCATTGTCTGCCAACCCTGTATATGATCTTGGATACACTCTCCATTTAGACATACATAATTGTTTAGCAGCTAGTGCATTTTAACCTCTGACCTTCTGGTTAGCAGCCAAATGCCTTATCCACTATGCCACCAGAGCTCTTTTGACTACTCCTTGGACATTGCTAATATCTTAAATACTTCAATTCTGTATCATAAACCTCACATCACTCTGACCACAACCAGCTTTGTCACCCCTTCCCCTACACTTGTTTTCACTCCCCTTTCCTTAGTTCCCTTGATTTTCTCCTGGTCTGTTGACACCCTCTTGACCTCTCTTCCTTTCATACCCAGACTAGACTCTCTGGTTGTTCATCTGAACTAGTCTTCCCTGAAACCTTTTGCACCCACCCTCCACTTCTGCCCAGAACTTTAGTTTAACATTCTCTTCTTTGCTCCTGCCCCAAGCAGGAGCAAGATGGAGCCTTCATCTTGAAAATGGGACCCCCAGATTGAGGAACATCACTAGAGATTCATGGTCTTCTCTCTGCCATCCTTACCATTCTTCATCACTGCAGACAACACAAGCCCTACCCATGATGAAGTGAAAAATTTGAGCAGTAGCCAAATGTTCTCTCCCCCAAATAGTTTCTCCCCCTGCTGTTTGGCTTAGTTTCCACACAGATGGCCTTGGTCCTGGCTCTGCCATTTACCACATTTTTCACCTTGGGCAAGTTACTCAACCTGCTTGAATCCATATTTCCTCTGCTTTAAAGTAAGGATCACCCAGGGCTGCTTCTAGCCTCTGTGGAGCTTCGGACAAATTGCAAGAAGGTGGCCTTCTGGAGAGGCACACCTGGGTGTGGTGCACAGCCTGCAGGCCCACCTCACACCCCCCCCCAGTCGGGTGCCTGGTGTAGTACCATCTTGCATAAAAATACCCTGCAGCCCCCGCTCCACCCACGTCCACGGGGTTCTTGTGACAAAGGTAGTAATATACAAAGCACCCAGCAGAAAGCCTGGCTCTGAAGGGAACCTTTTTTTTTTGTTTAAAAAAAAAAAACCAAACTACCGCAGACCCCTTAAACTTGGATTAACATGTAGGTGTACCCTTTTGGGGGTGGGGGACACATTCAGCCATTTTCAAGCACTTACTGCCCAACTCTGGGGCTTGATCAGTGTGCTCCTGTCTCTTACCAGAGCACAGAGCCCTTCGGGACTGGGACATAAGCTGAGTAGGTTCAGTGAGGGAACAGACCCGTGGTCATCAAGGTCCCCAGGCACACAAGGGGCAGTAGGAGAGAACAAGGAGGGAGGCGGCTGGACAGAAGGGATGCTCTGAAAGGAGGAAAAGGGACATGAGAAACCAACCTTCCTGTGGCAACCTGCCTCAGGTCTAGCAGCAGAGACTCCCCACTCCGACACCACAGCCCCAGCTCCGGGTGCTTCCTTAGGAGCTCCCCTTGGAATCTCCTCCTGAGTGCCATCTCTGCCCCACCTGCCCTGCAGAGTGCCTCCAGCCCTCCCCACCCACCACTCAAGAAGGTCCAGTTGCTCCATGGGGCGGGCATGTTTTGCTGGCCTTTCCTTCACTTCTCTGATAGACCAACTGCCTCCACAGGAACTGCAGACCAGAACTTCTCAGAGCCCAGGAGTGTGAAGGCCCTCCGGCGAGCAGGGATTTCAGAATGCCACATCCATTCTGTCAGAGCAGCTCTTCCTTAAGAGGAAATCATTGTGAGAAGATGATGAATAAAAACCACATGGGTATATTTATTGAAAGAAGATGAATTATGCCATCACCCCTCTTGGCGCAAAAATAGTTTTCAGTAAAAGGTTAAAACCATCATGTTGTATCAATGAGAACTATTCCATTATTCCAAGAATGATTGATTGGAGAGTACTTTACTTACAGGAAAATCACAGTGTTACAATACAGCTTCTACTTTTAAAGCACTTTCCATTTAAAAAAAAAAAAAAATCATACCAATGTATAAAAATAGTTATACTGAAGATGTGAATCAACAGCCAAGTAATTTATTTGGACTTGAAAGCCATGTGGTATAAATAGATTTCAACAATGAGAATATCAAGTACGTCTGGTCCATGGCAACCTAACCTCCATTTTCACTAACACAAAAGAAAGTCACATGTAGTTCAGCAAGGGCTCTAGCCACTGTGGGATGGATCATAGGAGGGGAGAGAACATGATGGAAGTAGGAGCAGCAGGTTGTTGTTGTTGTTGTTGTTGTTGTTAGGTACCATCGAGTCACCTCCGACTCATAGCGACCCCGTGCACAGCAGAATGAAACACTGCCCAGTCCTGTACCAGCTCCACGACCCCTGCTATACTTGAGCCCATTGCTGCAGCAGTAGGTGAGATCAACACAAAGTACTGAACAAGGCAACGTGGAAGACACAAAGGGGACAGACATGGGCCCCCTGCCCTCAAAGATGCTGTCCAGACTCTAGGCCTATACATAGAATACACGATAAAATTCATTAGTGTCCTAAGAGAAGTGCAAACGATTATGAGAAGTCAAGAGATTCTTTTCAGCTTTTTTCCTTCTTTCCTCCCTTCCTGCCTCCTTGCCCCCCACAAACATTTAAAGGGCTGGAATCTGCTGGGCCTGGGTTCACATTGTAGCTCTACCATTTACTAGCTATGCGACTTGGACAAATGATTTCATGTCTCTGAGACGTTACCCCAAGTTTCAGTGGAGGTTGTTGGAAAGATGAGACATCAGTATTGTGTGTATGTACATAAAGTATACAGCTTTGCTGCCTCTGCCAAACAGTGGAAGTTCACTCCCCTTCTTACCCTTCCATTCCCCTGCGAACGTTAAGTAGTACTTTTCTGCTCCTTTCATGCTTAAGTTTTAAAGAAACAATGTTGTTGGGTGTAGTGATTTTTCAGACAGTAATGTGATTTTTTCTGCATTTCCTGGCCTTTATGTCCTTGAGCTGAGGGCTCCTGTCAGCCAGCAGTTTCCTACTACTTTGGACTCGGTGACCGATTCCAGGGAAGAACCTGGAATCCCCTTCATCTCACTCTGATGAAAAGGTAGAGACTGAGCTAGGCGAGAATCAGCCCATGAACAAACACCTATTAAGCACATCCTAGTGTTCTTGGAGTCCCTGGATGGTACAAATGGTGAACGCACTTGGCCGCTAACTGAAAGGTTGGACGTTGGAGTCCACCCACAGGTGCCTCAGAAGAAAAACCTGGAGATCTGCTTCTGAAAAGTCAGTCACTGAAAACCCTGTGGGCACAGTTCTACTGTGGCACACATGAGCTCCCCATGAGTTGGGAGTCTATGGCAACTTTTTCGGTATATTCTGGGGAGTTATCAAGGAAAGAAGACATGATTTCTGGTATTTTTAATACAGGAAGGACTTGCCTTGCAGTCTTTACCAACAGCATGTAGCACTGAGAATGAAAGCAAATAAAGTTGTGGAAATCATTGTCATCTAAAGAATGCTTCCAGCACACACTTTTACCAGGCACTGTGTTTCTCTGGGTTTGTATATAGTGAGAATTAATTTAAGTGATTTCAGATATAGGTACAATACTTTTAAAATGTTCTTAAAAATCTTGGTTCTTCTCAGCCTTCTGCCTCTGCTTTGGTCTGGCTGTAAGCTAAAGATGAGGGGGGGGGAAACCACAGTAAGATGTTAACAAAACCCAGTGTGGGGCATATGGAAACTATGCTTGCACCTTTCTGTAAAACAATCCTAAAAGTTTATTTAAATGTATTTTTTAAAGTGCAGTTTGAGTAATGGATTGACTATCTGCTTATCTCCACAACTGTGATTTTACAGGGAGCTGGAGACAGTTTTGTAGGAGCTTTGGCCTTCTACCTGGCTTACTACCCACATCTGTCCTTGGAAGAAATGCTCAAGAGATCCAATTCCATCGCAGCGGCCAGCGTCCAGACTACAGGAACACAGTCATCTTACCCATACAGGAAGGACCTGCCACTTGATCTGTTTTGATTGTTGTTAACCCCACAATAAATGCTTCTGGAAATGAAGTGTACTTGGAGGTGGACACTCTTAGCTGCCAGCTTGCTATAAAATGTCATCACCTTTCTTTGCAAACGGTGTTCATTACTAGCAGTCACCCTCAAACTCTCATTTATGATAATTCTTTCGCTTTGCTTTGCACACATTTGTAAAAGCCAACCAGAATTAAGGATCCCATGAGCAGAATCTGTATAAATATCACCTCTACTCTAGGATCAGGAAACCTCTATTGTGAACAGATCATTATAATAGTTGTATACTTTCTAGCAAGGGTTGTGGACAAGTGTCTAGAACCAGAGTGAGGGAATGTTATATAAGGGAAGGGAGCAGATGAACTGGCCTGCTCAGTCTAAGAGGGCCAACTGATATTCAGCTTTAGCTTATTGTTTCCAAAGCTTGTTTTGTTTTTTTTTTTAAGAAGCCAGAAATTTAGAAGTGTATTGCAATCTTTCAATGTTTAAATATCAGTAAGTGATTTTTCAGAAGTATAAACCACCACCAGTGGGCCACCATTTAGTCCATGACCTAAATTTCTGAGTCATTTGGTAAACCTAGGAGCTCTGGTGGCGTAGTGCCTAAGACATGACTGCTAACAAGAAGGCTGGTGGTTCAAACCCACCAGCCACTCCTTGAAAGGAAGGTTGGACAATCTACTTCCATAGTGATACTGCCTTGGAAACCCAAGGAGAAGTCGCTGAGTCGGATCTGACTCAACAGCAGTGAGTTTGGTTTTTGGTAAACCAGATTTTAAGTTAAAAAAAAAAAAAAAAACTCATGCATCCATACATGTCACAGACCCTTTACATTGGCTTAGCTAGGATCAGGTGAGGACTTTTCTTGTAACCTAGACCACTGTACATAGTTCAGCCAAAACTGATAGCCAAGATCTCACCTATTATAGCTTTGAACCAAAGTTTTAACCAAGGGTGGCAGAAATTAGCTGACTGGCTACATGCTGTAGCCTCTAAGACTCAGCAACTGTCTATACCCAATTCCATTTCTGGAAAGCTGCTCTTGCATTTCCTGTAGAGACACAGACTAGGCCATGAAGATGCATTGTTATCTCAGAGACAATATTGGTTTCTCTGTACTTGTGGCCAGACTGGGCACTTTTACATCCATATAAATGCATTAACTAGGGCGGTGGTGGTGGTTGTTAGGTGCTACTGAGTCACCTCTGACTCATAGCGACCCTGTGTACAACAGAACGAAACACTGCCTGGTCCTGTGCCGGCCTCATGATCTTTGCTTTGCACCTGAGCCCACTGTGGCAGCCACTGAGTCAATCCATCTCCTTGAGGGTTTTCTCCTTTTTTGTTGACCGTCCAAGCATATCCTTCTCCACAGAATGGCTCCTTCTGACAACGTGACCAAAGTAGCTCAGACAAAGTCTGGCCATTCTTACTTTCAAAGAACATTCTGGCTGCCCTTCTTCCAGAACAGATGTGTTAGTTCTTCTGACAATCCATGGTACTTTCCGTATTCTTTGCCAACTCAACTCAAAAGCATCAACTGTTCTTCAGTCTTCCTTATTCATTGTCTAGCTTTCACAGGCACGAGGCGATTGAAAATACTATGGTTTGGGTTAGGCACACCTGTCTTCAAAGAGACATCTTCTTCAGCACTTTAAAGAGGTCTTTTGCAGCAGATCTGCCCAGTGCAATATGGTGTCTGATTTCTTGACTGCTGCTTCCATTGGTGTTGATGGTGGAACCAAGTAATAAGAAATCTTTGACTTCAGTCTTTTCTCCATTTATCATGATGCTGCTTATTTGTCCAGTTGTGAGGATTTCGCTTTATGTTGAGGTGTAATCCTTACTGCAGACTGTAGTCTTTAATCTTCATCAGTAAGTGCCTCAAGTCATCTTCACTTTCAACAAGCAAATAATATACCAGCCCAGCTCACAATGTGAAATGATCTTTCTTACCTTCAGCCATATACATGACAAGAAAACTGAGCAATTTCGAAAATTCATGGAAAACAGTAGCTTGAGGGAGGAAAAAGTACATATCTGGGTAAGGCAGGGGTCCTCATGCAAATGTTACGGATTATCAGTGGCTTTATGGGAATACAATATAGTTCATCTTACTTCTTAAAACATAAAATAATCTAGGGGATAAAGGAATACAAAGTTGTCCTAGGAAATCCCAGTTAACCTCTGGTGACCTGGGTTTTGAGAAAATGGCCCAATGGCATGTTTCCTAACTATACAAGCACAAATCAAAAATAGAAGTTCTCTGGGTTTCTTTTGTGTTACAAGGCTCCCTTCTTATCATTCCTGCTCACTCTTGCCATCTAGGTTAGTAAATGGGAGTTTTTCCAAAATCACTCTGGGGTGTTATTCTGCCTTTTCTATGAAGTACGAGGAGCAGCAGGCTGGAAACTCTTGCACAAGTCTCATTATGGAAAATTCTCACTTCTTTTATTATATGAAACAATGGTTATTTTTCAGTAATGTAACTGATTTTTTAATTTCAAATAGTAGGGAAAAAAAACATCACTAACAGACAATAACACTGGCTATTTTAATATTTTTTTATTAAGGGCTATAAAAATATCTAGGAAGATAAATAAATGTGATACAATGATCTATGTCCTAATATGAAGAACTTTCTTTCACTGTATTGTTTTCCTTCACAATGGCTTTCAAATCACAGGAGGCAGTGATTCCACGCCGTTTCCTCTTCTTTCATTACCCGCTGCAGGATTTCTGAATCAGTATCTCGCCCTCCAGTCTTCTCATCTATAAATCAAGTTCATTTTCAATCCATTGTTTAGAGGGAGCGTATTTTTTTCTGTTCCACAAAAAGGACTTTTTTATTCACTGTGAGGGGAGAAAAAAAAAGAATTGTAACGGAAAACTAAAAAGTATCATCACCATTTTAATTAAAAATACGCATTTGACCATGAGCCCTCTCCTTTTTTTTTTTTAACTTTACTGTTCCCTTGACGTGAAGATGGAGCTGATTCACAACCCCAGTTAATTAATCCAAGACGCCAGAGAAGACTGGAGAAAATGTAGGGAACACAAAGGAAAGACCACCAGCCAATCAGCGGTACCCTTTGTATCCCACAAGGTCATATTACAACCAGTGGGAAGTAGTCAAGTTCAAAAGAAAACTGGGGGCAAAAGGTGGAAAACAATCAATGTCTTCGCCCAGTGAAAATCCACTCTGGCAGGAGGTATTACGCAAGGGCAGACCAGGAATTAACTCTAGAGAAAGAGCATGCAAAAGCTGAGAAGACTGGAAGAAAGCCAGCCTAGCTGACAAGGTAAATACACCTACATCCTACACTTCTCCAGAGATGGTTTAATATACTCAACTATGGGTTTTTTATTTTTGTAATTAAAGTAATATCATAACCAAGTATTATAATCAAAGCCTCATTACTATAGATACCTTTACAGAGGACAGTTCTCTGAAACAAAACTTAAACAAAAGTTATCTCCCTAGATGAAAGACTGGACACTGGATGCTATGTAGCAATATTTTCATAGTTCCCATAGTGTTAATGCCCTTGTATCAGTCCATAACTCCCTACATTTCTGACACACAGATTTCTCTCTGCTGAAAACCTAACAATGCACCCAGGAAGAGCCAAGAAGCCAAAGGACAACAACATATAACTCCTCACTTGTCCCTACCATACAAAGAAATTTTAGCTTTGTTTTATCTTCTTCTGAAATAATATGGATACTCTGTGTATGAGATTGCCAAACTGTCAAAGATTAAGCATATGCTAGGGATGGCAAATAACAACAACAACAACAACAGGGAGTTTACTGAAAAGGCATTCCTACTTCTTACCTCTACCCCTAACCTAATTCTGGTTTCCACAAATCTAGAATGGAATTAGAAATCTACATTTTTCTAAGGCTTCTCAGGTGATTCTGATGGGGCAGCTACATTTAAAAACCATTAACTGATTATCAGGATTTTATTGTAATATCAACAAGAACAAAAATAACATAGCTTATTACACTGTACATAAGGGATGATTTTCAAATACTTCAAATAATCTAAAATTTAGTATAAGTAGGATTGATCCTCCTGAGACTACAAACAAAGCATTACCAAAGATGGCAGAAAAGCACCAAAATAGTTTCCTATCAAATATTATCATTAATTAGATGAAGTATTTCCCCCATGTTACTGACACAGAACTAAAAAAATAAGGAAAAAAGGCTACTTGTCTCACTTATCAAGAGAGTATTTTAATGCCCCTGACGAGGAGTAACCAATTATGTTAAAGTTTTACTCAAGGAAATTATTTGATTAATTCATTGCATTTATTCCCTCAATTCGAAGAATAAATACTTAAGTCAACAGAACTGTGTTCAGCAATATAATTTAAAAAGTTTAAAAAGGGTCCCTGATTTTAACATATCAGCACATCTTCAGGTGCCTGTATGAATGTCCAGTAAGCTTTAGAAACCAAACCAGACCCACTGCCATCAAGTCAATTCTGACTCACAGTGACCCTACAGGACAGAGTAGACCTCCTCGATAGGGTTTCCAACGCTTTAAATCTTTATGGAACCAGATTGCTACATTTTTCTCCTACAGAGCAGCTAGTGGATTCAAACCACCAGCCTTTCCATTAGCAGCCAAGTGCTTTAACCACTGTGCCACCAAGGCTTGCTTGTAAGCCCTTTAAACAAAACCAAATCCACTGCCCTCGATTCCAACTCATAGTGGCTATACAGGACAGAGTAGAACTACCTCATAGCTTCCACAGCTAATATCTTTATAAAGCAGACTACCACATCTTTTTTTCATGGAGCTGCTGGAAACTAATGTGCCACCAGGGCTCCTTTGTAGGAACCTAAAAATCAAAGGGGACTAGAAAGGTGAGGGAAGGCCTTGGGGAGGTGGGGATAAAGCTTGGTCCCTGAAGAAGGAGGAACATTTAGATGAACTAAGACAGAAGCAAGCATCTGGTGTAGGGGAATGGTGGTAGGAGGCAGGAATGACAGTGGGGCTCTATGGCCTTGAATACCAGACTGACCCAATGGAAGTCCCTGATTTTTGGAAAAAAAAAAAAGTTTTAGGAAGATTAATTTAGCTCCATGTAAGAGAATACAGAGAGCTTAGATCTGAACATTGGGTTCAAATCTTGGTTTTTATGTAGAGTAACACAGGGAAAACAACATTGTTTGATGGAAAACTATTTGGTTCTTTACTACCAAACTGTAATGCTTTGCCTATAATCCTCCTTGCATTTTAGGAGGATCAACCCTTCTTATATTTAATTTTGAGTGATCAGCTGTGAGGCCTGGGGCAAAGTTCTTAAAATACTCTAGACTCAGTTTCCTTCCCTGTGGGAGGGATAATACTATCTCCTTCACAGCTTGTTGCCAAATACACAGTGAACACTCAATACATGCTAGCTAAGCTGAAATGACACACTGCTATCCACAATCATAAACATAAATTAATTTTCTGTCAAAATGTTTGCTGCTTAATTTATAGAAGAATGAATCTGTCAAGTTCTTTCCCTACATCTTACCTAAATCTATTCTACTTCAATTAAAGTCTGTATTGTCTTGTTTAGCCATCCAAAGAATGAAAGCTGACAAGTTTTCACTCTCTTTATAATAAACTTTCGTATATTTAAAAGGAGCCATGGTGGCACAGCAGTTAAGTGCTCACCAGCCACTCCACAGGAAAAAAATGCAGCAGTTTCTGTAACGATCTACAGCCTTGGAAACCCTATAGGCTGTTCTACCTACAGGTTGCTATGAGTCAGAACTGGATTTCTTTTTTTGGTTTAAATTTAACAAAGTTTAACATGCTTATTCCTCAGCCATTAATCCTTCCTCCTTGGAAATTCATATCTAGCTTTATACAAGAAAATGTATTTTGAGGAGACAGAAACATATGGTTCTTACCATAGAGTATACTATGAAACGCTTGAATCATTGGGAAATTTTATTTCCTTACCTGATTTCCTTCATAAAGCAAGCTAACAAAACATTATCCTCAAACTTGCCATTTACTCATTGTGGTTTAAAAAAAAAAAAAAAATTCTGGGAGAACTGCCAAGCTATTTAGTACCCTTGGCCTGCCCCAAGGCAAACATAGTGATCACGCAAGCCCACAGGACATTCAGTCAGTGGGCAGGAAGCCAGGCTGTCTGCTATCTCAGAACATTCTCTTCTTCAGAAAAGAAGCTGCGTTGTCAAGGCTCACACCACTTCTTATCAGAAAAATTCTAATCCTGTTTGAATGTTACATATGAACCTGTCCTGCACTATCAACTTACGGTCAGGATTATTTATGGTTGTATCCTTTCCCAGTCTCAAAAGTTAAAATCAAACTGACAAACAATAAGTTCTTAATACCTAATACCTCCATATTAAGAATGGAAAGTCCAATACACTTTCATACTTAAAATACCATAGGAAGTTATTTAATCCATAGTTAATTAAGCACTTACCAAGTGCACAATCCTAAAAATAAGCTAAAATGGTAGAAAAACAATTACTTTATTGCTAAATTCACCACTTTGAGTTTTCACCAGCTGATACAAAAAAATCAGAAGGAGAAAAACACTACATCAATCCAATATCATACCTTCACATTCAAATAATTTTTCTACTGTACAAAGAATCATTCTGAAATACAGATTCCTAATCCTCAGGTACAAACCTACAATTCCCTTTTTAGGATAATGAATGGAACTCAAGCGATTGTAAGTCAACAACTGTGCTACCCAGAGCCTTTTAATGCCTCCACACGTTATACAGCCCTCATTTCCTTAAGAAGCCATTATAAAGGGGCTATTTAGATGCAAGGGCACAGAGTTAAAATGAACTGCCTGGAATTCTAAAATAACACATTTGTTTGCTAGTTTCTTATGCATAAATCTGCACATGAAATCCAGAAACAAGATGGGCTTCCACCAGTAGCAATCAGGTGCTGTCTATCTTGTTTGTGAGCAGGCAGTCTGGCCTTGGGAACACTTGTCTCTTTTGGACAAATATTTCTCTCATCTACTATTTAAAGTCATCATTTATTATGGTGTGTTGGGGGATGGTACAAAATGGGACTTCAGATTTCCTACTTTTCTGACTAAAATATAGACACTATATCCATTTAGTGCAAATCCAAACCAAAAACCAGACTCACTGCCATCAAGTTGATTCCAACTCACAGCGACACACATTGGGTTTCTGAGGTGGTAAATCTTTACAGAAGGAGATTGCCCCATCTTCCTTCCGCAGAGCAGCTGGTTGGTTTAGAACCACCAACCTTCTGGTTAGCAGGCAAATGCCTTAGGCACTGTGCCACCAGAGCTCCTTTTAGTGCAAATCAGGACCTAAGAAACTGCCACTGATCCCAGAAGACCATATGCTGCCCTTCTCTTGACACTCATCTTTCTGTGTCCAAAATGCTATCACCTATTCTCTTTACATGGCTGGTTTCTCACCTTCATGTTTTTTGTTAACTATCCTCTCCTAGGGAGAACTTCCCAGAGCCATCCTATCTCAAGAGTCCTCCACCATTTCTTTTCAACTTTATCCTACATCTCAACACCTGATAATTTCTCTCACAGCACCTATTACAGTATGTCATTTTTTTCCATCTCCCAAGAGCACCAAGAGCACAGAAACTGAGTCTGTCTTATTTCCTGGTGTAATCCAGTACCTGGGATAGTAACTGGCACCATACTTAATGAATGAATGAATGCTATAGTATCAAAGGGGCCACAAAACTAACAGGGACATTCAGCATTGGTCTGGAAATGAGACAAGGGGCCCTAAAACCATCTGCATCTATTGTGGAATAACTTTTCTGAATCTTACCGATGGGATCATAATGCAAAAGGGTCAGTTTCTCCCGTAGTCGACTTCTCTTGGTGTTAAAGGTGAAACCTGTTCCAGCTTGGCTTATCATTTTCACCAGAATGGTTCTAAGATGAAAAAGTAAGTTGTTACAAGCCAGGGAAACTGACTGATATCAACCACAGGGGGAAAAGCAAGTTCTGAGAACCATGCATAGCAGTATTAATTGTGGGACATCACTTAGCCATAAGTATGTTTGGTTCTAAGACAGCTTACATTTTCCATAAGACACAATTTCAATGGTTTTCAGTCCCAAAGTTTGTTCCATTGCACAGAGTGACTTGGTAAAGATTTTAATAGAGCACCAACAAGCAAGCCATGCTGCAGGGCTAGACTCAGACATCCACCTCTCCGCAAAGTTGTGGGGGTGGGGGGACACAAAAAGAGTGGTAAGCCCAGCTGGCCAGTCAGGAAATCATAAAGGCTGCTATCTCAGAAGACCCTTCTTTTCTGGAGGATGAGTGGTAAGAGTACAGGGATTAAAACTTTTTAGATTGTTAATGTGCCAGACATTACTCTCTTCATATTTTGTTTAACATGAGTTACAGCCTTCCAAAGTAAAAAGTTAATGTTTGCCTAACTAGACTCTTGTCCTTTAATACCTTGTACTGTTTTGTTACTTTCTCCTCAAGCAGACTATGTTGCTTTATTTCTAATCTAATTTCAAAAATAACTTGAAGCATCTAAGACTATATTATCATCTTTGCATACCTTTCAATGTCCAGCAGTGACTCAAATGCAAGGCATATAATATGCATTTGTTGAGTAAGACAGTCAAGAATCATTCACTGAACACAGACTCAACAAATATCTATTAAATGCTTACTGTGTGGAAAGCACTATGGAAAGTATTTGCCCTCTAGGACCTAACAGCACAATATGGAAGGTGAGTTGTATACACAAGTGTTATAAGGCAGACATAGATGACAAATGTCACAAGAAAAATACAAAGAACACAAGAGGCAGGAACCTTGAAGAAGGCAAGGGAGATTTCTCCAGAACCCGAAGAGGGAATGGGTCCTAACATAAATAACTGGAGCATATGAAAAGCTATGTGAGTCAGTAAAAAAAACTTTGGAGGAAACACAACATGCATATTTTTCATTCACTTTAATTTTTTTTTAAAGCCTAGTTTAAATTTTTGATGTGTCTTGGATTGTCAGCAAAAGCTGCTTTAGAATTTTCCTATTTTTAACATAAAAAACCTTACTTATTTCTTGTCTATAAAATTTATTTTGAGATATCAATTTGGTATTTATAGTTGCTTTGGTACAGCAGGGAATCTTAATCTCTGTTATTTTTGAAATGCTTATACCATGAATGCAGAGAATTACAAACCTCATTTAAAAAGACTCTCTGGTTTAATCAAATAGGCTGGATTCCTCTAGTGGGTTCCAGACAAATGGCCCCTGCTCCTTAATTTGAGGAAACAGAAGTATGGTGGCAGTATAAATAGAGTACAGGGTAAGATGGTTTGTTTAGGAACAAGATAGTGAGCTCATAAATCCTGCAATTAAATAAGACAGCAAGAGCCCCTTAAGCTAAATATTTCACTGTTCAATGAAGTCGGCCTGAGGGACAGGGGAATGTATTTTCTGAGTTTATAAATCCAAAATAATTCATCAAGTAATCCTCAAACCAACTTTTAGATAATCAAGGCCAAATGCTGTTTAATATAAGAATGTCACTGGCAGTGATTGAACAAATTTGACATAAACATGGGAAGTGTAAAAGAGAAAAACCTTTACTTACTTTGACTTGCTCTTGGCAACTTTGTAGAGAAGAAAGGTTGGAAGAGAAAATAAAAATATCAATTCCATTATCTTTCTTATGCAAAAACACCCACACACACCAAAAAAGAAAAAAAAAACCCCACTGCTATCCAGAAGATTCTGACTCATAGCGACCCCCATTAGGTTTCCAAGGTGGCAAATCTTTACTGAAGTAGACTGCCCCATCCTCCTCCTAGGGAGCTGCTGTGGGTTTGAACCGCCAACCCTCTGGTTACCAGTCAAATGCCTTAGTCACTGCACCACCAGAGCTTTCAAAGTTCATATAAATATGTCAGAACCAAAAATATTTACTTCGTAAAGTATGCCATGAAATGTCATTCAAGTAACTGTTATGTCCTAGGAATCAGAGGTCCAGGTGCCTTGGAAAACAGACCTGGAGATCTGCTTCCAGAAGGGCACAGACTTGAAGACCCCATGGAGCAGTTCTACTCTATACACCCGGGATCGCCATGAGTAAGAATCACTCGACCTCAACTAATGAAAACAACAAGGGGTCCTATTAGGATTTTGTAGACGAGAAATAAAAAGAGGCAATCAGACCGATACAATTCTGGATGTAATGCTTTGCACAGTCTCATTCTGGTTGGGCTGACTACCTTTTACATCTTTCTGAAGTAAGATACGCTTAATTTCATCCTCTTTTAAGGTTCAAATATTTGCACTGAAACAAGTTCAACAAGTTAAACTTTCCAAACAGGAACAGCTATCATATCCAGTGGGTAAAAGAAAAGAAATCTAATCAGGAAGTCAGCCTGGTCCTGGGAAGAGCTTTACGGGGAGCTAAAGGAGTTCCTCCACTGCCCAGATGTACGACCTCGGGCAAATCACTGCCCTTCTCCGGAGTCCTTTCTTCATCTTTAGAATGCGAAACTGGTGGACGAGAAATTCTGAAGTCCTTCCCAGTTTGAACGCCCAGCGATCTGACAAACCCCTACGGAGCAAAGGAGGAAGTTGCCCCACGCCTCGTAACCAGACTCGACATCCCTGGTAGCCCGAATGAGTCCAGAACTAGTACCGCAGACCTCCAAGACTGCACTGGCCTCCAGAGGCATGCCGCGAGGCATGCTGGGCGCTGTAGTCTTGAAGGCTTAAGAAGTCTGCAGCGGTAGCTTTGCGGCCGGTTCGCCCAGCCTACCCCCGCATCATCCCAGAGCCTGCCTGTCACTGCCTCCCGCCCTCGCTGCCGCCGCATACGGGCCACTTACAGGAGATCGCGGTTAGGAACATGGCGACGACACACAGGTGCAGTCTCTGTACCCTGCCCAGAGTGCTCCCCAACCCCAACAAACAACTATTTCCGGGGCACAGGCCCGTTCTGAGAAATGACTCAGGAAGTTATCCTAAGACACACCTCCTCCTCATATAAATCCCACCCCTAAATCACAAATTTTGTGCTGATAACTTTTATGTTCTTTTCACAGGATTCCTTCGTGGTGGTTATAATCCCCGCGCCCCCTAGTGAGAGAGTTTGTTGGGCTTAGGGTTCACTCCCCAGTCCCTGATCCTGCTCTATAGTCAAAGCGAAGCACTTTACCTACTTTTTTGAGGAATCACAATTAACTGTATTAGAGCCACAGGAACTGCATGGTGTTGCTCCCAGTTGTCAGGCCTCTGCAGATTTGCTTAAATGTTCCCTTCTCTTGGAAAGCCCTGTCCTAACCTCCAAACCAGAAAAGCCAAACCCACTGCCTTCAAGTCATTCAGACTCACCACTCAGAAAGGGATCAGTGCTCTGTCCCACTGGATAGAACGGGAGAACAATGCGGAACAAAACTCAAAATCATTTAAAAAACAGAAAAGAAAAAGACCAGGTTTGCTGGTCTGATAGAGTTGGTGAGACCAACTAGACTATGGCTTTAGTTACCATTCAGGTCTGGAACTGAACTCAACTCCTGTGGCTTCCAGCCAAACAATAGGCATATAGGGTGAACATTTACAAGTAGATACACTCTTTGGAGCGATCAGTCCTTGGAGAAAAGAAAAGCAGTGTTTGCACAGGGACACAGCTGGGGTGTGGGGGGCATGGGTAGCATAGGAAAGAAGGACACAGGGAAGAGGTAACTACAAGGAGGAAGTGGGAGGAGAGCTGTTACATTGTGGGGAATTGCAGTCAATGTCATGAAACAAAATGTGTATGAACTGCTGTATGGAAAATGACTCTGCTCTGTAAGCTTTCACCCAAATCACAATTTAAAAAAAAAAAAATTTAATTCTGACTCATCGTGACCCTATTGAACAGAGTAAAACTGCCCCATAGGGTTTTCAAAGCTACAGATCTTTACAGAAGCAGACTGCCACATATTTCTCCTGCAGAGCAGCTGGTGGGTTTGAAACACCCATCTTTCTGTTATTAGCCAAGCTCTTTAACCACTTGTGCCACCTCTTACTGTCCCAACCCCAACCCCTGGTAAAGACTTATTCTCAGTCCTTTCAGAGTTAGGAAACCCTGCTGAGTATCCCCATGTCCCCAGTCCCTCAATCATCTATTGAGTCTCTGGAAAAGCAGGATCCTGTGAGTCTTGTTAATGGTTGCGTCCCAAGCACCTAACACAGTACCTGGCAATAAACGAAACCAAACTCACTGCCCTCGAGTCGACTCTGACTCATAGCAACCCCTCCTTGGGCTTCCGAGGTGGCATCTCTATGGAAGTAAATTGCCCAACCTTCCTTCCGAGGAGTGGCTGGTAGGTTTGAACCGCCAGCCTTCTGGTTAGCTGTCAAATGCCTTAGGCACTATGCCACCAGAGCTCCCCCCTGGCAATAGGGGCAGAATAAATGTTTATTGTATAAAATAATGAAGTTTGTCCATTATACTCATAAAAAGTAAACTGTAATTGAGAGCGCACAATAATTTGCCTAATAACACACAACTCCTAAGTAGTAGAGTCAGAATTTGAACTCAGATTCGTTTGATTCCAAAGAGTGCTTTTCTCTTTAGACATAGGGACCCACCAAGTCTCTGTCAACACTAATTCTTCATGTCTCTGCAAAAAACCTAGGCTCCTCCAACACAAGAGACATCATTGATAATCTCATTTCCCAGCCAATAATCAGGCCTTTGGGATTTTTTTCCCCTACTTTGTGATTTTATCTTAAAGATAAAATCTACTTTTATAAAGTCTTACAAATGGGTGAAATAAGATTTCTTTTCATGGATTATCTTCACTGAAAATATTTAAATTACTTAAAAGAGAAAATTCAGCCCTTTAGTGCAATACAGGAGGGCGGGGGACAGCCCTCAACGCAGCAGGGAGCAGCGGGAGACAGGGCCGACAGGAATAGGTAGGGGGAAGCCCAGGAAATGAGCAGGGCCCTTGGAATAGCTAAGGGAGACAAACTTGCCTGTTGGTTTGTGGTACTATGGTGGCTTGCATGTTGCTGTGAGGCTGGAGGCTGTGCCAGGATGGGTGTCCATGGTGGACCGGTTCTGGTGGAGCTTGCAGACTGAGCAGGACTTGGAAGAAGGAAGAGGCCATTCACTTTTTAAAGAATTGGCCAGTGAAAACCTTATGAGTAGTGAAATACTGTCTGATATATTACTGGAAAATTTTATGAATAGCTCTGAAACATTGTCCGATATAGTGCCAGAACATGAGCCCCTCAGGTTGGAAGGCACTCAAAATATGACTGGGAAAGAGCTGCCTCATCAGGGTAGAGCCTACCTTAATGATACAGAAAAAGTAGAGCTTTCAGAGCCTCCATTTGCTGAAATGGCACAACTCAAAATGAGAAGAAACAGCTGCAAATGTCCATTGATAATCAGAACATGCAATGTACAAAGTATGAATCTAGGAAAATTGGAAGTTGTCAAAAATGAAATGGAACACATAAAGATCAATATCCTAGGCTTTAGTGAGCTGAAGTGGACT
>NW_006921641.1:11633845-11642482 GCF_000298275.1 Orycteropus afer afer
CCCATGTAACTCTCTCTGTCTTTCTCATCCTAAATGTGCAGCAGCATATTGACAGAGAACTTCCAGAGGTGCAAGCTGGATTCAGAAGAGGATGTGGAACAAGGGATATCATTGCTGATGTCAGATGGATCTTGGCTCAAGGCAAAGCATACCTGAAAGATTTTATTTGTGTTTTATTGACTATGCAAAAGCATTCAATTGTGTGGATCATAACAAATTATGGATAACAGTGAGAAGAATGGAAATTCCACAACACTTAATTATGCTCATGAAGAACTTGTTCATAGCCCAGGAAGCTGTCAATCGAACAGAACAAGGGGACACTGCATGGTTTAAAATCAAGAAGGGAGTGTGTCAAGGTTGTATCCTTTCACCATACTTATTCAATCTGTATGCTGAACAAATAATCTGAGAAACTGGACTATATGAAGAAGAACATGGCATCAGGACTGGAGGAAGACTCATTAACAACCTGTGTTATGCAGATGACACAACTTTGGTCACTGAAAGTAAGGATGACTTGAAACACTGATGAAGACTGAAGACTACAGTCTGCAGTATGGATTACACCTCAATATAAAGAAAACAAAAATCCTCACAACAGGACCAATAAACAGCATCATGATAAGTGGAGAAAAGACTGAAGTTGTCAAAGACTTCATATTACTTGTTTCTACAATCAACGCCAATGGAAGCAGTAGTCAAGGTATCAGATGTCATACAGCATTGGGCAATCTGCTGCAAAGAACCTCTTTCAAGTGCTGAAGAGCAAAGATGTTTCCTTGAAGACTAAGGTGCACTTGACACAAGCCATGGTATTTTCAATCACCTCATATGCTTATGAGAGCTGGACAATGAAAAAAGAAGACTGAAGAAGAGTCAGTGCTTTTGAGTTATGGTGTTGGCAAAGAATGCTGAAAGTACCATGGACTGTTAAAAGAACTAACAAATCCATCCTGGAAGAAGTGCAGCCAGAATGCTCCTTGGAAGCGAGAATGGCCAAACTTCATCTCATCTACTTTGGTCACATTGTAAGAAGGGACCATTCCCTGGAGAAGGATATCATGCTTGGCAAAGTGAAGGGACAATGAAAAAGGGGAAGGCCCTCAGCAAGATGGACTGACACAGTGGCTGCAACAATGGGCTCAGATATGGTGGGGATCGTGGGGCTGGCGCAGGACCGGGCAGTGTTTTGTTCTGGTGTGCATGAGGTTGCTGAGTCAGAGATGACTCGACGGCACCTAACAACAACAGTGCAATCCAAACTTTTCAGTCTAGGACTACCTTAACTTACTATTGACACACCCCTCCCAATTCCTCACAGCCCCAACTCCAACAACCCAGCACTCTACAAGTGCCCAAATGCTTCTTGCCTTTTGCAATGCAGCTATTGGTAAGGAAGAGCTCCAGGTGTTCATGAGGGTACAGTTTCTTATCTGGGAAATTCCTTTAAAGGATTTATAAGAAAAGAACACTGTACTAGGAGTCAAGTAATGTGAATTCTAGTCTTTATTCTGTCCTTTGGAAAATCACTTCAATTCTCCAGGTCTCAGTTTCCATACTTGTAAAATATGGGAATTAGAGCAATTGTTCTCATCCCTGACTGTGTATGTTACCTGTGATCTTTTAAAAGATTCAGACTCTGGTATGAAGTCCAAGGTCTATACAGTTTTTGTTTTTGTTGTTGTTGTTCTAGAAAGAAAAATTTCAGACACCCAAAAGTTGAAAGAATAGTACAATGAACAAACTATCCGAAACAAAAGTTAACATTCTGTAGTTTATGTTTCATAAATCGATAGTGTATGTATTTTTACATAGTGGGAGTTTTGTTTTGCTTTTTGCTGAGTCACATGAAAGAGAATAGCAGACATTACGACCCTTTGCCACTAAATACTTTAGCATCTCACTCAAGAATAAGATCTTTATAACCAGAATGCCATTTCATTCCTAAGAAAATTAATAATGGTTTCCTTATTAGTTATTAGTTATTACTAGTCTATATTCAATTTGTCTTTTATCATTGGTTTCTTTGAAACAGTATTCAATCAAAGTTGATGCATTACTTTTCTAATCTTTATAATCTTTAGTCACTTTCAAATCTGAAACAAAGCCTTGCATTTTTCTCCTATGGCATTAATTTTGGGGAGAGATTAGGCTAGCTTCCCTGTGGCATGTCCCATATCTGGATTTGTCTGATTGTTTTCTTATGGTGTCATTTTATTTATCCTTCTATCCTCTGTATTTCCTAAAAGTTGGAAGCTACATCTAAAGGCTTGAATAGTTTCCACTTACAACATACATATATTATATATATGTGATATATATAGTGCCTTAGGCACTATGCTACTAGAGGTCCCGTTTTGTTCCCCTAAAGAGAAAAGTTAATTTGCATGTACTGGTTATTCTACTATGATCTATTTTATTTCAAGTGTTTTATTATTATTATTTCTAGTGCCTAAGGCATTTGACAGGAGTTCTGGTAGCATAGTGCCTAAGGCATTTGGCTGCTAACCAGAAGGCTGGCGGTTCAAACCAACCAGCCACTCCTGGGAAGGAAGGTTGGGCAATCTACTTCTGTAGTGATACTGCCTTGGCAACCCAAGAAGGGGTTGCTATGAGTCGGGGGCCGACTCGAAAGCACGTAACAACAACAAGGCATTTGACTGCTCACCAGAAGCCTGGTGATTCAAACCAACTAGACACTCCTTGGAAGGAAAACGGGGGAATCCACTTCCATAGAGATACCGTCTCAGAAACCCAAGGAGGGGGTCTATGAATCAGATCCTACTCGATAGCAGTGAGTTTCGGTTTTTTGGTTTTAGTTAGTTTTGGTTTAGAGAGAGATTTACCCTCTCTTCCCCACTTACCCCTGGTAATCATCAAAGAGTATTTCTTTTTATGTGAAACCCTTTTCTTGACTTTTTACAATAGTGTTCTCATACAATATTTGTCCTTTTATGATTGCCTAACTTCACTATGAGTCGGGTTTGACTCGACGGCACATAACAACAACAACAACAACAAACTTCACTCAGCATAATGGGCTCTGAGTTCATCCATGTTATGAGATGTTTCACAGATTCATCATTATTCTTTAGTATTCTGTTGTATTTATGTACCATAGTCTGTTGATCCATTCGTCAGTTGAGGAGCATTTAGGTTGTTACCATCTTTTTGCTATTGTAAATAGGGCTATGATGAACATGGGTGTGCGTATGAATATGGGTGTGTGTCATGGCTCTTACTACTCTAGGATATAAGCCTAGTAGTGGGATTGCTGGATCATATGGTATTTCTATTTCCAGCTTTTTATAAAATGCCATACCGTTTTCCACAACGGTAACACCATTTTACAGTCCCACCAGCAGTGTATGAGGGTTCTAGTTTCTCCACACCCTTCCCAGCATTGTTGTTTTCTATTTTTTTTTTTTTTTAACTGTGCTTGGATGATATCTCATTGTTGCTTTGATTCACATCTCTCTAACAGCAAAGGAGCTCTGGTGGCACAGTGCCCAAGGCATTGGACTGCTAACCAGAAGGTTGATGGTGCAGACCCACCAGCCACTACCTGAAAGGAAAATGGAGCAATCTATTTCTGTAAAGATTTTCTGCCTTGGAAACCCAACGGGGGTCACTATGAGTCGGTGTCTACTCAGTGGCAGTGGGTTAATGGCTAATGAGCACAAGCATTTCTTTATGTGTTTGTTAGCTGCCTGAATTTTTTCTTTGGTTAAGTGTCTGTGCATGTCCTCTGCCCATTTTTTTAATTGGGTTATTTGTCTTTTTGTTGTTAAGTTGCTGAACTTCTCTATACATTTTAGAGATGAACCCCCTGCTCCATAGATAATAGTTTGAGAAACACTGGAATGGCCACATTCTCTTCCAGCCCTATAGCTCTGGATTCCAATCTGAGGTTTCAAACCCCACCCACAAGGCCCTGGAGCCTCCTGCTACACTTCCTGCTATGGGAAGCTTCCTTCACACACTGCCTGCTCATACAGATGCCTAGTCCAGGCAGGGGAGAGCCCTGTAAGCACCTTTACAGCAGCAGCAGGAACAACCTGGGGCGGAAGACTACAGAGACCTGGGCTGCTTCAGAAGCAGGAAACAGCACTTCAGAAATGACTCAGGATCAAGATTTTAAAGAGAATCTCACCCCGATAGTCTATTGTCAAGCTTTCCTCTCCTCCCCCTCCTCCACTCCATTGAAAAGGCCCTTGTAAGGGCCCCCAGTGACCTTCACACTGCCAAATCCCTTGGTCAATTCTCAGACCTCCTTTTACTCAACATCAGAGCATTTTACACAGTTGCTCAACTCTCTGCTCCTTGAAGCACTTTCTTCACTTAGTGTGCAAACATCTACTTTATTGGTTCTTTTCCTACCTCAGTGACAGCTCTTTCTCTGTTTTCACCCCAAACCAGGACTAAGCTCACTGCCATTGAATTGATTCTGACTCATTGTGACCCCAGTAGGGTTTCCAAGGTTGTAAATCTCCACAGAAGCAGACTGCCTCATCTTTCTTTTGCAGAGCAGCTGGTAGGTTCAAACCACCAACCTTTTGGTTAGCAGCCAAATGCTTTAACCACCACACCAGCACTACCACCTCTAAATGGCTCAAGCCTTGAGTCTCTTCCTTATCCACACTTATTTCCTCACTATCCACACCAAAACTTTTTAAAGTTTTGGGGCTGAGGATAGAGTCCCTGGGTGGCTCAAAAGGTTAAATGCTTGACTACTACCTGAAAGATTGGTTCAGACCCACCCAGAGGTGCCTTGGATGAAAGTCCTGGTAATCTGTTTCCTGAAAGGTCACAACTTTGTAAGCCCTATGGAGTAATTCTACTCTGCACACATTAGGTCACCATAAGTTGGAATCAACTTAGTGATAACTAGTACAGGCTGAAGACTTTCAAATTTATATCTCCAATCCCAACTTCTCCTCTGAACTCCAGATTCATATATTTAACTGTTTACTTGGCATCTCATGTCTAAAATAGAATACCTGCTTTCCCCCTCCAAAATTGCTATCCATCCCCACCCCACCAGGCTTCCTCTATCTCAGTATGTTGCAATTCCATTTATCAGGTTGCTCCAGGCAACTGCCTTGGAGTCAACAGTGACAACTCTTTATCAGACCCTATATCTCACATAGTAAATCCTGTCACTCAAATTTCACTTATCAGTGGAGCCTTCCCTGGTCACCCCATGTAAAGTAGCAATTCTCATACCCTCCGCCCTATTCTTCTTGCCTTCCTTTATATTTTCCTATAACATTTATCACCATTTGATATTATTTCTTACTTGCTGATTTGCCTGTTGTCTGTCTTTGTTCACCAGAATATAAACTTCTTCAGGCCAAGAACTTTGGCATTTTCACTCACTATTGTATCCCTGGTACCTAAAACAGTGACTGCTACATCTATTAGATATCTGTTGAGTGAATGAATGAATCTGAGATGAGAGACATTATACAAACATTGTTATTTTAACTACTGTATTTTTTCACAAACAGTGCACCCACATAAATAATACACACACATATATAACAAGTGGAAATTACAAAATTATGTAAAAAAGTTATGCACACCTCATGACATTTCCAAAAGTGAATTTCAGCTTCATTCACCCTAACTCAATAGCCTGAAAATGTTATTTTTGATAATATTTGTGTAATAAAGGTATAAGCCATGGTCAAGAAGTCATAGATCAAGTTTGGTAATAAGCTGACAATCAGAAAATAAACTATTGAAACTGTGTGCCAAGCAGACTTTTTTTTTTTTTTTTTTTTTAGGTCCTGTCTTCAAACATAGATCTTCTGTTCTCTCAGTAGTTCTGGTTGGGGCTCAGGTTTTCTACCTAAGTCCCTAATACTCGACACACAGGGCTTGAAACAAAAGCCTATATTTCTTCTGGGAAAATTCTATTTTCCCTTTTAACATATCCAATCAAGTATCAGCTGAAGACAGACTTACACGTTATCCATACTCACTAATCATTTCTATTGTACAAGCAGGTAAGAGAACATTCAATACCCAAAGTACATTCAGATAAATGCATAAGCCAAAACACATAATCCTTTTTAAGACATCCTAGTTTCATCTCTTCACCTTGATTATTTTCACATTCTATGTATATGGCCTTGGGCCTTTGGCTGGGTATAACCAAAAGCCCTAACCTCTGGATCAATAATCTCCTTTAAGAGATAACATCAACCAAAGTAACCATCTAATAATACAAAATTTCACTTCCCAGGCCCCTTCCTTCTTTCTTTTACAAAGTCTCATGCTTCTATGAGTCTGGAGCCATTGCAACAAATCCCACCACTTCTAACACCAACTGCCAAAGAGGCAAAGAGATGCCATCTTCTGACCTCCTCTAACTCCACAAGAGGAAGACAGAATCACCATCAATAGCCCTAGGCCTATTCCTGTGAGGCCAGACATGCTGCATCCCTCCATCCCTTTCATCATCCCCGACACCAACCATTCCCCTGACAGCACCCACAACCTCTCTGCTGGGTTCGATAATTTGCTGCAGTGGCCACACAGAACTCACAGATTATGGAGTTTATTAGGGAAGCAGCAGGCTACAATTCAAGTTCAGGAACAATGCTCAGTCTCTCTCAGCCTGTCATCTTTCAGCCAACAGTCTCTCTCAGTCTCCCTCTCAGCAATGCGTGTCTCTCAGTGTCTCTCTCTCAGCAACACATTTCTCTCAGCAGCACGTCTTTCTCAGCCAGCAGCCAGAGAGACTCCTTCTGCCTCTAGAAGGACTCCTTTTGAGCCAGGGAGAGTGACCACTAACCAATCCCAACATCAGAATTGTATACACCTGACAGAGAGCGAACTTCCCAGAAGATTGCTTCATGCTGATTCAACAGAAATACCCCAGGTGGATAACTTTAGCAATCAGGAGCTACTCAGTTGCTCACGGCAAATTCCACCATGGAGTTTACCAAGATTTATGACTAGAAAAGCCACACAATGTAATTTATTACACCATACATACGAACAGATGATGGTCTGTTCCACAGTCAGCTCTTGGACTTGTTTTGGCTGAAGATACTGAGCTTCTCCATTGCCTCTTGCCACAGATGTAGTCAACCTGATTCCCATGTACTACATCTGGTGAAGTCCATGCGTAAAGCCACCATTTGAGTTTTTGAAAAAAGATGTTTGCAATGAGTAAGTCGTTGGTCTTCCAAAATTCTATTGTGTGATCTCCAGCATTATTTCTATCACCAAGGCCATATTTTCCAACTACTGGAGATTATTCTTAGTTTCCAACTTTTGCATTCCAGTCACCAGTGATAATCAGCATATCTTGATTACATATTCAGTCACTTTCAGACTGCAGAAGTTGTAAAATTCTTCAATTTCCTCGTTTTGGGCTTTGGTGGTTGATGCATAAATGTGAATAATAGTAGTATTAAGTGGTCTTCCTTGTACGTGTATAGATATTTTCCTATCAGTGATAGTACTTTACTTCAGGACAGATCTTGATACATTCTTTGTGATGATGAATGCCACACCATTCCTCTTTGATGTGTTATTCCCAGCACAGTAGATCATCTGGTTATCTGATTCAAAATGGCCAAAACCTGTCCATTTCAGCTAACTAATGCCTAGGATATCGATCTTTATGCATTCCATTTAATTTTTGACAACTTCCAATTTGCCTAGAGTCATACTTTGTACATTCCATATTCCAGTTATTAACAGATGTTTGCAGCTGTTTCTTCTCATTTTGAATCATGCCATATCAGCCAGTGGAGGTCCCACTTTACTTTATCCATATCATTAAGGTTGTCTCTACTCTGATGAGGCAGGTGCTTCCCAGTCATATTTTGAAGGCCTTCCAACATGAGGGGCTCATCTTCTGTCACTGTATTGGAAAATGTTTCAGGGCTATTCATAAAGTTTTCCAGTAATATATCAGACAGCATTTCACTGCTATTCATAAGGTTTTCACTGGCTAATTATTTGAGAAGTGGAAGGCCTCTCCCTTCTTCCAAGTCTGTCTCAGTCTAGAAGCTCTGATGAAACCCATCCATGATGGGCAACCCTGCTGGTGTTTGAAACACCAATGGCACTGCCTCCAGCCTCACTGCAACACTCAAACCACCACAGTATGACAAACTGACAGACAAGTTCTTCTCGCTTAGTTGTTCCAAACCACTCCACTCACTTCCTTGCCTGCCCCCTACCATTCCAGCTGTGCCCAGCTCCTGCTTCCTGCCTGGAGCTCTCCTCTTACCTGTTCTGGTTCTGTGGGCCCTGGCTGCCACTTCCTGCCTGGGGGCCCTCCCCTTACTTGTTACAATATTTAAGTTTAAGCAAGCAAAAAATTGTAACTGTATATTGTCAATAATTTTTAGGTTCAGGAGAATTTATAAGCTTACTTTTTGTGATTTTGTTGTGGTAAAATATATATAAGATAAAATTTGTCATTTTAATCATACAATTCAGTGGCATTAATTACATTTACAATGTTGTGCAATCTTCACCACTATCTGCCTTCCAAATCTTCATCACTCCAAACAGAAACTCTGTACTTAATAACCTTGCTTTTTTTTTTAGGATTTGGGTGAAGATTTACAGAGTAAATTCACTTTTCATACAGCAGTTCACATATAC
>NW_006921641.1:11642582-11643133 GCF_000298275.1 Orycteropus afer afer
AAAGTATGAATCTAGGAAAATTGGAAGTTGTCAAAAATGAAATGGAACACATAAAGATCAATATCCTAGGCTTTAGTGAGCTGAAGTGGACTGGTTTGGGGCATTTTGAATCAGATAACCATATGATGTACTATGCTGGAAATGACAAATTAAAGAGGAATGGCATGGCATTCATCATTTCAAAGAATGTTTCAACATCTATCCTGAAGTACAATACTGTCAGTGATAGAATAGTATCTATACATCCACAAGGAAAGCCAGTAAATACTATTACTCAAATTTATGCACCAACCTACCAAAGCCAAACATGAGGAAATTGAAGAGTTTTACCAACTTCTATAGTCTGAAATTGACCAAACATGCAATCAAGATGTGCTGATTATCACTGGTGACTGAAATGCAAAAGTTGGAAACAAAGAAGAGTCACTGGTAGTTGGAAAATTGGGCCTTGGAGATAGAAATAATGCCGGAGATCGCATGGTAGAATTTTCAAGACCAACGACTTATTCATTGCAAATACCTTTTTTCAACAAGACAAATGGTGGCTAGAC
>NW_006921641.1:11652137-11655156 GCF_000298275.1 Orycteropus afer afer
TAAGTCTTTGATCCATCTGGAGTTTGTTTTTGTGTGTGGTGTGAGGTACAGATCTTGTTTCATTTTTCTGCAAATGGATCTCCAGTTTTGCAATAACCTTGCTTTTAAAAAGAGATAGCATATGAGCTGTTTCTAGAAATTCTTGAGTGGAATAGAAAAGAAGATGCACAAAGGGCATGGGGGCAGCATCCTCTGACCTCCTCTAACTTCACAAGGGGTAGAGAGAATCACCATAAGCAGCCTAAGGCTGCTATGAAGTCACATATGATGCCACCCACAGCCTTTTTACCAATTCTGACATCAACTGTCCTTCCCATGGCACTTTCTACTTCTCTGTGGGTTTAATAATTCATCACTGTGGACACACAGAACTCACAGACAATACTCATGATTATAGGCTTTATTAGGGAAGTAACAGGTTATAATTCCGATTCAGGAATCCTCAGGATATAATTCTTCAAGCAGGACAGTCTCCCCAGTGCCACGCCTGAAGACATGCCTCTCTTTGGCCTTTGGCCTCTCAGCCCAGCCCCCACTCTGTTCGGGCAAGTATTACACAGCTGTTTTAGCTCTGCTAATAGGTGCACCTAGGTGCACCCTGCTATGCCAGCAAGCCTCCTGCTTTCTCACTCCATGGGCAAGCAAGCTCACTGCTCTGTCTTGTGCTGGTCTCTTGGTTCTGCTGCCTCTGCTGCTACTATCTCTCTGCTGTCATCTCAGTGCAGGGATCTCTGGTTCAAGGATGCATTCCACTCTCAGCTCTTTTCTCTCTTGACGGCAGTGAGATTCCCAGCTTCTTTCTCTGATAGAGCTCATTTAAAGCCTAGCAGAATGACAAAACTGAACAATCCCACATTAGGCTTCCATACACCTTACTTGTATGATCCTACACAAGGGTGCCATGTACCTTATTTACATTATTAACAAGGTTATCCAATCCCCTTGATAGGCCACAAAGCACCTCACATTTACACAGTTCCACCCAATCATCTGGAGCTGGGGCTGGGGGCTGCTTTCCACTTGGGGGAGGCTGTATTTTAAGGTTGGGGCCTGAGGTAGGTGGGCCAGGAATCAGGGGCTACTTTTCACATGGGGTGGCTCTATATTAAGGCCAGGGCCTGAGGTAGGCAGGCCTGGAGCTAGGGGCTGCTTTTTGCTCGGGGACAGCTCTTTATTAAGGTTGAGCCCTGAGGTAAGTGGGCCTGGGGCTTGGGGCTGCTTTTTGCTTGGGGGCAGCTCCTTATAAGGGCCAGGGCCTGAGGTAGGTGGGCCTGAGGCTTGGTGACTACTTTTCGCATGGGGGCGGCTGTACTTTAAGGCCGGGGCCCAAGGTAGACAGCTGCAGAGGGGTTAGGAACAAGTAAGGGAGATGAACTTGTCTGTCAGTTTGTCATCCTGTGGTGGCTTACTCGTTCCTGTGAGGCTGAAGGATATGCCACTGTTTTGCAAAATGCCAGCAGGGTTATCCATGGTGGACAGGCTTCAGCAGAGCTTCCAGGCTAAGACAGACTTGGAAGAAGGAAGGGGACATCAACTTCTCAAAGAATTTGCCAGTGAAAACCTTATGAAGAGCAGTGAAACACTGTCTGATATATTATGGAAAACTATGAATAGCCCTGAAATATTTTCCAATACAGTGACAGAAGATGAGCCCCTCAGGTTGGAAGGCCCTCAAAATATGACTGGGCAACAGCTGCCTCATCAGAGTAGAGACAACCTTAATGATATGGATAAAGTAAATCTTTTGGGACCTCCACTGGCTGATTTGGCATGACTCAAAATGAGAAGAAACAGCTGCAAACATCTATTAATAACTGAAACATGGAATGTATGAAGTATGACACCAGGAAAATTGGAAGTTGTCAAAAATGAAATGGAACGCATAAAAATTGATATCTTGGGCTTTAGTAAGCTGAAATGGACTAGTTTTGGCCATTTTGAATCAGACAACCATATGATCTACTGTACCAGGAATGATACATTGAAGAGGAATGGTGTGGCATTCATCATCATAAACAATGTTTCAAGATCTGTCCTGAAGTACAATGCTGTCAGTGATAGGATAATATCCATATGCCTACAAGGAAGACCAGTTAATACTCTATTATTCACATTTATGCATCAACCACCAAAGTCAAAGATGAGGAAATTGAAGATTTCTACCAATTTTGCAGTCTGGAATTGACCAAACATGCATTCAAGATGTGTTGATTATCACTGGTGACTGGAATGGAAAAGTTGGAAACAAAGAAGAGTTACCAGTAGTTGGAAAATATGGCTTTGGTGATAAAAATAACACTGGAGATCACATGATAGAATTTTGGAAGACCAATGACTTATTCATTGCAAATACCTTTTTTCAACAACATAAGTGACTATACATGTGGACTTCACCAGATGGAATACACAGGAATCAGATTGACTACATCTGTGGTAAGAAGTGATGGAGAAGCTCAATATCTTCAGCCAAAACAAGGCCAGGAACTGATTGTGGAACAGACTAACTGCTCATATGCAAGTTCAATTTTAAGTTGAAGACAATTAAAACAAGTCCATGAGAGCCAAAATATGACCTTCAATATCTCCATCTTGAATTTAGAGACCATCTGAAGAATAGATTTGATGCACTGAACACCAATGATCGAAACCAGAGGAATTGTGGGATGACCTCAAGAACATCATCCATGAAGAAAGCAAGAGATCATTAAAAGGACAGGAAAGGAAGAAAAGACCAAAATGGATGTCAAAAGAGACTCTGAAACTTGCCCTTGAGCAGAGAGTAGCTAAAGCAAAATGGAAGGAATGACAAGATAAAAAGAGCTGAACAGAAGATTTCAAAGAGCAGCTCGAAGAGACAAAGTCAATTACTATAATGAAATGTGCAAAGACCTGGAGTTTGAAAACCAAAAGGGAAGAACATGCTTGGCATTTCTCAAGCTGAAAGAACTGAGGAAAAAAATTAAGCCTCAAATTGCAATATTGAAAGATTTTATGGACAAAATATTGAATGATGCAGGAA
>NW_006921641.1:11655706-11656941 GCF_000298275.1 Orycteropus afer afer
TACTCATGAGGAACCTGTACCTTGACCAGGAGGCTGTCATTCAAACCAAAGAAGGGGACACTGCATGGTTTAAAGTAAAGAAGGGAGTGCGTCAGGATTGTATCCTTTCCCCATACTTTTTCAATATATATGCTGAGCAAATAATCCGAGAAGCTGGACTATATGTAGAAAAACGTGGCGTCAAGATTGGAGGAAGAATCATTAACAACCTGCGATAAGCTGATGACACAACACTGCTTGCTGAAAGTGAGGATGACTTGAGGCACTTACTGATGAAGATTGAAGAATACAGTCTGCAGTATGGATTACATCTCAATATAAACAAAACAAAAATCCTCATAACTGGACCTATAAGAAGCATCACGATAAATGGAGAAAAGATTGAGGTTGTCAAAGGCTTCACATTGCTTGGTTCTACAATCGATGCCAATAGAAGCAGCAGTCAGGACATTAGACGATGTATAGCACTGGGCAAGTTGGCTGCAAAGGACCTCTCTTAAGTGCTGAGGAGCAAAGATATCTCCTTGAGGACTAAAGTGCACCTGACACAAGCCATGATATTTTCAATCACCTCATATGCATTTGAGAGCTAGACAATGAATAAGGAAGACCGAAGAAGAGTTGATGCTTTTAAGTTGTGGTGCTGACGAAGAATGCTGAAGGTACCATGGACTGCTAAAAGAACTAACAGATCTGTCCTGGAGGAAGTGGAGCCAAAATGCTCCTTGGAAGCGAGAATGGCCAGACTTCATCTCACCTACTTCGGTCATGTTGTCAGAAGGGACCATTCCCTGGAGAAGGATATCATGCTTGGTAAGGTGGAAGGTCGATGAAAGAGGGGAAGGCCTTCAACAAGATAGATTGACATGGTGGCTGCGACAATAGGCTATACTTAGCAAGGATCATGGAGCTGGTGTGGGATCAGTCAGTGTTTCATTCTGCTGTGCATGAGGTCACTATGAGTTGGAAATTACTCGAGGGCACCTAACAACAACAACAAAGCTAGAGACCATTCCCAAAGCTGTTTCTTATACAAGGGAAGCAGATCACATACTCCAAGGCAACTACTCAGCTGCTCACAGTAGATTCCACCATGGAGTTGATTACCAGTCTCATCATGGGGAATACTACATCCAGCTGCCCAGCCCCTCAACCAGGCCTAGCCAAGTTGACACACAAACTTAACCACTACAATATCCTAGACCAAGGATAGATTTAGCTGATCATAATCTTAC
>NW_006921641.1:11657232-11660263 GCF_000298275.1 Orycteropus afer afer
CAATCTTACATATGCAATTGTTCTACAAAATTTGCCACACACATAATAGATGCAACAGAAGACAGAGTTGGTGTAACCTCTCAGAAACAACAAACACCTTGAGAGAGAGAATCACCAGGCCTGCTGACTTGGTACTATAGTCTCCAGGGACATCAAGCTCCACTGGCACAACATAGTACATAAAAATCTTGTTCCACAACCTACTTTGGTGAGCAGCAACTGGGTCTTAAAAGCTTTCAAGTGGCCATCTAAGATGCAACTATTGGTCTCCTCATCTGAAGCAAAGAAGTGTGAAGAAAATCAAAGTTATCTGGAAACAATTAGTCCAAGGATGCAATGGACCCCAAGAACAGCAGAACTAGATGGTGCCTGGCTACCAATGCCAACCACTCAGAAAGAGATCAAAACTGGAGATCCTGGATAGTGTGGGAGAAAAAATGTGGAACAAAACTCAAAAACACAAAAATGATTAGAATTACTGGTCAGATAGAATCTGGTGGAATCCCCAAGACCCATTTTGAGACTATTGTCCCAGGTTACCTGGGGTGCCCCTGTACAAAGGGCTCCCTTGATTATCACATCTGCTATGACCTGTGTAAAGGGCATACTCATGGGTGAATATCCTGATCACCATAAAGCCATTTCAGTGTGGTTTGCATAAGCAGTACATTAGCTGCTTCTTTGGAAATGTTCCACTGAGTATTTCGAGGAGGAGCGGGGTAGTTACCTTCTCAGGGTAAGCAAACTTCACTGCAAATTTTATCCAGTCCTCCAAACTGGCCATCTCCTCTGGTTTAATCTGTTGGGTACCTGAATTTGTATCATCACTCGTGCCTGTTCCACAGTGACTTATGAGTCTAGTATCAACCCAAACATACTCTTCCATTCTGTACCATTCAAAACTAAAGACACTGCCCTTAAATTAGTTGCTTTCACAATCCATTTTGGTAAATGTTCCTCAGGAAACTGACAATACTGATCTACCAATTGAAGTAACTCCTTTACACTGTACCCCCTGGTTTCAATAGTTTCTTGGTTTTGTCCGTTAACCTCCCTGAGTACCTTCTTGGTGACCAGCACTCATAGGGGTACTTCCTGTTGTCCCAACATGATTTTTCCTTTCCAGGTACACCCTGAGACTAGCTGTAGCTCTGATTAGACCATATCTGGGCTTGGTTCAGTGCTTCAATCTGCCCCTACATTCTTTTTCCCTGCCATTGCAGCTTTTACTGATAACAGCAAGCAAGGAATTGTACATCTTGTGCTTTCCTTATCACTTTGTATTTTCATATGCATCCAACTAGCCAGTTCCTCAGGAGTAAGATCCACCACTCCGAAATCCCATGAATAGCTTTTGCCTTGTTGTTGTTGTTGTTGTTATGTGCTGTCGAGTCAAACCCGACTCATAGCGACCCCTCCTTGGGTTTCCGAGGCAGTATCACTACGGAAGTAGGATTGCCCAACTTTTGCCTTAGGTAACTGAAAGGAGCTCTGGTAGCATAGTGACTGCTAGCCAGAAGGCTGGTGGTTCAAACTCACCAGCCACTCCTCAGAAGGAAGATGGAGCAATCTACTCCCGTAGTGATACTGCCTTGGAAACCCAAGGAGGGGTCGCTGTGAGTCAGATCTGACTTGATAGCAGTGTTTTCTTTTTGTTTTGTTTAGTTTTCCTTCAATCCATGGATGTTTTTTTAATCCAATCTAGAAACCAAAGTTTTCTCATTCTCCCATTTATCTCCTTTCTTTCCAAAACCACATATTCCATGAGTCTGGGCCATTGCAGTGAACCCCACCATTCTGACAACAGCTCAAAAAAATTAAGAAGGATCAACACAAGGCCAGTCCTTATGAGGTGGAGGTTGAAGACGTCGCAATTGTCCAGCTTTTCCAAACTGCTGGACCACTCCATCATCTCTAGTATCAACTCCTCCTCCTCCCCTCAGTATTCTCCCTCTTGTCTTGGGGTTCCGTATTTCACTGTAACATCTCAAAGAACTCAGGAACTGCCCAGGAAGTGGCTCACACAGTTGTGGACCATGACAAGTCCCAAATCTGTGGACCAGGCATTTGTCTGGAGGATTCTCCTTACGCACATGGTTGCAGGGGTTGATGAACCAAAATTGGCAGGTCAGAATACTGGCTGCTGTCTCAAGTCCCAAAAGTCCCAAGAACTGGGTGAGATGATGATGAGCTAGATGCATGCAGGATCCAGAGAAAGAGAGAGAGCTTTGTCAGAGCATTCGTGTGTATATGTGTGTGTGAGTGTGTATATATATGTATGTATATATATATGTTGTTGTTAGGTGCCGTGGAATCGTTTCTGACTCATAGCGACCTCACGTACAGCAGAAACACTGCCCGATCATACACCAGCTCCACGATCCCTGCTATGCCTGAGCCCATCATCACAGCACCATGTCAATCCATCTCACTGAAGGCCTTCTCTTCTTTCGTCGACCCTCCACCCTACAAAGCATGACATCCTTCTTCAGGGAATGGTCCCTTCTGACAACATGACCAAAACAGGTGAGATGAAATCTGGCCATTCTCGCTTCCAAGGAGTATTTCAGATGCACTTCCTCCAGGACAGATCTCTTAGTTCTTTTAGCAGTCCATAGTACTTTCAGCATTCTTTGCCAGCACCACAACTCAAAAGCATCAACTCTTCTTCAGTCTTCCTTAGTCATTGTCCAGCTCTCACATGTATATGAGGAGATTGGAAATATCATGGCTTGTGTCAGGCGCACCTTAGTCCCCAAGGAGACGTCCTTGCTCCTCAGCACTTGAAACAGTTCCTTCGCGGTTGACCTTCCCAATGCTACATGTCATCTAATGTCCTGACTGCTGCTCCCATTGGCATCAATTATAGAACCAAGCAATGTGAAGTCTTTGACAACCTCAATCTTCTCTCCATTTATTGTGATGCTGCTCATTGCTCCAGTTGTGAGGATTTTTGTTTTCTTTATATTGAGATGTAATCCATACTGCAGACTATTCTTCAATCTTCATCAGTAAGTGCCTCAAGTCATCC
>NW_006921641.1:11664368-11673663 GCF_000298275.1 Orycteropus afer afer
TCTTCCTTGTAGGCGTATGGATATTATTCTATCACTGGCAGCACTGTACTTCAGGACAGATCTTGAAACATCCTTTGTTATGATGAATGCCATGCCATTCCTCTTCAAACTGTCATTCCCAGCATAGTAGATCACATGGTTGTCTGATTCAAAATGGCCAAAACCAGTCCATTTCATCTCACTAATGCCAAGGATATCAATCTTTACACGTTCCATTTCATTTTTGACAACTTCCAATTTTCCTAGATTCATACTTCATACATTCCACGTTCCAATGATTAATGGATGTCTGCAGCAGTTTCTCTTCAATTTGAGTGGTGCCACATCAGCAAATGGAAGTCTTGAAAGCTTTACCTTTTCCATGGGACTAAGGCTGGGTTTACTCAGATGATGCAACTCTTTCCCAGTCCTATATTGAGAGCCTTCTAACCTAACCGGACTATTCATAAAGTTGCACGGTAATGTATCAAACAGTGTTTCTTTGCTATTCATAAGGTTTTCCGTGGCCAATTCTTTGAGAAGTGGATGGTCTCTTCCTTCTTCCTAGTCTGTCTCAGTCTGTAAGCTGGGCTGATACCTGTGCACCATGTGCATCCTGCTGGGTTTGAAACACCAGTGGCTCAGCCTCAAAACACATCAACATGTAACCACGGTAGGACAAACCAACAGACAAGTTTGTCTCCCTGTTGGAAACCTTTCGTACCACCCTTACCTGGGTCCCTGCCTCTGACTCCTCCTCTGTCCAGATTCCTGGGCCTTTTAATTCCCTTTTGCCCGCTCTCCCACCCTGCTGCTTTGGGCATGCCTGAGTTCCCTCTCCTCACCTGGATCCCTGCGGCTGACTGCTCCTCTGTCCGTGTTCCTGGCATTTAATCCCCTTTCTCCCACTCTCCCTCCCTGCTGCTTTGAGTGTGCCTGAGTTTCCTCTCCTAAAGGTGGTGACTTGAGTTACACTCTCTAGTAAGGCAGGACTCAAGATACATCCCACCCTAACCCTGTATTATTAATGTAATGGACAACTCACCCTAAAATGGGACCATAACCACAGATGCAGAGGCTAGGATTCACAATATATATTACAAAATGGAGGACTACAAGTAGAAGGGCCATATAAAGCAATTCACTGTGCCACAGTCCCTCTGACAATGTGATCAAAGTGTGAAAGATGGAGTATAGCCATTGTCACTTCTAAGGAGCATTCCAGCTGTACTTCCTCCAAGACAGATTTGTTCATTCTTCTAGCAGTCCTTGGTATATTTAATATTCTTCACCAACTCCACAATTTAAATGCATCAATTCTATGGTCTTTCTTATTCATTGTCCAGCTCTCACTCGCATATGAGGCTGCTGAAAAGACCATGGCTTGGGTCAGGTGTACTTTAGTCTTAAAAGCAACATCTTTGCTCTTAAACCCTACAAAGATCTTTTGCAGTATATTTTCCCAGTGCAATACGTTTGATTTTTTGACTGTTGCTTCCATGGGCATTGATTGTGGATCCAAGTAAAATTTAGCCTGTGACAAATTAAATCTTTTCTCCATTTATCATAATGTTGCATATTGGTCCAGCTGTGAGGATTTTTGTTCTCTTTATGTTGAAGTGCAATCCATACTGAAGTCTTCTTCACTTTCAAGCAAAGTTGTGTCATTTGCATATTGCAAGTTGTTAATGAGTCTTCCTCCAATCCTGATAGCCCCATGTTCTTCTTCAGATAATCTAGCATCACAGATTATTTGCTCAGCATACACAATTAATATATATGGTGAAAGGATTTAACCCTGACACACACCTTTCCTGATTTTAAACCCTGAAATATCCCCTTGATCTGTTAGAATGACTGCCTCTTGGTCTATGTACAGTTTCCTCATGAGTACAATTAAATGTTCTGGAATTCCCATTCTTAGCATTGTTATCCATAATTTATTATGATCCTTAAATATGATCCTCAGTTGAATGTCTTTGCATAGTCAATAAAACACTGGTAAATGTCTTTCTGGTATTCTTTGCTTTCAGCCAAGATCCATCTGATATCAGCAATATCTCCCATTTCATGCCCTCTGCTGGAAACTGGCTTGGATTCCTGGCCATTCCCTGTCAATATAATGCTGCAACTGTTTTTTAATTATTTTCAGCAAAATTTTACTTACTTGTGGTACTAATGATACCAAAAAATCCACACTCACTGCCATGGAGTCATTTCCGACTCATAGCAACCCCTCCTTGGGTTTCTGAGGCACTATCTCTACGGAAGTAGATTGCCCAATCTTCCTTCCAAGGAGTGGCTGGTGGTATTGTTTGATAATTTCCACATTCTGTTGGATCACCTTTCTTTGGATGGGCACAAATAGAGATCTCTTTCAGTTGGTTGGCAAGGTAGTTTATGCCAAATCATTTGGCACAAATGAGTGAGCACTTCAGCACTCCATCCATTTTTGAAACATCTCAATGGATATTCTGTCAATTTCTGGAGCCTTGTTTTTCTCTAATTCCTTCAGTGCAGTTTGGATTTCTTCTTCAATACCATCAGTTCTTGATCATACACTAACTCCTGAAATTGTTGAACATCAACTACTTCTTTTTGGTACAGTGATTGTTTATTCCTTCCATCTTCTTTTGATGTTTCTTGCATCATTCAATATTTTGCTGATAGAATCCTTCAATATCACAACTCGAGGCTTAAATTTTTTCTTCAGTTCTTTCAACTTGAAAAATTCTGAGCATGCTCGTCTCTTTAGATTTTTCTAATTTCAGGTCTTTGCACATTTCATTTTAATGCTTTACTTTGTCTTCCTGAATCACCCTTTGAAATCTGTTCAGCTCTTTTATTTCATCATTTCTTCCATTTGTTTTAGCTACTGTCCATTCAACGTAAGTTTCAGAGTTTCTTCTGACATCCATTTTGGTCTTTTCTTCCTTTCCTGTCTTTTTAATGACCATTTTCTTTCTTCATGTATGATGTCTGTGATGCCATCCCACAACTCATCTGGTCTTCAGTCATTGCTATTCAGTACATCAAATCTACTCTTCAGATGGTCTCTAAATTCAGGTCAGATAATACTCAAAGTCATCTTTTGGCTCTCATGGACTTAATTTTTTTCAGCTTCAACATAAACTTGCATATGAGCAATTGGTGGTCTGTTTCACAGTTGGCCTCTGGCCTTATTTTAACTGATGATATTGTGCTTCTCCATCTTCTCTTTCCACAGATGTAGTCAATTTGATTCCTGTGTATTCCATCTGGCAAGGTCTTTGTGTATAGTCACTGTTTTGTTGTTGAAAAAGGGTAACTATAATGATTAAGTCATTGGTCTTGCAAAATTCTATCATGCAATCTCTGGCATCATTTCTATCACCTAAGGCCATATTTTCCAGCTCCCAGTCCTTCTTCTTTGTTTCCAACTTTCACATTCCAATCACCAGTCATTATCAATATATTTTAAGTGCACATTTGATCATTTTTAGACTGCAGACATTGACAAACAACCTTCAATTTATTCATGGTGTTAATGGCTGGTACATAAATGTGAATAGTAGTAGTACTAACTAGTCTTCCTTGGAGGCGTGTGGATATTATCCTATCACTGATAACATTGTATTTCAGCATGTATCTTAAAATGTTCTTTTTGACAGTGAATGTGACATCATTCCTCTTCAATTTGTCATTCCTGACACAGTAGACCATATGATTGTTCCAATACCAGTCCACTTCATCACACTAGTGCTTAGGATATTGATCTTTATGCACTCCATTTCACTTTTTACAACAAATTTATATTTTGTACATTCCACATTCCAATTGTTAATGTTTGCAGTTATTTCTTATTTTGACTTATGCCACATTATCAAATGAAGGTACCAAAAGATTTACTCCATCCAAACCATTAAGGTTGACTCTCCTTTGAAGAGCCAGCTCTTCTCCAGTAGTATTTAGAGTACCTTCCAACCTGAGTGACTTATCTTCCAGCACTATATTAGACAACATTTCCCTGCTATTCATAAGGTTTTCAGTGGCCAATTTTTTCAGAAGTGGACCTGGACAGGTCCTTCTTCCCAGTCTGCCTTAGTCTGGAAGCCCTGCTGAAACCTGTCCACCATGGTGCCCCTGTTGGTATTTGAAATACTGGTGGCATAGATTCCAGCATCACAGCACATGCAAGCCACCACAGTGTGAAAAACTGACAGATGATTGTTGGAGCCACAGGCATGAAGGTTAGAATTTACAACATATGCTTTTGGGAAACAATATTTAATCCATACATTCTACACCTTGACCCAAAAACATTCATGTCCTTGCCACATGCAAAGTACATTCACCCCACCACATCATTGCAAAAGTCTGAAGTCAACTCCAGATCTAAAATTTCATCTTCTAAATCAAATATGGGTGAGACTTTAGGCATATTCCATCCTAGGGCAAAATTCCTTTTCATCTGTGAATCTGTGAAATCAAGAATTCAAGTTATCTGCTTCAAAAGTACAATGGAAGAATAAGCACAATGGAGACATTTCTATTACAAATGGTAGAAATTGAAGGGAAAGAAGGGATAAGAGGCACTAAGCAAGTCCAAACCCCAGCAGAACAAATTACATTAGCTCTCAAGGCTTGAAAATAATCCTCTGTTCTCTGAGATTATCGAAGCAAGGGCCACCCTCCAGGCTCTAATTATTGGCCATGTCATCTGGATTCCAGATGGAGGAGGTTCTGGGCTTCGGCTCTGCCTTTTAGGCCCTCTGAGGTGGTAACTCTGCTCCCTTGGCTTTGGAGGGCCCCATTTTTCTAGTCAATCTGAGTGATGACTACCCCTTCAGCCTTGGAAGGCCCATTTTTCTGGCCCTTGAGCATGGCAACCCTGCCCCTTCAGCTTTGGACAGTGGCCCCATTCTCTTGGCACATGTTAACAGTAACCCCACACTCTGGAATTGAGCTGGTAGATTCAGCTCTTTCAAACCCAGCAGGCCTTTTGAAATCAAGCAGGTCTTGCTCCCCTTAATACTTCCAACAGTTCTGTTGATCTCTAAGCTACTCCAGGGATGGTCCTTTTCTTTCCTTGGAAGACAACGATGTAGCTACTTTGGCCTGTTTCCTGACTACAGAATTCCAAGAGGCAGATAGAGTTCTTTCCTGTTTTTTCTCAGTCCTCTTCAGTCTAAGCTGATGGATTTACTTTTGTGGTAGTTGGTTAGATCCATCAGTCACAGATTTAATCTCCTTAACCTTGATTGTGTAGCCTTATCCTTGGTGAAAATTCTAGGATGTGTCTTCAGTTTGTACAACAGAATTTTCCAAATATTTAAGTTTTGTTTTCATTTTGCAGTTTAATTTTAAGTTCATCTCTTTCCCCTCACATCTTACTTAAGTGGCAAGGAAAAGCAAGACCTTTTTTAGATATTGCTCAGAGATCTCCTCAGCCAGATATTCAAGTTCATCACTTACAAGTTCTACCTCCCACCAAACATTTGAACATAATTCAGACAAGTTCTTTACCACTGCAATAAAAACATTATCCTTCCTCCATTGTCTAATCACATGTTCATCGTTTTCTTTTAAAGCCTCACTAGAATCACATTTAATGTCCACATTTCTAACATTCTGTTGCTGGCACCATATGTATACTCTAAGCTGATAGATGATGATAAAGACTTTCTCTGTAGCTCTCCTTACTTCTTTCTGAGCCTTCACCAAAATCACCTTTAATACCAATAATTCTACTAATACCAGTAATTCTCTTCAAGGCAATGTAGGCCTTTACTATTAGGTACCTTAAAACTCTTCCAGCCTCCATTCTTTACCCAAATCCAAAACTGTGTCTATATTTTAGGTATCTGTTAGAGTAGCATTCCACTCTTCCAGTACCAAATTCTGTCTTAGTTGTCTAATACTGCTATAACAGAAATACCACAAGTGGGTTGTTTTAACTAACAGAAATTAATTTTCTCACTATTTAGGAGGTTAGAGGTCTGAATTCAGAGTGCTGGCTCTGGGAGAAGGCTTTCTCTCTCTGTTCACTGTTGTTGTTATGTGCCGTCGAGTCTGACACTGTAGGAAAGTCATTGTCTCTTTGAGCTTCTACTCCTGGGCAATCTTCATGTGACTTGGCATTTCTCTTCCCCTATCTCTGGTTCTGGTAGCATAGTGCCTAAGGCATTTGTCTGCTAACCAGAAGGCTGGTGGTTCAAACCCACCAGCCACTCCTCGGAAGGAAGGTTGGGCAATCTACTTCCACAGTGATACTGCCTCAGAAACCCAATGAGGGGTCGTTATGAGTGGGGTTCAACTCCATGGTAGTGAGTTTGGTTTTAGTATCTCTGGTTCCTGGTTTGCTTGTTTAATTTCTTGTATCTCAAAAGAGATTGACTCAATATATACCCTACATTAATCTTGATTCATTAACATAACAAAGACAATCCATTCCAAATGGGATTATAACCACGAGCGTAGAGGTTAGTATTTACAACACATATTCAGGGAGGGGAGGGCGAACATAATTCAATGCATAACGACATACCTCTCACCCACATACTTCACCTGCCCCAAGAAGAGCCACAAGCATCCTTAAGAGTCTGACAGAAGCTGCTTTGGGGAAAGTAAAAAAATTAAACATGTGGTTTAGTTTGTTGATGATGTGGTTAGAGAGAAGATGACATCTGTGGGTGCCCAAGTATAGAAACTGTGAAGGGTGTGGAGGTTTGGTAGTAATGCAATGAAACTTGAGGCTAGAGGAAGAAAAGATCTGGGTGATGGTCAAGGAGATGCATTCCTGGGATGTGTGGGAAGCAGGACTGCATTGCAGTAGCAGGAGAGGCAGCTCTGGAAGAAGAGGAGTAGGCACCATGCAAGAGGCCTGGCTGCACCCCTGACTAGACTTGTGACTCTGGGCAAGAACCTTGCCCTCAGCTTCTCATTTGGAACTTGTGTGATGATCACTTCAGGAGGTCCCATCAATCTCAAGATCATTATCATCATCAGATCATTTCTAAAGCTTCTTCCACTGCAACACTCTATAAGCCTCAGCAAGTATCCTCCTAAAATATTCTATGAGGTTTTCAGAACTGGTACCCATCAGTATTACTAGGGGTACTCACCTGCAAACAACACACTTCAGTGAGTACGGTGTAGTAAATTACCCGGTATGGCTTCTCTAGCCATAAGTCTTTGTAAACTCTGTGGTAGAATTTGCTGTGAGCAACTGAGGAGCTCCTGATTGTAAAAGTTATCCACCTGGGGTATTTCTGTTGGGTGCAACACAAAGCAATGTTCTGGGAGGTTCTCACTCTCTCTCAGGTGCTTAGAATTCTGATGTAATGATTGGTTGGTTTGGCCACTCTGCCGGGCTCTAAAGGAGGCCTCCTAAAGGCAGAAGTCTCTCTCTGACAAGACGTGTTGTTGAGAAGGAGACACCTAGACATGCGTTGCTGAGAAAGAGACACCGAGAGTCACGTGCTGCTGAGAAAGAGACACTGAGAGACATGCATTGCTGGGAGAGAGACTGGGAGAGACCAAGAGAGACTGTTGGGTGAGAGACGGCAGGCTGGGAGAGAGACTGAATGTTGTTCTTGAATTTGAATTGTAGCCTGGTGCTTCCCTAATAAATCCCATAATCTGTGAGTTCTGTGTGGCCACTGCAGCGAATTATCAAACCCAGCAGAAAGGTGGTGGGTGCTGGGGAGGAACGGTTGGTGTCAGGGTTGGTTAAAGGGCTGGAGGGAGGGAGCATGTCTGGCCTCACTGTAATGGGCCTTGGGCTACAGACAGTGATTCTGTCTTCCTCCTGTGCTGTTAGAGGAGGTCAGAAGATGTGGCCTCTCTGCCCTTTTAGCAGTGAGTATGGGGTAGAGGGGCTGCGGCACTTTGCTATGCTTACCTGGTGCTGCTGATGCTGTATGTGTTTTAGGGATTACTGTTCTATACCAAAGAGTCCCTAGGTGGCACAGTTAATTGCATGACTACTAACCCAAAGGTTGGTGGTTCAAACTTACCCAAATGAGTCTCAGGAGAAAGGCCTAGCCATTTGCTTCCAAAAGGTCACAGTCTTGAAACTCTAATGGAATGCAGTTCTACTCTGTATACATGGGGTCACCACAAATCAGAATCAACTGATGGGCAACTGGTACTGGTTCTATATCAGTATTTTAGAACACTTGGGTATCTTGTTCAAGTGCAGATTCTGAGCCAGTAGGAATGAAATGAGGCCTGAGATTCTGCATTTCTAACAATTTCCCAGATGATGCTGATGCTGCTGGCTGTACATTCTTCCTATTCAAAGTGTAGCAATCCAGGCAGCATCCCTAACAGCAAGCATCAGTATCATTTAGGAGCTAACTAGAAATGCAGAAATTTAGGTCCAACCCCAGACATACTAAATCAGAACACTCACTTTACCAAGGTACAAGATGATTTCTATGTACCTTAAAATTTGAGTGACACTGTTTCGGAAGAAATGACTTACTGATTAGGGAATCAGGGGAATGGAAGGGCAAGATGGACTTAGTTTCTTACAATTGAGTAGAAGTTAGAGAAGGGCAGGTTTTGTCTGTTTTAGTTACTACCATATTTGTGAACTTAGTACAGTGCCTGGTACATAGTAAGTGCTCAACAAGTATTTGTGAAATGAATGGAAAAGGTAAGAGTCCAATATCTGGAGCCAAGGTGTGACTAGCAATCACCATTACCTGAAGCTAACTAAACCAGAAAACCTATTGGATTGAGTTGATTCTAATTCATAGTGACCCTATAGGACAGAGTAGAACTTCACTATACAGTTTCCAAGGCTGTAAATCTTTACAGAAGCAGATTGCCACATATTTCTCCCTCTGAAGCTAACTGCTAGGGTAAAAGTCTTTCTAGCCCTTTGTCTAAGACAAGACTGGTCCTGATGCTGTCACAGAGCAGAACTCATGGCCACGTGGGGCAGGAGAGTATTGTCTAATATGTGAAGATTAAAAGACTACATAGGAATGCAGCAAAGAAGATATGATGGCCTTCTAAGGAAGGTCCACTGCAAGGTCCAGGTATTCAGCCAACCAGCAAGGAGGCGGATGTCCAGAGAAGCCCTAGGTGCAGAAATAACTCAACTGCTCTGTAAGAATTATTCCATGAAATTCACCCAATCATGTTTATAATGTATAGAATTTAATATATTGTTGTTGTTGTTGTTATATGCCCTCGAGTCAGACCCGACTCATAGCGACCCCTCCTTGGATTTCCGAGGCAGTATCACTACAGAAGTAGATTGCCCCATCTTCCTTCCGAGGAGTGGCTGGTGGGTTTGAACCTCCAGCCCTCTGGTTAGCAGTCT
>NW_006921641.1:11676818-11678302 GCF_000298275.1 Orycteropus afer afer
CCTGGTTTTTGTTTCTCTAGAGAACCCAGTCTAACACAGCAGACTAGAAAACAAAATATTTGTTTGTTTTTTTCCTATATCCAGACTTTGTGGATAACCATGACAGTAGCTAAAGTTTGGATTTCAGTCAAAATATATTGATTCTCATTCTGCCCTAGAAACAAATTAGGCTGAATATCTGACATATTCTTGAAAATGCCAGTATTTTTTTTCCTAATAACTATTTAAAATATACTATGAATATGAGGAAGTGAGCTTTGGTGGCATAGTGGGTAAGGCATTTGGCTGCTAACCAGAAGGTCAGCAGTTCAAACCCACCTGCTGCTCCATGGGAAGAAGTAGATGAGTAAATCTACTTCCATAAAGATTTACGACCTTGGGATGCCCTCTATTACCACCTCTATTTAACATTGTATTTGAAGTCCTAGCCAGGGAAATAAGGCAACAAAAGGAAATAAAAGGCATCCAAATTGGTAAGGAAGAAGTAAAACTATGCCTGATTGCAGATGACATGACCCTATACATAGGAAACCCAAGAGACTCAGCAAGAAAACTACTGCAACTAACTGAAAGAGTTAGCATAGTGGCAGGATACAAGATCAACATACAAAAATCAGTTGGGGGAATTCCAGCAAGATGGCAGAATAGGCAGACAAGCTATACAGACTCTCTTCAACAAAGAAATGAGAAACCAATTGAAACAGCTAGAGAAGATAGTCCTGGAACCCTGAGCTTTGAAATAAAGGACAAAGAAGTGGATTAAATACCAACTAGTAAAAGAACCTGAATGAAAACTATGAATAAGGAGATAAACAGAGCTGTGAGCTGTTGGCTATCCCAACAGCATGGCCAATTTGAATATTTACAAGTGGCTTCCTTATCTGGGTAGCAACCTAAGAACTGGCTCTGCTTGCCAAGAACTACATGGGCAACTGCACTGGTGGATGATGACTAGAATGGAAAATAACAAATGAGACAAAATTAGCTCTGGACATTCAACAGTCCTGAGGGCACAGCCATTTGAAGATTTGCAAGCAGCATTCTGATCAGAGAAGCAACCTAAGAATAGGCTCCACTTGCTGAGATCAGCATGGGCAACCTCACTGGAGGCTGACAATGAGAAAGGTGTGATATTCCCCTTGTTGCTCTTCTACCCACACCATCTTGATGAATGGATGTGTAGTCATCCCTCACCTCCACCCTCCTACTCAACCAGCAGAAATTCCATCCTGGTCTGTATGCCCTGACAGAGCCTGGGTGACCTACTCTGCCCCCCAAGTTTTGTTTTTATTTGTTTTTTAATTTTTTTTCTTCCCCATTTTTTTCTCATTCCCTTCACTGGTTCTTGTTCTTTTTTCTCTTCCCTTCTTCTTCTTCTTCTTTTTTTTTTTTTTTTTTTTTTTGCTTATTCCCATCCCTTGTTTTTCTTTTTTGCAGTTTTTACAATTTTTCTTTATTATTCTTTTACTCTTGCTCTTTTCTCT
>NW_006921641.1:11679107-11680236 GCF_000298275.1 Orycteropus afer afer
CAAGGTTGAGGGGCTTTCACCCAGCCCCTAGAGTCTGGCACTTTGAACTTGGACTTAAAGCCTCCAAATTGTAAGAATAAACTCTTGTTTGTTAAGGCCATCCCATTTGTGGTATATTCTTGTCAGAGTGGCACTAGGTAACCAGAACAGTGGCCAACACCAGCTCAACTCACACTCAACTGCTCTTTAGGAACATTTAATAAAGGTCTGTGCACACACTATCATTCTCTATCACACCCACCAAGAGACAGGTAGTGAGTGCCTAAGTGCTAATAACTAGTGAATAGAGGAGCACAGTACCCTGCTCACAGAGATATACCAAAACAAAATAAAGGAACAAATCTTGAGTGAATTACACTGACACACAATTACCAATTAAATATACATATAATGGCATCACAATGTTTCAGAGACAACTGACCATCCCAGTCTATACAAAGATGCAAGATAAAGTAGAAACAAAGGATCAGGATACAGACCCAGAAAACTGCCCTGACAGAGAAGCAGCATTGGAACTCCCTGATAAGGAATTCAAAAGAATTGTATTTAGGTACCTTCAATGGATTGATAGAAATATCAAGGAAACACTGACAAATTTAGGGAAAACACAGACAAAATTAAGGGAAACACAGACAAAACTCTAGAACAATTTAGGAAAACAATATAAGAACAAACTAACAAAATAAACAAAAATTAGAAATGATACAAAAACAATAAATAGAAATCCAGAAGATTAATACTAAAATTTCAGAAATAGATAACATATTGAATGGGCAAAGGAGTAGAACTGAATCAATGGAAGACAGAATTAGTGAGATTGAAGAAAATATCTCAATACTACTTTGGTAAGGGATCAATCAGAAAAAGATCAAAACAAAATGAAGAAAGTCTAAGATTCATGTGGGATAGAGGAATAATTTATGTGTCATCAGAATTCCAGAACAGGAAGAGACAAATAAAACCTCAGAGAAAATTGTTGAAGATTTGTTGGAAGATAATTGCTTTAATATGACAAAAGATGAGAATATATCCATTCAAGAAGTTCAATGAACCCCAAACAGGATAGATCCCCAAAGAAAATCACCAAGACATATCATAATCAAACTTACCAATACCATAGACAAAGAAA
>NW_006921641.1:11680728-11681670 GCF_000298275.1 Orycteropus afer afer
AGGCAGTATCACTACAGAAGTAGATTGCCCCATCTTCCTTCCGAGGAGTGGCTGGTGGGTTTGAACCTCCAGCCCTCTGGTTAGCAGTCTAATGCCATAGGCACTATATTACCAGAGCTCTCAGAATTTAATATAGCCAGCATCAATTCTAGTACCTTCTCTTCCCTCCATTCAAAATATATGTCAGTAAGGCCTATCACAGGGTCAGAGACAACCATTATAGCTCTTGTGAGTTAAGTCCAAATTCCATGTGATCTAAGCAAGTCTGGCAAATGTTGAATCCTACAAACAACAAACAGAACATTTGTTATTAACCAGCCTTAGAGGAATGGGTCAATAATTCATACTCTAAATGATCAATTTTCCTAGTCTTCTAAGATATCAGATGTGATAGTTGGAGCTGTTTGTCAACTTGGCTGGACCCCAGTTCTGTGTGGTTGTTCCCAGGATGGAATCAGATGACTATGTTCTGAGTGGCCAATCTGTTCAAGGGGAGTTTCCCTAGGGCTGTGGCCTGCTTCCAGGATATTCTGGCACATCCTGGGAAGAGAGACATTCTTCTGTGGATCGGGATTCTGTTGTGCTGCCTACAACTGTCTGAGTGAGCAGTCCACCATTCGGCCTGGAGATCTTGGATTTGTCATTCGTTGGAGTCAACAGCCGGTGTACTGCCTGCCAGCCTTGAGCTTCTCGGCCCCTGCGGTTGTGGGAGCCAGGAAAAGCCTCCAGCTTGATGTTTGCTCCAGGGACTTTGGATTTTCCGGCTTCTATACGTTTGTGAGCCATTTTCCTAAGATAAATTTTTCTCTCCCTTTGTTGTTGTTGTTGTTGTTAAGTGCCGTCGAGTCATTTCCGACTCATAGCAACCCCATGCACAGCAGAACGAAACACTGCCCGATCCCGCGCCAGCCCCACAATCCCTGCTATACTTGAGCCCATCAT
>NW_006921641.1:11685240-11687785 GCF_000298275.1 Orycteropus afer afer
TATATATATATATATATATATATATATATATATACCCATGAAAGAAAGAAATTTCCAACCAAGAATTATGTACCCAGCAAAATTTGTTCCCCAAATATGATAGTGAAATTAGGACATTTCCAGATAAACAGAAGTTAAGGAAATTTGTTAAAACCAGACTAACCTTACAAGAGATACTAAACAGAGTCCATCTGACAGAGACCCAACAACAACTGACCATTAACACACATGATGATATAACTAGAAATCAACCCAGTTAAAGAAGTATCCAAAGTAAAATAAGCTTACAAGACTCTAAACAGGGAACCAGAGACATCAATTGGTAAATGAGGACAACTACAAACCAAAAGGAGGGAATAAACAGTGTAGTTACAGAATGTCTAAATGGTGAGGAAGTCAAGACAATTGCAAGATAGAATAGACTGTTCTGAAATAGAGAAGAAAATTATAAATCACAAGGTAACCTCAAAGAAAAAACACTGTGCATCAAAATAAAATAGGACAGGCACAAATACTTGTAAATACTAAAATAATAGCAATGAAGGAAATGATAACACAATTAATAAACAAAACGAGCTCAGCACAGAAAATTATATGGAACAAAGAAATCAGCAACATCACAAAAAAACACATAACAAAATGACAGCAATAAATTCATACTTGTTGAAAATTATACTGAACGTAAATGGATTAAATGCACCACTGAAGAGATGGAGAGTTGCAGACTGGATGAGAAAATATGATCTTTCATATGTGCTGTTTACAAGAAACTCACTTTAGACATAAAGACAAAAATAGGCTAAAAATCAAAGGTTGGGAAAAGATATACCAAGTAAATGGCAATCAAACAAAGAGAAGGAGTGGCATTATTAATTTCTGATAAAATTGACTTCTAGACAAAAAACAGTATAAAAGACAAGGAAAGACATTATATCATGATTAAAAGATCAATTGAACAGGAGGACATAACCATAATAAATATCTACGTACCCAATGAAAAAGCCCCAAAATACATATATCAGAATTCAACAGAATTGAAAAGACAAATAGATGACTCCACAGTCATAGTAGGAGACTTTAATATAGCACTTTTAATTAAGGTAGAACAACTAGAAAGAAACTCAACAAAGACATGGAAGAACTAAACATTACAATCAACCAACTTGACCTTATAGATATCTACAGAGCACTTCACCCAACAACAGCACAATATACATTCTTTTCCAGTGTACATGGAACATTCTCCAGGATAGACCATAAGTTACACTATAAAGCAAGGCTTAATAAATTTAAAAACATTGAAAAACTGCTGCAAAAAGGTCTTGGGGGCAGCATCTTCTGACCTCATCTAACTTCACAAGAGGAAGACAGAATCACCATCAACAACCCAAGACTCATTCCTAAAAGGCCAGAAATACTGCCACCCTCCAAACTTTTTATTAACTCTGACACCAGCCATCCCTCCCACAGCACTCACTACTTCTCTGCTGGGTTTGATAATTCATTGCATTGGCCACACAGAACTCACAGACAATACTCAAGATTATGGGGTTTATTAGGGAAGTAACAGGTTACAATTCAGGTTCAGAAATGAGCTCAGGACACAATTCTTTGATCAAGACTGTCTCTCCTCTGCTATGCCCTCAGGTATACCTTTCTGGCCCTTGGTCTCTTTGCCTGGCCCCTGGCCTGCTCTGGCAAATGTTACAAACCTCTACCAATGGGTACACTTATGTGCACTCCATTCCACCAGCAAGCCTCCTGCCCAAAGGCACTCAGCTTTATTGCTCTGTGGGCCAGGTAAGCCCATCACTCTGTCTTATGCCTCTTGGTTTCTCAGCGGGGTCTCTGCTGGGTTGTCCCTCCTGGATCATCTCTGCCAAAAAGGTCCAGCACAGGGATCTCAGGTTCAAGGACACACTCCATTCCACCTTCAGTTCTTCTCTCTTAATGACAGTGAGATTCCCCTCTCTGCCCCTAGGAAGGCTCATTTTAAGCCTGGCAGAGTGACAAAACTAACCAATCCCAACATCAGAGTTCTACATACCTTATTTGCATGGTCCCACCCAGTAATCTGGTGGGAGTTACAAAGACTATAGATAGAAAAGCCATACCAATTAATTCACTGTGCTGCAACTGCAAAGCATCTTCTCAGATCACAATGCTATAAAACTAGAAATCAACAATAGGAAGATCAGTGGAAAAAGAGAAAACACAAGGAAACTGAAAAACACCCTCCTTAAAAACTACTGAGTAATCAAAGCAATGAAATTTTAAAATTCCTTGAATCAAATGAGAATGAAAACACAACATACCAAAATCTTTGGGATACAGCAAAAGCAGTGATCAGAGGGCAATTTATAGCAATAAATGCACACATAAACAAAAGAAGAAAGAGAGAAAATCAAACCTTACCCCAATATCTCCAACAAAAGAGCAGTTAAAAAAAAAAAAAAAGCCTACAGTCACTACAAGAAAAGAAATAATAAAGATTTGAGCAGAAATAAACAAAACAGAAAATGGGCTAGAAAAAAATCAACAAGAC
>NW_006921641.1:11687952-11694223 GCF_000298275.1 Orycteropus afer afer
ACCAGCCACTCCTCAGAAGGAAGGTTGGGCAATCTACTTCCATAGTGATACTGCCTCGGAAACCCAAGGAGGGGTCGCTATGAGTCGGGGCTGACTCAACGGCACATAACAACAACAACATGAAGAACTACACTCCAATAAATTTGAAAATTGTTCTGGTTACCTAGTGCCACTCTGACAAGAATATACCACAAATGGGATAGCTTAAACAAACAGGAGTTTAGTTTCTTACAGTTCAGGAGGCTAGAAGTCCAAGTTCAAAGTGACAGGAGCTCGGGACTGTGTGAAAGCCGCTCAACATTGTCTTCAGCTCTGCCTTCTGTTCCTGGCCCACTGGCTGTTCTTCACTCAGACAGGTGCTGGCTGCTGAGGCTGACATGCCAAAGATTGACAAGTAAAAAGGCACAGTCCTGATGTTACCAAACCACACAGCAGGGCATTAATTCAAGTCAATTGAGAGTCCCAAGGTCGGCCAAGCATGGCAGGCTGTTTGTTGAACAACGACACGGCTACATGCAGGGTTCAAGCTTGCCATAGCTAAAGATCATTCCCAAAGCTGTTTCTTATATATGGGAAACAGATCACTTCCCTAAAGCAGCTACTCAGCTTCTTGTGGTAGGTGTCACCATGGAGTCGATTACCAATCTCATCATGGGGAATAAGTACCACCAGCTGCCCAGCTACTCAACCAAGCCTAGCCAAGTTGACACACAAACTTAATCACCACAAAAATCTAGAAAAAATGGACGGATTTCTAGACATATACCACTTACCTGAACTAACACAGACTGAGATAGAAAATATAGATAGAAGATAGAAGAAACCCATAACAAAAAAATGTCATTTAAAAAATTACCAACAGAAAAAATCCTGGGTCAGATGGTTTCACTGGAGAATTCTACCAAACAGTCAGAGAAAAAGTGACAGCAGTCCCACTCAAACTATTCCAGAACACGGAAAAGGATGGAATCCTCACAAATTCATTTTATGAAGCAAGCATAACCTTGATACCAAAACCAAGCAAAAACACCACTAAAAAGGAAAACTACAGATCAATATCCCTCATGAATATAGACACAAAAATCTTCAACAAAATCCCACCCAATAGACTCCAACAACATTTTTAAAAAATAACACATCATGACCAAGTGGGATTCATAGCAGGTATGCAAGGATCATTCAACATTAGAAAAACAATCAATTTAATCCATCAGATAAGCAAAATAAAGGAAAAGAAATACATGATCATATCAATTGATGCAGAAAAGGCATTTGATAAAACTCAAACCCCATTCCTGATAAAAACTCTCAGAAAAATAGGAATAGAAGGGAAATTCCTCTCAACATAATAAAGGGTGTAAGTCTAAAACCAACAGCCAATGATATTCTCAATGGAAATAGATTGAAACCATTCCCCTTGCAAATGGAAACCAGACAAGGAAGGATGCCCTCTATCACCACTTCTTTTCAACATTGTATTAGAAGTCCTAACCAGGGAAATAAGCCAAGAAAGGGAAATAAAAGACATCCAAATCGGTAAGGAAGAAGTAAAACTATCCCTATTTGCTGATTAGATGATCCAATACATAGAAAACCCAAGAGACTCAGCAAGAAAACTACTGGAACTAATTGAGAGACTTAACATAGTGGTGGGATATAAGATGGACACACAAAATATCAGTTGAATTCCTCTACACCAGCAAAGAGATTGCTGAAAAGGAAATAAAGACATCAATACCACTTACAATAGCTACCAAAAAGATAAAATTATTGGGAATAAATCTTACCAAGGACACAAAAGACCTATACAAAGCAAACTACAAAACACTACTTCAAGAAACTGTAAGAGATCTACATAAATGGAAGAACATACCATGCTCATGGATAGGAAGATTGAACATTGCGAAAATGTCAGTACCACCCAAAGCAATCTATACATTCAATACAACCCTGATCCAGATTCCACCAACATTCATTAAGGACATGGAAAAACCAATCACTAATTTTATATGGAAAGGAAAGAGACCTTAGATAAGCAGAGCACTATTGAAGAAGAACAAAGTAGGAGATCTCACACTGCCAGATCTCAAAACCTACTGTTCTGCCACTGTAGTCAAAATAGTCTGGTACAAAGACAGATACATAAACCAGTGGAACAGAATTGAGAACTCAGAAATAGGTCCATCCACCTATGTCAGCTGATCTTTGACAAAGGGCTAAAATCCATTAAATGGGAAGAGATAGTCTCTTTAACAAACAGTGCTGACAAAACTGGATATCCATTTGCCAAAAAATGAAACAAAATCCATACCTCACACCATACACAAAAATGAACTCCAGATGGATCAAAGACTTAAATGGGAAACCTAAAACTATAAAGCTCATCAAAGAAAAAATAGGGACAAATTTAGGGGCCCTGATTTATGGCATAAATAGACTATCAAGAATAACCCAAAATGCACAAGCAGCTAAAGATAAGCTAGATGATTGGGACCTTTTAAAAATTAAATTTTTATGAGCATCAAAAGACTTCTACAAAAGAGTGAAAAGAAAGCCTACAGATTGGGAAAAAATATTCAGCAAGTATTCTCACTATTCTTTTCCAAATCATTACATGACCATTAACAAAAACTCAATGCCCCTTAAGCAAAAAATTCCCCTTTCCCCCTTCCTCCCATCCCTGGAAACCTCTAATAATCTTTAGTTTCTATATATTTGCTTATTTAATATAAGTGAGATGATATAGTATTTGTCCTTTCGTGATTGGCTTATTTCCCTCAGCATAATGTTTTCAAGGTTCATCTGTGTTGTGGCACGTGTCAGGACTTCATTTCTCTTCACAGCTGAGTAATATCCCATTATATGTGTGTACCATATTTTATTTATCTGTTCTTCTGTTGATGGACATTTCAGTTGTTTCCACATTTTGACTATTGTGAAGAGTGCTGTAATGAACATTGGTGACAGGTTTCTGTTTGCATTCCTGCCTTTGCTTCTGGTTATATTCCTAAGACTGGGGTTACTGGGGCATATGATAGGTTAATGTTCAACGTTGTGAGGAAAAGCCAAATTGTTTTCCACAATGGCTGCACCATTTTACATTCCCACCAGCAATGGATGAGGGTTCTAATTTCTCAACAGCCTCATCAACAACACCTCTTGTGTTCCATTTTTTAAAAATTATTATTTCCATTATAATTGGCACAAGGTGGTATCTCATTGTGGTTTGAGAATGCTTTTTAAAGTAGTGTTTTTTTCTCATCAGGCAATCACATTTCATTGATTCTCATGCTTGAATTGAGTAAATGCTAATTGTGCATTACCAAGGACTCATCTACCTCAGGCTTGGGCTGGATTTCTTAAGGTAAAATGAAGTGACTACTTTAATGACCACGATCATTTAATTTGCCAATCACAGGCAAAGTTCCCATGAATAATTGTTTTCAAAGAAATAATAATTTTCCATTATTCCTTCCTCCCTACTGACCTGATCCTCAACTCTCTGGTCCCAGCGAGCATGGTCTCACAGAGGGACAATCTCAGAGTGTGTCTCAAGGGCTTTAAAAGATCATCCCTGCCCGGTGTGCAGTTCCCCTAGGTTGCAGGCACATACAAGGAGGGAATGTGAAACTAGGACATTGCTACTCAACCTTTCTGCTATAAACTGATGTGAATGTATCATAATGCCTTTGCTGGCTTGTAGAAAGTAATGAATAATTAGTCAGATTCAACTTGGCAGCAGTGCATTTGGTTCTTTTTTTTAAGATGCCTTGGAGTAGTATTTAAAAGGCAAATTTACCGTACAAAATTTTAAAAATAACAACAATTGTCATCAAGTCAGCTACAACACATGGTGACCCCATGTGTGCAGAGTAGAACTGCTCCACAGGGTTTTCAAGCTGGGACCCTTCAGAAGCAGATTTCCAGGTCTGTCTTTTGAGGCACCTCTGGTTGCAACCACCAACCTTTCAATTAACAGGCACTTAACTGTTTGTACCACTCAGAGAATCCTCTAAGTCACAACAGTCATGAAAATTCTCAGCCTTTAAAGTCATTTCTTTTTGATGACCTAGAAAGACATCAAGTTGTGTTGTTCACAAGGATGACCTAACTTGAGCTTGTGTGGTTTGGGATTTTGCCTGTCTGTGTTTCACTCTGTTTTGCCCCACAGGAGCCTAGTCTCATAGCCAGGAGATTGTGGTTAGTTTCCCGGCCTCCAAACAGAGGCGGGACACACCTCCACTCCTGAGGGAGGGAGAGTCTGCAGAGGGTCCATCAGGCCAGGGCTGAGTCACTCTGCTGAGACTTGTCAAAAGGCATTAGAACATCAGTTTGGCACTTAAGAAGCAAGAACCCAAACAGAAATTGTGTATGTTAACACTCTAGTCTGTTTTCAAACTAAACCAAAAAAAAAAAAAGAAATTAAAGTTTGGTGTCACTTGCTATTGAAATGTGAAATATATTTTATAACAGGCATGGGAAGTAAGATTGGAGGTAGTGTCATCAGTTTTCAAACTAAACCAAAAAAAAAAAAAAAGAAAGAAATTAAAGTTTGGTGTCACTTGACTGAAGCATTGGGTTGTGCTCTTCATGTGGAATCACCCTAAAACAAACTTCAGCTTCACCTGTAAGTCCAGGGGAAGAGCTCCCACCTGATGATACTGTATCCCCACAAGCCTCTCACTCACAGTCTAAGACCGTAGAATTCAGAAAACCCCACCATGAATCATCATGTTAGGTTTTCCTATTCAAATCACTCTTCTCTTTTGGAAAATTATTTAAAATGTAGCTTGAATAGTCCCTGGGTGATGCAAATGGTTAACATGCTCATCTGCTAACTGAGAGTTTGGAGGTTTGAGTCCACCCAGCAGCACCTCAGAAAAGTCAGCCATTGAAAACCCTACAGAGCACAGTTCTACTCTGACACACATGCAGTCACCATGAGTTGGAATCAACTCAATGGCAACTGGTGCTGGTAACTTGAATAAACCTGAAACTTTTCTTTTCCCTCATTAAGGTCTATCTTCACTTGGTTTTCTATTCAAAGGAAGCATAAATTTAACTTCAAATGCCCTAAAAATGATGTCTTTACTGTTTCTTAAGGCAGGGGCCACTTTTCTCACACAGAACCTGCCTCTAGTCTATTCTCAACTCAGAGAGCTGCTTCATGCCTTTTCTTATGTAAATTAATTTAGCCTGTTAGCTTTCAATCAAAATTCCATCCTGTCCCTCACCTTAATCCAGTCACAAGTAAGGAGGTGCCAAGCAGCTCATAATCCTTCTGTAGAAGGATGGAGAGGGAGGAAAGGTTGTAAATACTGATGCCTCAGGGTACTGGTTCTTTCACATTTTGTGAGAACAGGGAAAAGGAAACAGAAGGATGCCTACAGGTCTGTGAGGGCCTGTATTAGTTTCCACAACAAATTACCACAAACCGGGTGGCTTAAAACAACAGAAATTTATTCTCTCACAGTTCTGCAGGCTAGAATTCTGGATTTCCAGTATAGGTAGGGCCATGCTATCTCTGAAGACTCTAGGGGAGAATCTGGTCTATGCCTCTCTTCTGCTTCTGGTGTTGTAGGCAATCCTTGGTGTTCCTTGGCTTATAGGTGCACCACTCTGATCTCTGCCTCTGTCATCATATGGCCTTCTCCCTGTGTGTCTGTGACTCTTCTCTTCATATAAGAGCACTAGTCACATTGGATTAGGATCCACTCTAATTTAGTATAATTTCATTTTAACTTGATTGTATCTGCAAAGACCCTATTTCAAAATAATGTCATTCACAGGTACCAGGTGTTAGGATTTCAACATATCCTTTTGGGGGACACAGTTCAACCCATAAAAATGACCTTCCTATCCACAAGATGACAGCTTCATGAACAGGGCCGTGTTATGAGCCAATTGCCCTGACCCCCAGCTGCAGGTGGAGGGCAGGCACAACTACTGTCAGGGCAGCACCCTCCACAGAGACCTTGGACAAATTTATACAAACACAACAGAAAAAATCACAACAATCTGCTTATGTTTGTCTGTGAAGCAAGAGCTTTTCAAGGATTCAAATGGTTTTGATCTAATGTGGCACACAGCCCAAAGAGAATCAGAGTTCACATCAAGGCAATGAGCCATTTGACATGGAGGAGATAAAGCTTTAAAAAAATGTCTTCTATGATTTGGAATAATTTGGTCCAGTTTAATTTAGTGCACAGTGAAGTTAAGAACTCTGTGATTAACACAATTCATAAACAAAACGAGTTCAGCACAGAAAATA
>NW_006921641.1:11694865-11709458 GCF_000298275.1 Orycteropus afer afer
TGAACTGCTGTATGGAAAGTGAATTTGCTCTGTAAATCTTCACCCAAATCACAATAAAAAAAAAAAAGAAAGAAAGAAAATAAGTGAGTCATCAATTTGTTATTAATAGAATTAATCATACCAGAATTAACTGAATTTGGTCAAAGGTTTAAGAGTGACCCTCCACACAGAGAAACTGTAGATGTTCTTTAAAATTTGGACATAAAACAAGTTTCAGAAAATAAAATTATGGAGTTTGAGATTTAGAGAACATTCTGATGAATCCTTTGATAATTTGAAGGATCCTATTCTCCTGTTGAGTTGTAGTATTGGTGAAGAACACTGAAAGTACCATGGATTGCCAGAAAAATGAACAAATCTGTCCTTGAAGAAGTGCAGCCAGAATGTTCTTTGGAAGCGAGAATGGCCAGACTTCATCTTACCTACTTTGGTCATGTTGTCAGAAGGTAGCATTCCCTGGAGAAGGATATCATGCTTGGAAAAGTGGAGGTCAGCAAAAAAGAGGAAGACGCTCAACAAAATGGATTGACACAGTGGCTGCAATAATGAGCTCAGGTATAGCAAGGATTTTGAGAATAGCACAGAACCAGGCAGGGTTTCATTCTGCTATACACAGGTTTGCTATGAGTCAGAGCCAATTCAACAGCACCTAACAATAACAACATCCTGCTTAAATTCTCTATTAGTTAATGTGGATTTTCAGATGGTTATGAGGATAGACTCCAGACTCAGAGTTAATATTCTGGCTTATTAACTCACTAACTTTGTGATTTGGGGTAAATTATTTAACCCTGATACTTCAGTTTCTGCATCTGTGAAATGAGGATAATAGTAGATTCTATTTTTTAGGGTTTTTGTGAGGATGAAATAGAGAATTCATGTAAGTCACTTAGCACAGAGCTTGGCATACACCGAGTACTCAGTAAATTATGATGCTTACGAGTAAAGTGGGGCCTAACTGTACTCAGATTTTCCTTCTTGAGGGAATATGCAAGCTTGAAGTATGGATTTAGTAAGACAAAGTTCTTTGCAATTTATGGTGGCAGTGTGGTTTCTTATTATCAAGCTAGCTTGAGTGCAATATTTACCAATTGCTTTTTGTCAAGGTCTGCATGCACCTTTTCTTCTTCCCTATTGCAGATTTTTTTTCCCCAATAGATTAAAAGGTTCTTTTGCTCTAGGCATCCAAATCCTTGGGAGATGGGAAAGTAGCCTGGTGTCTCATTTCTATCTGACAGAGGGGATCCTGAATAGAAATGTCATTCCCTGGGGCATGTTTTTGAGGCTTTGTCCATACACAGGAAATTTCCACATCTTCTGATACTCTTTGATCCTTCTGGCTGGATCTGCTTCTTCTTGGCAGAAGTCCTTGGAATTATGGTCTGGTGGGAGTTAATTCTCAGAATAACCATTTCATTTCTGGGGTCTCATCCTGTGTGTGTGTATGTGTGTATGTGTGTGTGTGTGTGTGTGTTATTTGTGTGTATATGTTTTTGTATTCCTAGCAGACAAGGATGTTCTCTTCAGCTATTGGTTCAAGAGCACTGTGAATGGATATGGATAAATCCTAATACAAAATATCACCTATTGGCTTCAATGATCTAAGGGTGAACTTCATTTAAAGTTTTAAGGAGAAGGAACCAAGAAGAGAAAGCTGGGATTCTGCAAAGAGCAGGGCCTTGCAGCTGCAGCCAGGTTGGCCCCGCCCAACTGACCTTTGCTTAGTCTTCAAAGAACACAAGTTCACATCTGCCTATTGCATCAGCTACTACCCATCTGCCCTTCCCTTCCCCACCCTGGGAAGTGGTAAGGAGGATTAAGTAACAGCCTGTGAGGCAACCACTCAAGCAGAGGGATTCTGTCTCACTCATTTCAGCCAGGCCCCACCCAACAGGGTCTCCTCAAATCCAAGTCTATGAAGGGAGAGTACTCATCTGCTCCAGAGTCCTCCTTACTGTTCTGACACTGAATGCACTTCCTCCTACCTCCACATGGGCATGTGCGGGGTGGTTTGCAGAACTTTCAAATCTTCTGTTTTGACCAGGGTGTGCTCCAGAATCTCAGAATTTTAGAGCCGGAAGACCTCAAAAAGTATCTGAAGCAACATTCCCATTTTACAAATGGAAAAATTGAGACCTAGAGAAGAAAACTGACTTGCCTAAGGATCCACAGCTAGATTTCATTAGCATGCTTGAACTAGAGCCCATATCTCCTTAACGCTGTACAACATTAAGGACAGGTAATGGACTGGGAAGGAAGGTTGGGCAATCTACTTCCATAGTGACACTGCCTCGGAAACCCAAGGAGGGGTCACTATGGGTCGGGTCTGACTTGACAGTACATAACAACAACAACAATGGACTGAAGTGTTCAAACTTGGCCAGTCTTTGATGGAAGACAGCAGCAGAAATGAGCGCTCAGTGATCTATGACATGGTACAGGTTGGGCAGTAGGATGCTTAGAGCATTAGAAAGAGAGGTTGAAATCCATTCTGAATATTTGCAAAAGAATCCTTCAATCCAAGTTCTGGAGGAAAGCAGGCCAGTTTGAGGCTAAGACTAGGGCAGGAGAAGACTGGGGAACAGGAAAGTGACCCATTCTGGAGAAGTCCCAGGAAGCCTCACCTATGCCTGTGTTGAGAGGACGTCAAGCCCTCAGGAGCCTGGGGAATTCCCAGGCCAGTGAGACAGGCCTGCAGGTTCCAGGAAGAAGTCAACTACCAGGCCCACTTTGAGGTACTCAAAATAGGCAAAGAGAGCAGTCATTAACAGAAGGGGTTAATTTGGCGTCCAGGTACTCGGTTGAGATTAAGTAATAACAATTAAGGAGCTCTGGTGGTGTAGTGCCTAAGGCACTTGACTGCTAAATAGAAGGCTGGTGGTTCAAACCTACCAGCCACTCCTCGGAAGGAAGGTTGGGCAATCTACTTCTGTAGTGATACTGCCTCGGAAACCCAAGGAGGGGTCGCTGTGAGTTGGTCCAACTTGACAGCACATAACAACAACAGCAACACTGACAATGTATACTGATTTAAAAGGCACATTAGAAGCCGTAACTGCATGCATATCCACGTACTCATTACTAAGGTGTAGTGATACTGCCTTGGAAACCCAAGGAAGGGTCACTCTGAGTCAGAGACGACTCGACAGCACATATCAACAAGAAGTTCCAATGATGCTCAGTCTTGGGCGTGGCCAGCTTCCCTGGGTCACCTACAGTTGAGAAATACAGCCTCATTGAGCTTCAGTGGATGAGCAGCCAACATTGGCTCCTGCTTTTCCCAGAGCTCCTGTTTAATAACCACCTTCTTCAACTTTTGACAGACACAAAGGCTACTGGCCATCACCTGACATCCTGTATTTTTATGCTTTTCCTGGACTCTAGAAACGTGCTGACAGTCTTGTTCTAAGCATGACACTGATTTGACAGACACCTAGGCTGTGTATCTGGTATGAGTACTTTTGCTGAAGGCGACATATTCCTTGACCAACTTCTGAAACTCCTCACGTTCTCACAGCCCCTCTGGGATTTGGTGTTCAGCCAAGTCGGTGTGCTGACACCCTGTTCCTGGGTGTTTCACGTTTTAACCACTTTTTTTTAATTTTTATTTTTTGCTTAATAAAGTTTCACAAGTCAACACAAGTGTTTGTTCTCACTTTCTGCCCCTAAAGAATAAGGTAGGAGATAGCTGGTCCATGACTTTAGAGTCTGGGGCTATTCATTTCCAAGCGTGGGAAAATTTCATTTAAAATGAGCAAACATACTCTACCTTCTTTCCATTTCTGTCATCTATTGCACGTTATTCCAAAGGAAGAGAAGAGAATAGAACTTAAAGGGAAATTAGAGGCAAAATGATTTAATGTAACACCTTCATTTTATAGATCAGAAAACGAGACTCAGAGAGGCTAACTGTTAAATTTGAACCACCATCCTTCTGGTTAGCAGTTAAATGCCTTAGGCACTAAGCCACCAGAGCTCCTTAACTGTTAAATAACGTACTCAAAATCACTGTGCTAGTCATTACAGAAATGGTGGGTCCAGAACACTGGCTTCTAACTCCTAGTCCATGTATTTTCTTCCCTTCTACCCTGTCTGCCTGCCAGGAGCCCAGCTCTGTTGGCAGGAAGATTTCGGTGGTGAATGCTTGCCTTGGAGCGCCCTCCCCTGGCTCTGGGCAACCACTGGGGCAGCTACAGTATAGACCCATGGTTGTCAGGCTTGAGCTTGGATCAGAACCACTGGCAGGCTGGTTAAAACATAGATTACTGGGCCTAACACTCTGAGTTTCTGACCCAATGTATCTGGGATGGGGCCCAAAATCTTGTATTTCTCATGTATTTCCAGATAATGATGATCTGCTGATTTTGGGATCACTTATTGAGAAGCTCTGGAGTAACCAAGAGGACTGAGCATGCAGCCAGAATGCCTGGGTTCAAGTCCCAGCTTTGCCACCCATGTGCTTTGACCATGAACAGGATCTTGATCTGTTAGCATCTCAGTTTCTTTGATAATGGTATCAATCATAACCTCCATAGGGTTAACAACAACAACAACATAGGGTTAATGGGAGCTCTGGTGGCATAGTGCCTAAGGCATTTGACTGCTAACCAGAACGCTGGCGGTTCAAACCCACCAGCCACTCCTCGGAAGGAAGATGGGGCAATCTACTTCCATAGTAATACTGCCTCGGAAACCCAAGGAGAGGTCACTGTGAGTCAGGTCTGACTCGATGGCACATAACAACAACAACAACATAGGGTTAATGTGTAAAATAAATAAATCAGATACAAAATTACCTCAGGAGTGTCTGCTGTATGGATGCTGTGTGAACACAAACTCACACCTGTATGTCCTTACCTGGAGAGACAGCGCTATGGGCCAAGGACTTCCACAGCAACAGAAGTGTTCTCTTAACTTAAAAATACTACAGACCCAGAAGAAATGGTATTTATACTTCCTCATATATTGGCTGAGGATTTACTAAGGCCTGGCACTGTGCATTGTGCTGGGTTTATAAAGGTGGATGACATAGTCTCTGCCCTGGAGGAGCTCCTGTTAGGAAGATAAACATGCAAATCCTCATGCTTACCCTACTGGGTGAGAGCCAGAGAGCAAGGAGCAACCAAGCCCATCTAGGGAGTCAATAAACACTTTGAAGATGCTTCTGACTCTGAGCAGGGTCCCGAAGGATGAGTAGTGCTTCTTTAAGAGAAATGGCAGTGGGCATTCCGGGCAGAGGAAACAGCATATGCAAAGTAGTCACAGAGGCATGAACATACATGTGTTCAGAGAAAAAGCCAATTATGTGGCAAGAGCTCACTAGGTCTGGGGAGAGGCAGCAAGAGAAGGTCTTGGAGGGGCTGCCAAGAAAGGCTGCAGCAAGATTCTGCAGAATCCTGGATATCATGCTTAGAAGTTTGGGCCTGATTGTGAGGCCAGTAGTAAGACATCCAATACTTCCATGGAGGATTCCTTGGAATTAATCCCTAATGAATCCCCACGACAAAGATTTATGAGCCAAGGCCTTCACCACATTCTCAGGCCTCCCAGTGTCTAAGATCCTCAGCTGCCCTGAAGCTTGGCCCAGAAACGCCTCCTTGAACTGGGTGGGGGCCCTTAAGAACAAGCTCCCTGGAAGGTGGGAGGAGTAGAGAGGCCTGTTACCTCTTACCTTCATCAGACACAGGCAGGACTTTCCTGGCAGGTTTCCTCATTCTCTCCCCCTTGGGTGTGGAGTCTCCGGGGAAGAAAAAAGAATGTTATCTAGAACTAAGGAGTTTATAGGAGGAGGAGGAGGGAGGTCTAGGTGCCTGTGGGGGTGGGAGCATGAGTCCTTGAGCAGCTGATGCAATCAAGAAAGAGGCAAGTGGAAACCTACACCTGGGGAGCAAACCCTTTACTTCACTGACCGCTTTGCAATGCTAAGTTTTGAAGCTGGAAGAGGCCTGAGAGGTTGTCTACTCCGGGTGCTTCCCTTAAAAATGAAGTTATGGACATTCAGAGGTAAGGTCACTTTCCTATGAATGTAAGGTTAGCAGCTGCCCCCTGTACCTCTCTCCCCACATCTAACTCCAAGATGCAAAATCCCACTCTTGGAAAAACTGATAATTTTTGTGTCCACTGATTTCACTTCTTCTTGGTGAGTCTTCCCCATAACACCCACCATCCTAGTCCCTGTTCCAGTTACAGACTCAGTTGTTTGTTTCCAAATGGGTTTCTACTATTTTTTAAAAAAATTGAATGGCAAGAAAAGGAACAAACTGCCATTCTAAATTGCATGTGTTTGGATTTTCATTCCATTTCCTCTAACTCTTGAGTTCTTCTAACTCACATCGCTCTGTGGGAATGATCTCTTGTTTTTGTTGTTGTTGTTATGTGCCATCGAGTCAGATCTGACTCATAGCAACCCCTCCTTGGGTTTCTGAGGCAGTATCACTACGGAAGTAGATTGCCCCATCTTCCTTCCGAGGAGTGGCTGGTGGGTTTGAACCGCCAGACTTCTGGTTAGCAGTCAAGTGCCTTAGGCACTATGCTACAAACATCTATTTTAATATAAATATAATAAATACTTTTTAGAAAATGTAAATAATCCATAAATATGTAAAAAACATAAATATCACCAAGTATCCCACCACCAAAAATTAATTGATATTAACATTCTGGTACATTTCTTTCAGATCCTTTTCTACACATATAATCAAACAAGTAAGCAAACAACAATAAATACATTGAATACCCGCCAAACTTAATTTATAATCCTGGCAGTAAGATAACATGCTTTCCAATAATTCTAGCAAAAGTCCCAGGATTAACTCTCATTGGACTGTTTGGTGAAGTGAATTATTTAGTATGGCTCTTCTAGCCATGGTCTTTGTGACTCCCACCAGATAACTTGATGGGACTATGCAAATATGAGGTGCTTGCAATGCTCTGGTGATATAGTTGGGTAAGGTATTTGGCTGCTAACAAGAAGGTCAGGGGTTCAAACCCACCAGCTGCTCCATGGGAGAAAGATGGGGCAATCTACTTCTGTAAAGATTTATAGCCTTGGAAACCCAATGGGGGTCGCTATGAGTTGGAATCAACTTTATAGCAGTGTTTTTTTTCCCCCAGCCCACCAAGGGGACTGGGTAGCTTGTTAGTAATGTAAACAAGGTACCTGACACCCTTTTGGGGGTGGGGGCCACAGAAATAAGATATATGGAACCCTAATGTGGGGACTGGTCAGTTTTGTCATCCCACTAGGCTTAAAATGAGCCCTTCCAGAGGCAGAAGGGGACTCTCACTACAATCAAAAAGAGAAGCAGGAATGGAGCATGTCCTTGGACTCAAGATCCCTGTGCTGAGATGACAGCAGAAAGATGGCAGAGAACAGCAACAGCAGAACCAAGAGTCTGGCACAAGACAGCTCAGCAGTCTTGCCAGCCCACAGAGCAAGAAAGCTGAGTGCCTTTGGGCAAGAGGCTTGCTAGTGGAGTGGGATCCACCTATTGGCAGAGCCGAAAGAGCTTTGTAACACTTGCCTGAGCAGGGCAGAGGCCAGGCCGAGAGACCAAGGGCCAAAGACAGGCATTCCTGAGGGGATGGTCAATGGGAGGCTGTCAAAAGAATTGTATCAAAAGAATTGTATCCTGAGCATTCTTAAACCTGAATTCTAACTTATTACTTCTAAACCCCATAATTGTGAGTATTGTCTGAGTTCTGTGCAGACATTGCAAAGAATTATCAAACCCAGCAGAGAAGTAGTGAGTGCTATGGGAGGGATGGTTGGTGTCAGAATTGTTTTTTTTAAAAAAAAGGTTAGAGGGTGGTGGCATGTCTGACTTCCTCCTCATAGGAATCAGCGTTGGGTTGATACAACTGATGGTGATTTTCTCTCCCCCTTGTGAAGTTAGAGGAGGTCAGAGAATGCTACCCCAATATTCTGTGTATAGCCCAGTTTGGGCCAATCCCTGAATACCTATCCCTGAATGAGTCTCTCTGATGAACTGTTAGGCCTGGGTTATGTACTCAGTCTGTTATGGATTGAATTATGTCCCCAAAAAATATGTGTTGTAAATCCCAACCTTTATGCCTGTGATTACAATCCCATTTTCTGAATGGGTTTTCTTTGTTATGCTAATGATAAGATTAGGAGCTCTGGTAGCATAGTGGCTAAGACACTTGCCTGCTAACCAGACGGCTGGCGGTTCAAACCCACCAGCCACTCCTCGGAAGGAAGGTTGGGCAATCCTACTTCCGTAGTGATACTGCCTCGGAAACCCAAGGAGGGGTCGCTATGAGTCGGGTTTGACTCGACGGCACACAACAACAACAACAATGATATAAGATTAGGGTAGGGTGTGCCTTGAGTCTCTTCTGAGATATAAGAGAGATTAAACAGAGATGGTGGAAGAAAGATGCTAAACCACATGAAGATTGTCCAGGAGAAGAAGCTCAAAGAGACAAAGACTTTCCTCCAGAGCCAACAGAGAGAGAATGCCTTCCCCTAGAACCAGCACCCTGAATTTGGATCTCTAGACTGCTAAACTGTGAGAAAATTAATTTCTGTTTTGTTGAAGCCACCCAGTTGTGGTATCTGTGATAGTAGCACTAGGTAACTAAGACTGGAAGAGTGGGGTGTTACTTTAACAGATATCTAAACTGTGATCATGGTTTTGGAATTGGTAATGGGTAGAAGCTGGAAGAATTTTAAAAATACCTAATAGTAATAGCCTAAGGATCTCTGGTGGCATAGTGCCTAAGGCATTGAACTTCTAACCAGAAGGCTGGCGTTTCAAACCCACCAGCCACTCCTCAGAAGGAAGACTAGCCAATCTATTACTCTAGAGATACCGCCCTGGAAACCCAAGGAGAGGTCTCTGTGAGTCAGGATCGACTCAATAGCAGTGAGTTGAGTTTTAATAGTAATAGCCTAGAGTACCTGAAAGAGACTGTTGGTAGAACTATGGACATCAAGGGCAATTCTGCTGAAGAGAGTTGTAAAGTCTCTAACATTTTAGAGGATACATATGGCACAAGCAACAGAATGCTGCTGGAAAACTGAATGTCAAATATGCTTTGGGTGAGGCATTAAAAGAAAATTATGAACATGTGATTGGACAATGAAGGAAAGGTGATGCTTTTTATGCAGTGGCAAAGAACTTGTCTGAATTTTGTTCAATGTTTGGTGGAAGATAGTACTTGTATATGATGAACTTGACTACCTGGCTGAGGAGATTTCTAAGCAATATCTTAAAGGGACCATGTGGTTTCTCCTTGCTATTTATAGTAAAATGTGAGAGGAAAAAATGAACTGTGTAAAATGAAAACAAAACTTAAATATTTGGAAAATTCTGGTGTACAAACTAAGTACACATTTCCTAGAATATTCATAAGGATATGGCTACACAATCTTTTGTTGAAGGTATTAAGCGTGTTACTGATAGATCTGCCCAACTACCACAGCAGAAAACCCATCAGCTTAGCCTGAAGGGGACAGAGAAAGAACAAAAGAAGAGAACGTTGTCTGCCTCTTGGGAAATAGGCCAAAGGAGCTACATCTGTTGTCCTCCAAGAAAAGAAAACAATCCCTGGAGCAGCTCAGAGATCAGCAGACTATTGGAAGGAGTGTGGAAAACAGGTGCCTTGGTCTTGAAGGATGGGGCCATGGCCTCTGAGGCTCTCCTAGGTTTCAAAGACTCAGATCACCAGAATATGGGTCAACTATTCAGTTTGACGAAATGGATGGGGCCACTGCCCAAAGCTGAGAGGGTGAGGCTGCCATGCCCAAGAGAGCAGAATGGGATCTCCTGGGGCCAAAGGAGTAGGGCCGCCACTCAGATGGACTAGGAGAATGGGACTGCCCAAAGCTGAGTAAGCAGAGTGGCTATCCCAGTGGGTCTAGAAGGAGGAGCTGAAGCCCAGGGCTGAGGGGCCTCCACTAGAACCCAGATAGCATAGCCAACACCCAGAATATGGAGTTCAGGGCATTACCTATTTGTTGTTGTTAGGTGCCATCAAGTAGGTTCTGATCCATAGCAACCCACAAAAAACAGAATGAAAAACTGTCTGGAATTGTGCCACCCTCACAACCATTGCTATGCTTGAGCCCATCATTGCAGGCATTGTGTAAGTCCATCTCATTGAGGGTCTTCCCCCTTTTCTCTGACCCTCCACTTTACCAAGTATGATATCTTTCTGACAACATGGCCAAAGCATGTGAAACGAAGTCTAGCCATTCTTGCTTCTAAGGAGTATTCTGGCTGTACTTCTTCCAAGACAGATTTGTTTGTTCTAGCATTCCATGGTATTTTTAATATTCTTCACCCACCACAATTCAAATGCAACTATTCTTCTGTGGTCTTCTTTATTCATTGTCCAGCTTTCATATGCATATAAGGCTACTGAAAATACCTTGGCTTGGGTCTTCAAAGTGACATCTTAGTCTTCAAAGTGACATCATTGCTCTTTAACATTTTAAAGAGGTCTTTTGCAGATTTGCCCAGTGCAATACATCATCTGGTTTCTTGACTGCTCCTTCCATGGGCATTGAATATGGATCCAAGTAAAATGAAATCCTTGGCAATGCCAATTTTTTCTCCATTTATTGTGGTGTTGTTTATTGGTCCAGTGGTGAGGATTTTTGTTTTCTTTATGTTGAAGGGTTATCCATACTGAAGACAGTAGTATTTGATCTTCATCAGTGAGTACTTCAAGTCTTCTTCACTTTCAGTAAGGAAAGTTGTGTCATCTGTATATCACAGGTTGTTAACGAGTCTTCCTCCAATTCTGATGCTGTGTTCTTCTTCATATAGTCCAGCTTCTCAGATTATTGGCTCAGCATATAGATTGAATAAGTATGATGAAAGGATACACCCTTGACACACAACTTTCCTGATTTTAAACCATGCAGTATCCCCTGGTTCTGTTGCCTAGATCGTCTTGAAAACAGAGGATTTATTTTCAAGCCTTGACAACTAATGTAATTTGTTCTCCTGGATTTTGGATTTGCTTAGTATCTATTATTTCTTATTTGCCTCTGATTTCTCCTATTTGTAATGGAAATGTCCACCTTATGCCTGTTCCACTACAAAAAGGGTGTGGGAGTAGTGTCCTCTGACTTCATCTTACTTCACAAGAAGGGGAGAGAATCACCATCAGATGCATCAGCTCAAGGCTGATTCCTATGAGGAGAGAATCAGACATGCTCTACCCTCCAACCTTTTTTTTTTAAAATCAATTCTGACACCAACTGTCCCTCCATAGCACTCTATACTTCTCTGCTGGGTTTCATAATTCTTTGCAATGGCCACATAGAACTCACAGACAATACTCATGATTATGGGGTTTATTAGGGAAGTGACAGGCTACAGTTCAGCTTCAGAAATGCTCAGGATACAATTCTTTTGATCAGGTCAGCCTCCCCTCAGCCATGTCCTCAAGCATGCCTCTCTTTGGCTCTTGGCCTTTCAGCCTGGCCTCTGCCCTGCTCAGGCAAACGTCACAAAGCTCTTTTAGCGCTGCTGATAGATAGGTACACCTCACTCTACCAGCAAGCCTCCTGCCCAAAGGCATTCAGTTTTCTCTCTTTGGGCTAGCAAGCCCACTGCTCCTTCTCATGCTGGTCTCTCATTTCTGCTACCTCTGCTACTTCCCTCTCTCTGTCAGAGAGGTCCAGTGCAGGGATCTTGGGCCCAGGGATTCTCTCCACTCCTGGCTGCTCCTTTTATCTCACTGGTAGTTAGGTTCCCCTTTTTCTGCCCCTGAGATGATTCATTTTAAGCCCAGCAGAATAGCAAAATTGACCAATCCCTATAGTAGTGTTCCATATACCTTATTTGCACAGTACCACCCTCAGAAGGGTGCCATGTACCTTATTTACTTTATTAGCAAGCTATCCAATTCCCTTGGTGGGGCATAAGTACTTCACATTTACATAGTCTCACCTAGTCATTTGATGAGTATTACAAAGACCATGGATAGAAGAGCCTAAGTAATTCACTGTACCATATCTACCTTGTACTTTGAAAACAGATAACTGTATTCTAAATTTCACAGGTTTACAGATGAAGAGGAATTTTGCCCCAGGATGGAACATACCTGAAGTCTCATTCATATTTTATTTAGATGATTCAGAAGAGGAGATTGTGGTCTTGAAGTTGATTTAAAAAAAAAAAAAAAAAAAAAAACACCTTTTTATTGTGATCTGGGTGAAATTTTCCAAAATAGGTTCATTTTACATTTAACAATTCATACACATTTTGTTTTGGGACACTGGTTACATTTCCCCTCAATGTAACATCGCTCCACCCACACCCTACCATGTTTCTTGTTTCCATTCCTCCTTCTCTCCTAACCTTCCCTGTCCTCTGAACTTTGTCTTTGGGAAAGTCTTGCCCTTTTGATCTTGAATGGTTGATTGTTCTAAGGAGTAACTACCTTCCTAGAGTTATTGTTCACCTTGTAGACCTATTATTTGACTGAAAATTCAGCTACGGGAGTGAGTTCAGTTCCAGGTCTGAAGGGTGACCAAGGGCCATGGCCTTGGGGTTTCTACCAGTCCTGATCCAGCCAGGAACCTTGGTCTTTTTTTTATAATTTTGAGTTTTGGTCCATGTTTTTCTCCCATTCTATCCAAGACCTTCTAATATGATCCCTTTCAGAGCAGTTGGTAATGGTAGCTCAATTGGTAATGGTAGCTCAGTTGGTAATGGCACCATCTAGCACCATCTAGCTCTTCTGGTCTCAGTGTTGTTGAGGCTAAGGTTTGTGTGGTCCATTATGGACTTGGAATTGACATAAGACTTTGGTATGATGTAATGGGGTAAATGTGTATTGCATATAGTAAGGACATTAATTTTGGGGAGGGCAAAGGGTAGAATGTTGTAAATTAAATGTATCCCCCAAAAAATATGTGTTGTAAAACAAATCCTAACCTCTATGCCTGTGCTTGTAATCCCATTTTCTGAATGGATTGTCTTTGTTATGTTAGTGATTCAGGATTAGTACAGGGTGCGCCTTGAGTGACACTTGCGAGATATAAAAGAGATTAAACAAGCAAGCTAGAAAGCAGAGATGGTGGAAGAAATATGCCAACTACATGAAGATTGCCCAGGAGCAGAAGCTCAAAGAGACAAGGACTTTCCTCTAGAGCCAACAGAGAGAAAAAGTCTTCCCCCAGACCTGGCATACTGAATTTATATTTCCAGCCTCCTAAACTGTGAAAAAAGAAATTCTGTTTGTTAAAGTCAGCTATTTGTGGTATTTGTATGAGTGCAGCACTAGGTAGCAAAGACCCTAGTCCCACTCAAATCATATGGACTGAATCAGGTTGGGTGTTGAAGAGTGGTTCTCCAAGGAAAACCAATGAATTGATACTCAAAGAAGCAAGACTCCTTGCTGGGCACTGACAATTCACATGTCCACCACAGGAATGTCACTCTGAGTCTGACCACACCACATTATTCACTGTGCCTTCGTATGTTTGCCCCTGCTGATCTCTCTGCATCAATGTCCTACCCACCTTCTCTGTGGTACAGAGTCCAGGTCAAAGGTCTCCTTCTCTGAGAGTCGTTCCCTTGCATCCTGGGCAGCATCACATGCTGTCTTCCTAGATCTGCTCATTGTGGGCAGGGCATGTCTTGCTCCTATTTGTTTTGTCTCAGCACTCAGCACTGCAGTTGGTACAGATGCCTCTCTGTACACCACCACCTATAGGATAAAAGTTCTTTTTTTTTTTTTTTTTAGTGAAAAATCATAGAGCATCCTCATCTACAATTCAGGCAATCCTGAATGTTGCATGATCTATGTTTCCATTTGTAAATTGTTGTCTGAAACTTGTAGCAACTTTCTCCAAACAAAAGTTGCAAATGGTGATTAACTTCTAGGACCCACAAAAGCAGTTTTACCTATAAGTTAGTTTAAATGAACAAACTATATACTTTTTGGGATTCTTATACTTTATGAATAAATAAGACCATACATGTGGATGTTGTTTACAAATGTAATAAATTATAATTATAATCATTAGTTACACACATCATTATTAATATCATCACCACCTTCCCCCATGGCCCTCCTCCTTCTCCTATTCCAGCTTTTTCTGTTTTTCTGCTTTCTCCTCTTCCTACCATTTCTCCATCATGTTTGTGTTAACCAGGCTTTGGTGGACTGGTAAGCAGACCAGATACTAATTATAGCAGTGTTTCCTTGGCAATGTAGTATGTGGTAATATGAGAACACACCATGTAAGGAGCACTTCACTTATTGCAGCCAAAGTGGCTTCTGAAGACTTTGTCCTCAGTGAAGAAGAAGATGGAGAACATTCCCCTTTCTTGCAGCAAAGGCGAGTCCTGCTTTTACATGGCCTTATCAGCCATTTAGGGCATGGATTCTGGTAGGAGTTTGTCATTCGGGGAGTGCCTGGGATGGACGTAGTTCTTGTCAGTGAACCTGTATAAAAGGACTTTTTTTTAAATTTTATTTTATTTATTGTGATTTGGGTGAAGATTTACAGAGCGAATTCACTTTCCATACAGCAGTTCACATATACTTTGTCTCATGTCATTGACCACAGTTTACAATGCAACAGCTCCCTTCCCATTTCCTCTCC
>NW_006921641.1:11712743-11723829 GCF_000298275.1 Orycteropus afer afer
TATTTTCACACAAATTCTTCTGCTAGTTGGGGTTTAGTCTACTTCTGTATCCTTCCCTTCAAGGCTCAGGGGTCCAAGATTATCTTCTGTGTCTGTGTCAATTGGTTTCCCTTGTCTTTGTTGAAGAGGGTCTGTGCAGTCCTTCTGCCTAGTCCGCCATCTTGCCGGAACTCTAAAAGGACATTTTAAACTAGAGAAAAAGAACCAAGATGACCCAAAATATGGAGAGGGTATCAACATAAGAACTGATTTTTTAGTTTGGTAAATTGAAGGCTGAGAATAGATCAGGAACTGTAAGGAAAGGATGATAAAAATTCCTTTGAGGAATCTTGTTGTTGTTGTTATTTGCCATCGAGTCAGCCCCGACTCATAGAGACCCCTCCTTGGGTTTCTGAGGCAGTATCACTACAGAAGTAGGATTGCCCCATCTTCCTTCCGAGGAGTGGCTGGTGGATTTGAACCGCCAGCCTTCTGGTTAGCAGTCAAGTGCCTTAGGCACTATGCTACCAGATCCCCTTGAGGAATCTTAGACACTTGCAATAAGTAGTTGGGAGATAATTCAAATGAATTCAAACTTTAAAAAGTGGGTGCTTGACACTGCATGCTTACTAGGATTGAACAGTTCAGTAATTGGATGCCAGATGGTAGGAGCCAGGTTTCTTAATGTTGGAGTGGGTGTTTACACATAAAAATGGGAGAAGGCTAGAACGATTCATGTGGTAGTGGATTAGAGTTGAGGACATCAGTATGAATTCATATTTAGCTTAATATAGATCAGATGACTACATATAGAAATTATCTATATGTGTTTTTGATAGATTTATACATACACAGGTTACATATACATACATATATCTATACATACATATATCTATATGTATTATGATATATTTATACATACACAGGTTAGTATGTACACATGTACTTCCTTACTCTGTAAGCTAAGAGGGCCTAGAAACAATGGCACCCCTGTAGCAACAAGAACACTTAGTGCCCAGATTTTGGCTTCTAACACCTTTCTCCGATAAAAGAACCAAGGTGCTTTGAGAAAATGACTGACTCTAGGACTGGGGCAGGAGATATACAAAATGAGGCATTTTATCATGCCAAAGAGTTAGGAAGTGCTTAAAAAAAATGATGGCAGTATATTAAAGGGATACAGACATCAAACAAAGAACCTCAATGACCAAAACTGGAACAATTTGAGAACAAAATAAATCAAGTAAGATTCGACTAAAATCCAAAGTACAAAATATCCCTGAGTCCATATTAATATAAATAAATAATTTAATAAAGGCAAATAGACAAATCTTCCATGCAGAAAAATTTCAAATATTTTACATAGATATTCCAGCCTCAAGAAGATGAGGTGTAACTCCTTACGCTGTGTGAACTTTGCATAGTGACTTCCCTCTAAAGAGTACAGTATGGAAAGAGAGAGGGGAATAACTTCACAGTGGAGAAACCTGACGCATGCTACCTTAGTCAGGTGATCAGTGTTAACATCAACAGTGATAAGTCATATTGATAGTATGTACCCTTGATATGATGTAATGAGAATGGCATACCACCTCTATGGTCCTTCTCCCAAAACATTTCATAACCCCAGTCTAATCAAGAGGAAAAAATCAGACAAGTCCCAATTGAAGGACATTCTACATACACTTGACCAGTGCTCCTGATAACTGTCAAGGTTATCAAAAGTAAGAAAAGTCTGAGAATTGGTCACAGGCAAGTTTCTTTTTAGGTAAGGAGATAAGACAACTGAATGTTGAGACATTTGTTTGTTTATGTGCTCATTTGGGGAGATTCCACTAGCTATGGGGTGGGGTTAATCATAATCTTTACAATGGTTAGGCCTGGGTTTTCCTAAGTACCACTGAATGAGTTCCCACCAGCAACTTTTGGGTTCCCAATCAAGCAGAGACTGTCTGTGCCACTTAGGGACCTTAGGACAACTGAATCTACTGTGGCATCCTGAATGGAATCCTGGAACAGAAACAGGGCATTAGGGGAAAACTAGGGAAATTTGAATAAAGTGTGAGTTTAGTTAATATGATATATCAATATTGGCTCATTAATTGTGACAGATGTACCATAGCAATGACAAATGTTAGTAAATAAGGAACACTGGAAGTGGGATTAACTGTCTGTACCGCCCTTAAGGAGCTCTGGTGGCATAGTGGGTAATGCAATTGGCTACTAACCCCAAGGTTGGTGGTTCAAATCCACCAGCTGCTCCACAGGGGGATGATGAGGCAATCTATTTCCATAAAGATTTACAGCCTTGGAAACCCAGTGGAGGTTGCTATTGGTTGGAATTGACCTGATAGCAGTGGGTTTGGTTTTTGCTTTTTGGTACTTGGCAGCAGCTGTTTCCTCCAGAAGCAAATTTGAAGCATGGGTTAAAACCTAGGGAACTGGTTGAAAGTGATCTATGGAGATGTTAGAACTCCAGAACCCCTCCCATCCCCACACAATCAGGCAAATATTTCCTGCAAGAGACTGGAGATGTTTTATTTCTTTTTTTTACCACCCCCCCAACTCAAAACCCTTTATTTTTAATTTTTATTATGATTTGGGTGGAAGTTTACAGAGCAAATTCATTTTCCATATAGCAGTTCATATACATTTTGTTTCATGACATTGACTACAATCCCCACAATGTAACAGCTCTCTTCCCACTTCCTCCCTGTGATTACCTCTTCCCTGTGTCCTTCTTTCCTATACATCCCCTCCCCCTGAGCTATCTCCCTGTGCTAATACTCCCCTTTGTTCTCCCAAGATTGATTGTTCTAAGGAGTATTATCTACCTGGCATAAATATTCATCTTATATGCCTTCTATTGCTTGGCTGGAAGCCATGGGAGTGAGTTCAATTCCAGGCCTAAAGGGTAACTAGGGTCCATAGTCTTGGGGGTTTAACCAGCTTCTATCAGACCAGTAAGCCTGGTCTTTTTTTTTTTTTTTTTTTATGATTTTGAGTTTTGTTCCACATTGTTCTCCCACTCCATACAGGATCTCCTGAACTTATCCCTTTCCAAGTGGCTAACAGTGATAGCCAGGCACCACCTAGTTCTTCTGGTCTCATGATCATACAGGCTGAGGTTTGCATGGCCCACTAGTCACTTGGAGTAATTGTTTCCATGCATCTTCTTCATTCTTCTTTGCTTGGGACAAGGAGAGACCAACTATTATATCTAGATGGCCACTTGCAAGCCTTTATGACCCAAGTGGAGGTGTTTTCTTTAGAGAAATTGAGCCAGAGTATTCCCAAATTCAGGAATACTAGCAATAGTAGAAGATAATTTTACTATTTGCTAAAGATAATTTAAAAATGGTGGCAATGGTATGTTATAGGGAGCTGCCAGAAATTCAAGCTGGATTCAGAAGAAGATGTTGAACAAGGGATATTGCTGATGTCAGATGGATCATGGCTAAAAGTAAAGAATACCAGAAAGATGTTTACCTGTGTTTTATTGACTATGCAAAGACATTTGATTATGTGGATCATAATACATTATGGAAACATTACGAAGAATGAGAATTACAGAGCATGTAATTGTGCTCATGAGGAACCTATACATAGACCAAGAGGTAGCAGTCATTCAAACAGAACAAGGGGATAATGCATGGTCTAAAATCAGGAAAGGTGTGCATGCGGTGTATTCTTTTACCATACTTATTCAATGTGTATGCTGGGCAAACAATCTGAGAAGGTGGACTATATGAAGAAAAATACTGTTCAGAATTGGAGGAAGACTCATTAACGACCTGTGCTATGCAGATGACACAACTTTGCTTGCTGAAAGTGAAGAGGACTTGAAGCACTTACTGATGAAGATCAAAGACTACAGCCTTCAATATGGATTACCCTTCAACATAGAGAAAACAAAAATCTTCACAAATGGACCATCACAATAAGTGGAGAAAAGATTGAGGTTGTCAGAGATTTCATTTTCCTTGAAGCCACAATCAATTCCCATGAAAGCGCCGGCCCAGAAACCAGATGACACATTGAACTGGGCAAATCTGCTGCAAAATACTGCTTTCAAGTGTTTAAGAGCAAAGATGTTACTTTGAAGACTAAGGTGCACCTGACCCAAACCATGGTATTTTCAATAACCTCATACGCATGTGAAAACTGAACAATGAATAAGGAAGATCAAAGAAGGATTTATGCATTTGAATTGTGGTGTTGGCAAAGATTATTGAAAATACCATGAATTTCCAGAAGAATGAACAAATCTGTCTTGGAAGAAGTACAGCTGGAATGCTCCTTAGCAGTGAGAATGGTGACTTTGTTTCATGTACTTTGGCCATGTTGTCAGAAGGGACTGATCCTTGGAGAAGGATATAATGCTCAGTAAAGTAGAGGTCAGCAAAAAAAGGGGATGACCCTCAAGGAGATGGATTGACATAATAGCTACAATGATGGGGTCAAGCATGGCAACAATTGTGAGGATAGTGCAGGACCAGGCAGTGTTTTGTTCTGTTGTACATGGGTCACTATGATTTGTAACTGACTCAACAGCACCTAGCAACTACAGTAACAACATCTATGTGGGAGTATGAGGGGAAGGAAAGTGTAAGAAAACTGAAACCTCAATTACCATACAGGAAATCAATTGACAATATCTGTTGAGCTCACACATAGAAAAAACAAACCGAACTCACTGCCATCGAGTTAATTCGACTCATAGCAACCGCCCATTGGGTTTCCAAGGCTGTAAATCTTTATGGAAGCAAACTGCCTCATCTTTCTTCTGCAGAGCAGCTGGTGGGTTCAAATCACCAACCTTTTGGTTAGCAGCCAAATGCCTTAGCCACTACACCACCAGAGCTCTTTACATAGAAGACAAGGCAAGGCTAAGGCCTGATTTGATTCATAAAGATACAGTGAACCATTTTAGATTTAGTTTATTACTTACATAGACAGCAAGAAAAAATATGTCAAAGGTGCCAGCTCCTAATGATCCTTGTCCCAAAACTAAAAAAGATGACACTGAAACAAAGGGGCTGGATACCTGAAACATAAGTTATCAGATACCTAGGAGCTCTGGTAGCATAGTGCCTAAGGCACTTGACTGCTAACCAGAAGGCTGGCGGTTCAAACCCACCAGCCACTCCTCAGAAGGAAGATTGGGCAATCTACTTCCGTAGTGATACTGTCTCGGAAACCCAAGGAGGGGTCGCTATGAGTCGGGGCCGACTCAAGGGCACATAACAACAACAAACAATGGCTGAGAAGCTAAATCTAGACTGAGCTAAGCAGTTTCTCTATTCTGAAGGATGGGTGTTTGTGATTTGGAAAATAGAAGTTAGTGGAAGTCTCCTAGATCACAGTCAGAGAGATAAAAGAGATGAGATGAGAGCGTAGTTCCAACATTCCTATAATAAGAATGCAGAGAGAAAGTAGAGAAGATGATAAAAAGGCATTTTTCAAAGATATGTTACCCATTGCCATCTAATCGATTCTGACTTGTAGTGATCACATAGGTCAGAGTAGAACTGCCCTCAGAGAGTTTCCAAGGCTAAAATCTTTATGCCACATCTTAGATAATGCCACATCTCCTTCCATAAAGGGGCCGGTTCCTGAATGGAGGGATAGAGAGCTCCAGTTGATACAGGAACCAATACAGAATTGATGCTGCTGCATATTCAGGCCTATTCTCCCATCTTCTGAGGCTCCCTGCAATTTCAACCTCAGCACCACAGGCCACATTTGGATTCAACAGGCCAAGAAGGACGATGAGAAAGGAGATTTGCTAGATCAGTTGATGTTCCTCTTGGGCTGTGCTGCCTCCCAGTACACAATGCCAGGGAGCATGGTCCATCAGGACTGGAGAAAATGTCAGCAATTGTGCAGACTTTAGAGACTGCATGAGCGAACACAGGCAGGGCAGTGGGAGGAGCTGCATAAGAGGAAGGGGCAGGCCAGTGCTCACTGCAGAGATCCCAAACCACCTATTTGCAGAGCATATTCCTGCAGAAACCAGCACCCAGAGAGATGGTTCAGAGGATGATCCTAACCCGGAAGGTAGATCTTGAGATGTAAAACTTTGGAATAGTCTTTGGGAGCCAAATGGCAATGGGTTTGGACATGACTACCATAAGAGCTCTGGTGGCGCAGTGCCTAAGGCATTTGACTGCTAACCAGAAGTCTGGTGTCCAACCCACCAGCCATTCCTCGGAAGGAAGGTTGGGCAATCTACTTCTATAGTGATACCACCTCAGAAACCCAAGGAGGGGTTGCTATGAGTCAGATCTGACTTGATGGTACATAACAACAACAACAATGTAGATTAAAGTGACTCCTAATAAATTCTTTCAGTTGGACAAAATGGCTCAACACAAAGAGATCATGGGCTCAATCCCACAGAAGCCTGATAAACTCAAAATACATGTAATGAGTCCAGAAAGAGAGGCATGATTCTGAAAGAGTGCAGCTATAGGCAAATGATACTGACTCTTCCCAAATAGTTTAAGGGAAAAAAAAAAAAAAAAGCTGTTTTGGAGAGAATTGCATTGTTAAAAGAGCCACATGGATTAAAAGTGAGACAGTTTGAGATGTAAAATAACTTTTGTGTCCCTGATCCTGCACTTGAATACGCCTGAGAGTGAGTGAATGCTTCCTTACATTTTGTGACTGATATTTGATGGATTGTTATCCCAAGGAGCCCTCTTGACACAGTGGTAAAGTGCTTGGCTGTTAACTGACAGGTCAGAGGTTTACATCCATCAACCATTCTATGGGAGAAAGATGTGGCAGTCTGTTTCCATAAAGATTGCAGACTTGGAAGCCTATGGGGCAGTTCTACTCTATCCTCTAGTGTCACTATAAGTTGGAATTGACTCAATGGCAATGGGTCTTCAGTATGGTTTACACCTCAACATAAAGAAAACAAAAATCCTCACAGTTGGACCAATAAGCAACATCAGGATAAATGGAGAAAACATTGAAGTTGTCAAGGATTTCATTTTACTTGAATCTACAGTCTATGCCTAGGAAGCAGCAATCAAGAAATCAAGGAATGTATTGCATTGGGTGGATATGCAACAAAAGATCCCTTTAAAGTGTTAAAAAGCAAATATACCACTTTGAATACTAAGGTGGGCCTGACCCAAGCCATAATATTTTCAATCACCTCATATGCTTGTGAAAGCTGGACGATGAATAAGGAAGACTGAAGAAGAATTGATGCTTTTGAATTATGGTGTCGGTGAAGAATATTGAATATACCATGGACTGTCAGAAGAATGAACATACCTGTCTTGGAAGAAATACAATGCTCTGTAGAAGAGAGAATGGGTGGGACTTTGTCTCATGCACTTTGGACATGTTATCAGGAGAGACCAGTCCCTGGAGAAGGGTATCATGCTTGGTAAAGTAGAGAGTCAGCAAAAAAGAGGAAGACCCTAAATGAGATGGATTGACACAGTGGCTGTGATGACGGGCTCAAGCTTAGCAAAGATTGTGAAGATGGTACAGTACTGGGCAATGTTTTGTTCTGCTGTATGTAGGATCATTATGAGTTGGAACTGACTCAACAGTACCCAACAACAACCACAACCCCTTGTAAAGTAGCTAATACATTTTGGACATTTTCAAACATGTACCAAAATAGAGAAAGATTGTCTAATGAAGTTCCATATACATCCATTACTCAACTTCAATAATCATCAACTTGCAGGTAATATTGCTTCTACTGTATCTCCACTCACTCCCCTCTTTGTTTTGGGTTATTCTGAATTAAGTCCAACATCTCTTACCATTTAAACTGTAAATATTTCAGTATCTCTAGAAGTTAAAGATATTTGCACATCAGCAAACAGATGAATGAATAAAAAAATTATGGCATTGCAAAACGGACATGGGGGCAGCAGCTTCTGATCTCCTCTAACTTCACAAGGGGGAGAGAGAATCACCATCAGCAGCCCAAAGCTTAGTCCTATGAGGTCAGCCATGCCGCCGTCCTCCAAACTCTTAGAACAATTCTGACACCAACTGTCCCTCCTACAGCACTCACTATTTCTCTACTGGGTTTAATAATTCATTGCAGTGGCCACACAGAACTAACTGACAATATTCACAATTATGGGGGTTATTAAGGGAGTGTTGTTTGTTGTTGTTATGTGCCGTCGAGTAGGCCCTGACTCACAGCAACCCCTCCTTGGGTTGCCGAGGTGGTTTCACTACAGAAGTAGATAGCCCAACCTTCCTTCCAAATTAGGGGAGTAGCAGGTTAGAATTCAGGATCAGGAATGTGCTCAGGATACAATTCTTCAGTTAGGATCAGGACAGTCTTCCTTCTGCTATGCCCTCAGGCGTGTCTCTCTGACCTCTCATCCTGGCCTCTGCCCTGCTCCAGCAAGCATTACAAAGCTCTTTTACCTCTACTGATAGGTCGACCTAGGTGCACCCTCACTCCTCCCCAAGCCTCCTGCCCAAAAGCACTCAGCTTTCTTGCTCGGTGGGCTGGTAAGCCCATTGCTTTGTCTTGTGCCTCTTGGTTCCACTTCTGCCACCTCTCAGCCTGTTCTCTTAGCCATCTCGGTGCCAAGGAGGTCCAGCTCAGGGATCTCTGGTCCAAGGACATGTTCCACTCCACCTCCAGCTGATCTTCACTCTTGATGGCAGTGAGATACCCCCCCTTCTGCCTCTAAAAAAAACAAATTCACTCCCATCTAGTCAGTCCCGACTCACAGAGACCCCTCCTTGGGTTTCCGAGGCAGTATCTCTATAGAATTAGATTGCCCAGTCTTCCTTCCAAGAAGTGGCTGGTGGGTGTGAACCGCCAGCCTCTGGTTAGGAGTCAAATGTGCCCTAGGCACTATGTTACCAGAGCTCCTTCTGCCTCTAGGAGGGCTCATTTTAAACACAGCAGAATGACAAAACTGACCAATCCCCACATTAGAGTTCCACACACCTTATTTGCATGGACTCACCCCCACAAGGGTGCCATGTACTTTATCTACATTACTAAGAAGCTATCCAATCCCCTTAATGGGCCACAAACACCTTACATTTGCATAGTTCCACTTAGAGATTTGGTGGAAGTGACAAAGACCATGGCAAGAAGAGCCATACCAAGTAATTCACTGCACCACAGGCATACACATACAATGCAATATTACCCAGCTGTTTTGCTTACCTCTAGTGCTGCTCTAACAGAAGATACCACAAATGGAATGAATGTCTTGAATAAACAGGACTTTATTCTCTTACAGTTTTAGAGGCTAGAAGTCTGAGTTCAAAGTGCCAGGCTCTAGGGGCTGGGTGAAAGCCCCACAAGCCTGGGCTTCAGCTCTGCCTCTTGCTCCCAGCCCACTGAAGCTGGAGGCTTTTCTTCCCTCAGGCAGGTGCTTGCTGCTGAGGCTGACAAACCCAAGGTTGACAAGTAAAAAGGCACAGTCCCAATGTTACCAAACTACATGGCAGGCCATTGATTCAAATCCATTAAGAGTCCCAAGATTGGAAGACAACATGACAGGCTGTTGAACAATGACTCAGCTACATGTGGGATTCAAGTGTGCCAAAAGCTGGAGACCTTCCTTAAAGTTGCTTCCTATATACAGGAAGCAGACCACATCCCTAAAGCAGCTACTCAGCTGCTCACAGTAGATTCCACTATGGAGTTAATTACCAATCTTACTGTGGGGAATGACTACATCCAGCTGCCCAGCCACTCAAAACCAGGCCCAGCCAAGTTGACACACAACCTTATTATCTACCACACCAGGCATAAAAAAGCCTGAAGTTATGATGACATGCTTTAACATGCATGAACCTCAAAAACATGCTGAGTGAAAGAAGCTCAACTTTAAAGATTATATATTGTCTGATTCTGTTTATATGAAACAACCAGAATAGGTAAATCTATAGGGACAGAAGGAGCTCTGGTAGCATAGTGGCTAAAGCACTTGACTGCTCACCAGAAGGCTGGCGGTTCAAACCCACCAGCCACTCCTCGGAAGGAAGGTTGGGCAATCCTACTTCCGTAGTGATACTGCCTTGGAAACCCAAGGAGGGGTCGCTATAAGTCGGGGCTGACTCGACTGCACATAACAACAACAACACAGGGACAGAAAGTAGCTTGGTGGTTGCCCGTGGCTAGAGAAGAGAGGAATGGAATATAACTACTTAATGGGTACAGGGTTTTTTGGGGGGTGATAGAAATGGTGATAGCACAACATTGTGAAGATACTAAATGCCACTGAATTGTTAACTTTAAAATGGTTCATGTTATGTATATGAATTTCACCTCAATTTAAAAAGAGAAAAGACTCTTAAAAATAATCCCAGTGTCATTATCACACTTAAACATTTTAAAACTTTCTTAATATCAAATTGCATTTGTTTGATACATCTTTTAAGCCTCTTTTAATTTGTAGGTCCCCCATCCCTTTTTTTCTTGCAATTTGTATATTAAAGAAACTGGCTCATTTTCCTGTACAATCTCCATGGTCTGGATTGCGCTGGTTGCCTCTCTGTAGTGTTATTTACATCTCTCTTTGTCCCCTGTATTTCCTGTGAATTGGTAACTAGATCTGGAGTTTTGTTCTGATTCACTTGCAGCTTTTGGCAAGAATGCTTAGTAGAAGAATACTTCCATCAGGAGGCACACAGGGATGTCACTCTCTTCATGGTTGTATTGACCATTGATGATTACTTCCTAAATCTGTTATTTTATTATGAGCTTGCAAAATGGTGATATTCTAAATCTATTACTCCTTTTTATTTATTAGCTGTAATACTTCATCAACTCTTTGGTGACCCTGAGATACAGTTCATATAGGAAAGCTAGGTTAAATGCTCAATCTTTTCTCTTTATTTTCTAGTTTTCAGAATTAGGAATTGTTTCCATAGCATCTTCCAAAGTATTATTAACACTAAAATCTTACTGAAGATAATTCAAAAATGATTGCAGCAGTATATTGGCAGAGAACTTCCAGAAGTGCAAGCTGGATTCAGAAGAGGACGTGGAACAAGAGATATCATTGCTGATGTCAGATGGATCTTGGCTCAAAGCAAAGAATACCAGAAAGATGTTCACTTGTGTTTTATTGACTATGCAAAAGCATTT
>NW_006921641.1:11727014-11729343 GCF_000298275.1 Orycteropus afer afer
TATTTGCTTCATCCTACTTACACATAATAGGAGCTCTGGTAGCGTAGTGCCTAAGGCACTTGACTGCTAACCAGAAGGCTGGCGGTTCAAACCCACCAGCTACTCCTCAGAAGGAAGATGAGGCAATCTACTTCTGTAATGATACTGCCTCAGAAACCCAAGGAGGGGTCGATATGAGTTGGGTCCGACTCAACGGCACATAACAACAACAACAACAACCTACACATAATAGTTTCAGAATAATGATATCAATAGTATTACTAACAATATGATTACTAAAAGAAGTTTAATGATTTTTGGTTGTTGTTCCGTAGGATATAAGGAGTTCTGGTGGTGTAGTGGGTAAGACATTCGCTGCTAACCAGAATGTCAGCAGTTCAAACTCACCAACTGCTCTGCAGGAAGAAGATGAAGCATATATTTCTGTAAAGATTGACAGCTTTGGAAACCCAATGGGGGTTGCTATGAGTCGGAACTGACTTTTGGTCCATAGGATCTATTCCTCTGTAGTCATACCTTCAAATTACTGTTTTAAAGGCTCTTGAAATAATCCTCTCTGTTTTGCCTCTATACCTCCAGCAGCTACCATACAGAGAGGCTGGATACATGTTTATTAGATAAATGAGTATAGGTCAGAGATAGGAATTACATAACCTTTATGTTCCTAGGAAAGAACCTGAAGATGGTCAAGAAACAAGTCAGTATCAGATGTGGGTAAAGCATTTTCTGGCACTGTAGCAAGAGCTCCAGCCTGCAGGTGTCATGGACCTATAATGACTGTCAAAAATAAACAAAACTGACCGTATCCCTCACATATAAAAACAAAACAAAACAGATGATCTTTGGGAGTTTTATAAGCAAAGAAGTAGGAATGGAAGTTCTTGGCATTCTTCAGCTGGGGGTGTCAGGCAGACCCAGGCTCAATGTTCAAAAGCATGTAGGAGGTGGAAGTAAATGTAGCCCTGACACTAGCCCTTCCCTTCTGGGCTTCCACCCAAAACCTCTACACTCAGCTCATGCTCAGGTGGCCTGGGAAGAGTGTCTGTGCTCGCCCTCCAGTGCGCCCTGCAGAGTGAAAGCCCTCTTTGTGGGGAGAAAGCATTATCCTGTAGGGAGGAGGGCAATGAGAAGGGCAAGGGGATAACAGATGAGGCTAAATTAATTTTGGAAACCATTAAATCTTTGAAAAAAGAGTGTGTTTTCAGCAGGGACAGTGAATCACTGTGATTTGCAGAAACAGGCACAAAGCAATTAGCCATCTGGATGTTATGTGGCTTCCAGCCCCCCAACGGAAACTTCAAGCAAGCGGAAGGCCGGTCATTACACAGCCCAGGCCCGGCTTTCCAGGCCCCACAGATAACTCTGTGGCTCCAGCGGCTGGGAGCCCAGAGGCCTAGGACAAAGGGCTGCTTGGCAAGACACACAGAAAAATGGGCAGGAAATGCAACGCCAGCCATAGGGAGCCAGTACTACTTCCTTCTTCCTGTGAGCTCCAGTCAGAATCTATCATGACTGAGTGAGCAGTTCATTCACTTGATAAAAGCATTTGTTAATCACCCTGTGCTAGTATATAAATTATGTCATTTAGTCCTCACGTATGAACATGAAGGGTTCTGCCCATTGAACCACTCCAAGAGAATCTTGCATGGTGTTCCTTGTGAATAGCACACTGGAGTTATAAAGCTGAGTACCCTTGCCAGACAGAGATTACTATCTTTCTTTTCATCAATAAGAGAATAGAGGCTAAAAATGTAAATTTGCTCAAGGTAAATAGCAAAGCTGTGAATTGAACTCAGAATTCTGTGTTCCTTCGTACATGGTCCATATTTGGAAGCTGCTGCTTTGTCCTGCTTGTAAAATTGTAAGAACCAAATAAAATGGTACATGGACATGTAGGATTTTATAAAATGTTGTTAGCTACTGCAGAGATGACTCCTGGCTCATGGTAAAACCATGCACAGTTGAACAAAACTCTGCTGGGTCTGTGCCATTTCCATGATTGGTTGCAGATCAGAAAGACCCATCAGGTTTTCACCAGCTGATTTTCAGAAGTAGATCACCAGGCCTTTCTTCCTAGCCTGTATTAGTCTGAAAGCACCTCTGAAACCTGTTCAGCATCACAGCAACACACAAGCCTCCATTGCCAGGATGGTGGCTATGCTTGAGATACATGGGTCAGAAATCTAACCTGGGTCTCCACATTCTACCACTGAACCACTAATGATCCCTTTATAAACTGTGGAGTGCCGTACTGTTAGTATTATTGTAGCTGTGGGTCATCAAGTCAATCTGATTGAGCAATGTTATAGGACAGAGTATAACTGCCCCA
>NW_006921641.1:11729888-11732406 GCF_000298275.1 Orycteropus afer afer
GACTTGACAGCACATAACAACAACAACAACAGGCTGTAGTCTTTATGGGAGCAGATCACCAGGTCTTTTCTCCCTGCAAAGCCATTGTTGAGTTCAAACCCCAAAACTTTGGGTTAGCAGCCAAGTGCTTAACCACTGCACCACCAGGATTCCTTGAATGCCATATACAGCTCTGCTGTTACAAAGTATTTATTTACCATGGCTTCATCCAAACCCTGTGGCAGCCTTCTAAGGTGCTTCCCCTCAATTAATTCCTGGAAACTGCCAAAGAATAATGGACAAGCCCATCCAGAAAGAGGAATGGCAAGCCTTTCCAAGAGGAGAATATACAACTGAGCAGAAAGAAAACTTTGCCCGAAGAAGCCTGACCATATTGTTTAGTGGTTTACGGACTAATAAGATCTTAGTGCTGTTTCGCCATCAGTTTCCATCATGAGAGGAGGAAAACAGTGGCATCACTGGGGGGGTGCAGGGGTTGCGGACAGTACCAGGTGATACTGTCAGAGGGCAAGACACAAAAATGACTGTCTATACAATTTCTGTGAAGTGTTTCAGCAGAACTTTATTATTTTTCACTGGAAATATCCCTGTAGTATAACAACAAATAAAAATATATTTTTTGTAAGCCCAGCTTACATATATCAAAGTTAGAACTCTACACTAATTTACTTTTCGAATGTTCTAATGTGCTCCAGTCATTATTACTCAGTTAAAGTGACACTGGGCCATGTGGTTTTGTCTGCACGTATTTCAAGCTCACGCTGTTGTTTTCATTGCTGCCAATGTTTTGTTTTGTTTTTTTTTAATTGTGATTTGGGTGAAGATTTACAGAACAAATTCACTTTCCATACAGCAGTTCACATATACTTTGTCTCATGTCATTGACCACAGTTTACCACAATGCAACAGCTCCCCTCCCCCCATAGTTACCTCTTCCCAGTGTCCATCCCTCCATGCACTCCTGCCCCCTGAGCTGTCTCCCTGTGCATAAGCAGCCCTTCCTTCTCCCATGATTGTTCTCTCCAAGAAGTGTATCTAACTTGAGGTAAATGTTCAACTCATATGCCTGTATTTTGTTTTGCTGCCAATGTTTTTATAGTCCCTGATTTTGTAAAATTTTCTGGTGCTTTAGGAATAATATTGTGGTGATGAGTTTTGTGAACCAATATCAATAACTTTTTTGAGAATGAAATAGTAATTAAAGAAAGAGAAAAACCAAAAATGGCTTCTACTCAGTTACTAATAATGTAACCAATAATGTTGTAATTCAATATAGAAAGATTTTACAAAACAATTTTGTTGTTATTCATATAATCTTCTGGCCAGTTTTTTAAGAAGCATATTATTAAGTCCTTCTTTCTAATCTGTCTTAGTCTAAAAGACTCTGCTGAAACCTGTCCACTATGGGTGACCCTGTTGGTGCTTGAAATACCAACATCATAATAATACACAATGCACCACAGTATGACAAACTGACAGAGGAGTGGTGGTGAAAGACTTGGCCAGTTAAAACCTTATGAATAGCATCAGAACGTTGTCTGATGTAGTGCCAGAAGATAAGCCCCTTGAATTGGAAGGCACTCAATATATGACTGGGGAAGAGCTGCCACCTGAAAGTAGAGACAAGCTTAATGACATGGATGGGGTAAAGCTTTCCGGATCTTCATTTGCACAACTCAAAATGAGACGAAACAGCTGCAAACATCAATTAATAATCAGTACGTGGAATATAGGAGCTCTAGTAGCATAGTGGCTAAGACACTTGCCTGCTAGGTTGGCGGTTCAAACCCACCAGCCACTCCTCGGAAGGAAGGTTGGGCAATCCTACTTCTGTAATGATACTGCCTCGGAAACCCAAGGAGGGGTCGCTATGAGTCGGGTTTGACTCGATGGCACATAACAACAACGTGGAATATATGAAGTATGAATCTAGGAAAATTTGAAGTCATCAAAAATGAAATGAAATGAAAATGGATCTTTAGATCAATATCCTAGGCATCAATGAGCTAAAATGGACTGGTATTGGCCATTTTGAATTGGATGATCTTATGGTCTACTATGTCAGGAATGACAAATTGAAGAGGAATGGCGATGCATTCATTATCAAAAAGAACATTTCAAGATCTACCTAAAGTACAACACTGTCAGTGATAGGATAATATCCATATGCCTACAAGGAAGACCAGTTAATACGACTAATATTCAAATTTACACATCACACAATAATGCCAAAGATGAAGAAGTTGAAAGTTTTTACCAACTTCTGCAGTTTAAAATTGATCAATCATGCAATCAAAATGCATTGATAATTACTGGTGATGGGAATGCAGAAACTGGAAACAAAGAATAAAGATCAGTAGTTGGAAAATAAGGCCTTGGTGATAGAAAAACAACCAGAGATAGCATAATAGAATTTTGCAAGACAAAGGACTTATTCATTGCAATACCTTTTTTTAACGTCATAAACAGTAGCCACTCCTCAGAAGGAGGATGGGGCAATCTACTTCCGTAGTGATAC
>NW_006921641.1:11733491-11755930 GCF_000298275.1 Orycteropus afer afer
AGTATCACTATGGAAGTAGATTGCCCCATCTTCCTTCCGAGGAATGGCTGGCAGGTTATATTGAACATATGATGAACACCTTTGGATCTACTGCACAGCTTTGTTCATTCTTAAGATTTTGCTATATTTGCTTCAGATGGTTTTTCAAGAAATAAAGCTTTACAAATGCAGTGTGGATTCTGTAAGATGTTTACTGCTATGAAAATTCAGCCTATATCAGAACTTAGCTTGTAGAAATATATTTGAACAGTATTACTGTATTTTGTAGCTACCAGAGCTCCCAAGCTAACATTAAGGACATGATATATGAAGAAAGCAAAGATCATTAAGAAGACAGGAAAGAAGGAAAAAACCAAAATGAATGTTAGAAGAGACTCTGAAACTTGTTTTTAAATGGGGAGTAGTGAAAGCAAATGAAAGAAATGATGAAATAAAAGAGCTGAACAGAAGATTTCAAAGGGTGGCTTCAGAAGACAAAGTAAAGTATTATAATGAAATGTGAAAAGATCTGGAGTTAGAACCAAAAATGATAAACATGTCAGCATTTCTCAAGCTCAAAGAACTAAAGAAAAAACTTAAGCCTTGAGTCACAATACTGAAGGATTCTATGGGCAAAAGTTGAACAATGCAGGAAGCATCAAAAGAAGATGACAGGAATACACAGTCATGTACCAAAAAGAATTGGTCGACATTCAACCATTTCAGGAGGTGGCGTATGATCAAGAACCAATGGCATTGAAGGAAGAAGTCCAAGCTGCGTTGAAGTATTTGGCAAAAAACCAAGTCTCCAGGAATTGATGGAATACCAATTGAGATGTTTCAAAAAAATGGATACAATGTTGGAAACTCATTTGTCTATGCCAAGCTACCTGGCCAATCAACTGAAACAGATTTATATTTGTGCTCATATCAAAGAAAGGTGATCCAACAGAATGTGTAAATCATCAAACAGTATCATTAATATCACATACAAGTAAAAATTTACTAAAAATAATTCAAAAACCACTTCAGCAGTACATCTTCAGGGGAGTGCCAAAATTCAAGCCATATTCAGAAGAGGATGTGGAATGAGAAATATCATTGCTAATGTAAGATGATCTTGGCTGAAAGCAGAAAATACCAGAAAGATGCTTACCTGTGTTTTATTGACTCTGAAAAAGCATCTGACTGCATGGATCATAACAAATTATGGATAACATTGTGAAAAATGGGAATTCCAGAATACTTGTTGTTGCTCATGAGGAACCTGTACATAGACCAAAAGGCACTCAATTGAATGGAACAAGGAGATGCTGCATGGTTTCAAATCAGGAAAGGTGTGTATCAGTGTTGCATCCTTTCACTACACTTATTCAATGTGTATGCTGAGCAAATTATCCAAGAAACTGGACTATATGAAGCACTTGGCACTCGGGATTGGAGGAAGACTCATTAACAACCTGCGATATGCAGATGACACAACTTTGCTTGCTCAAAGTTAAGAGGATTTGAAGCATTTACTGATGAAGATCAAAGACTACAGCCTTCAGTATGGATTATACCACAACATAAAGAAAATAGAAATCATCACAACTGGACCAATAAACAACATCATGATAAACAGAAAACATTGAAGTTGTCAAAGATTTCAATTTACTTGCATTCACAATCAGTGCCCATGGAAGTAGCAGTCAAGAAATCAAATGATGAGTCAAGGAAAGGTTTATATATGGAAGGAAACTTTCTTTGTTGGTTACCAGGAGTGTGAGGGGAGGGGAGGGGAGGGAACACTGCAAAAAAATTTTAAATAATAATAATTAAAAAGAAATCAAACGATGTATTGCATTAAGCAAATCTGCTGCAAAAGACCTCTTTAAAGTGTTTAAAGAGCAAAGATAACACTTTGAAGACAAAGGTGCATCTGACCCAAGCCATGGTATTTTCAACTGCTTGGGAAAGCTGGACAATGAGTAGGGAAGACCACAGAATTTATGCCTTTGAATTATGGTGTTGGTAAAGAGTATTGAATATACCATTGCTTGAACAATTTCTCTTAGAAAGATCAGCATGAGGCCGGTCCCCATGAGGCGAGGTTAAAGATGTCCCAAATGTCCAAACTAACATGCCACTCCATCATTTCAGACATTAACTCCTCCTCCTCCTCCCAGTAATTTCCCCCAGTCTTAGGGTTCTGTATTTCGCTGTAACGCTCACAGAACTCACAGACACCCAAGGGTTCGTCTCATGTAGTAGTGGTGGAGGCTGGCAGGCTGGCGAGTCCCAGGTCCATGAGTAGGTCTGCCAGATCCTCCCAACTCTCGGGGTTTAATGAATCTCGATCAGCAGATCAGATGACGGCTGCTGTCCCAAATCCGGGGTGAGATGAGGATGGTCCAAGACACAAAGCCAGAGCAAGAGGAGAGTAAATCTTCCCAGGAGATTCGTAGGTATACCCTCAGGGAAGCTAAGGGTGGTGATTTGAATTATACCCTCCAGCAAGGCAGGACTCAAGATACATTCCACCTGTGTTGCCCCAACAGAATTAACCTAAATCCCATCACAGAGTCGATTGCCAGTGATTATAGGGAATGACTACTCCCAGCTGCCCAGCCAAGTTGATACCTGACCTTAACTACCACACCACCCCAAACAGGCATGGATAATGGGATTTATAAAACATCATAGAATGGAGGACAATGGCTAGAAGGGCCACATCAAGCAATTCACTGCAACCATGCACGGCTAAAAGAAAGAACAAATCTGACATACAGCCAGAATGCTCCTTAGAAGCAGATATTAATACTTCATCGTGTGTACTTTAGACCTGTTATCAGGAGGTACCATGCAAAGAGGATGGGCCTTGGAGACATAAATCTGGGCCAGAATCCCAGCTCTGCCTCTCCCTCCCTGGGACCTTGGCCAAGATGGCTGACCTCTCCCCTTGCTTTCTTCATGTATAAAGTAGCGTTAATGTTCCAAGCCTGACTGGGTGGTGAGGATTAAATGAGATCACACATGCCTTTGGGGAACAGGCAGGTAGTAGATGAGTGAAGAGAGTTTAAACAATAGGGAGGGGTGGGAACTCCATCTAATTGCCAGGTCTGAGGAGGTTTCCTGACCCAGATGTGAAACATAGGCTCAGTGTTGTCAAATCTCTATTTGTCAAGAAAAATCAGAAATCCAGACAAAGTATGTCTACAGGCTGTCAGTGTGGGACTAGGATATTCCTACAGGTCTCTGGCACACAGTACGTGCTCAAGGTATTAGTTCGTTCCTCCTTTCTCCATTTTACTCTTTTCTGGCTGGGTCCCTAAAGCTCAGCTTTTCCCCTGGTATTGTCTGTCACCCATATTGCAAACTGGGCTGTGCTCAACTCAGCCCTGGGGTTGCCTCAACCTAAGGCTCTGAAACTGAGGGAGGGCAGGTCCACTGGTGCTCTGAGAACAGGAGGTCTTGGGGGCAGCAGGCTGGGTACAGGACTGCCACCCAGAGCCCACCGAGCCCCTTGCAGAGAAGGTAAGCAGTGAGGAGCAGAGATCTTCACAAAAGAACAATGTCCACTTAAGGAATGAATGAAGGAACCACACTGCTGCCTCAGGTAGAACTTCATGAGGTAGCTGTGGGACAGGAGGCTGGATGGGAGATTCTTGGGGCCTCTTCTCCCCAAAGAAGGAGCGCCCAGAAATCCTTGTGCAAAGGTTGGTGGGGACCTGAGCTGGGAGGCCCTGCCGGGTTAAAACGGCTCAGAGCCAAGCAAAGCGAGCGGTCTTCCCGCTCTCAATTTCCAGCTCGTGCCTCTGATTAGAATGAGGCGGCGGCCGCCTCCCCCGGCTCCTTCCAGAGAAGTGGGCCGATGCTGCCGGAAGCGGAATGCCCGCGCGGGGGGTAAGGGGGGCCTCTTGCATCAAAGCCCTTCCCAGAAGGGGCCGCTCCTTCCTAGCACTGGGCCTGCTGGTTTCCCCACCCACCCTTTCCCGGATATCCCGTTGTCTCTCCCTGCAGCCTCTCCCAGGCTGGGCTAATTCTGTTTGAAGCCCCAGGATCCTCAGTGAAGTGAGGGGCAACACACTACTTTACCTCATCCCTAGTCCTGAGACACACCCTCTAGCTCTCCAGACCTCTGCTCTCTGCTCTCCAAGACACCCTCTTAGCGATTCCTAAGAAAAGTGGGGAAGGAGACCCATCAGACCTCTTTCTCTTGGTACTTCCTAGTAAATCTTTGAGGTGAGGAATTTTCCACAGTTGGTTCCTCCTCCCTGAGTCCAGGTCTGACTTTGGTTTTGTCAGCTTCAGAACAATCCCCTCAAGGCTCCCTGAGATGGGACCAGCCTGGACATGTGCTACTGTCTGCAGCTGTACAACTTGCCCTCTGTGCTCATCACAGAGACAAGGCTTGGAACTCATCCATCCAAACATCAGATAAACCTAAATTGAGGGACATTTTGCAAAACAACTGAAAGATAAAGAGCTAAGGAACTGTTCCAGACTGCAGGACACTAAAGAGGACAACTAATGCAATGCAGAATCCTGGATTGGATCTTGGATCCAATCTTGGATCAGGAAAAACAAATAGTCATAAAGGATATAATTGGCAAAATTTGAATATGGGCTGTATATTAGATAATGCTGTATCAACATTAAATTTCCTGAGTTTGATCATTGTAACGTGATTATGAAAAAGAATGTCCTTGGTTTGTTTTCTCTGAAGTATTTAAGGCACAATGTCTGCAACTTACTCTCAAATAATTCAGAAATAATATTTATATGTACGTGTGTATTACTATTCCTCAAATGATTAAACATAATGTTACCCTATAATCCAGCAGTACCTCTCCTGGGTATCTATCCAAGAAAAATTAAAACACATGTCCACACAAAAACTTGTACATGAATGTTCATAGCAGCATTATTCATAATAGCAAAAATATGGAAGCAATTACATGTTCGTTAATTGGTGAATGGATTTTAAAAATGTGGCATATCCATACAATGGGAATATTACTCAGCTACAAAAAGGAGTGAAGTGGCTGCTTAACATGGGGAATATAATTAATACCACCAAACTATACACTGAAAAAATGGTTAGAATGGCAATTTTATGTTATGTCTATAAATTTACTACAATTTTTAAAAAGTTTAAAAAGAATAAAGTACTGATACCTGGTACAACATGGATGAACCTTGAAAACATTATGCTCAATGAAAGAAGCCAGTTACAAAAACACCACACAGAAATCTATAGGAAGTAGATCAGTGATTGCTTAGGGATGGCCTGGGAGGGAACAGAGGTATAGAGGGTAAGAGCTTAAGGATACAGGGTTTCTTTTTGAGGTGATGAAAATGTTTTAAAATTGTGGTGATGGTTGCACGTATCTATGAATATGAAATAGGCAAACATATCTAAAACAATTGTACATTTTAAATGAGTGAATTTTATGGCATGTGAATTCCATCTCAATAAAGTTAGAACTAAATATACATATATATACATATATATACATGTATATATATATATATATGTATATAAAGAAAGTGAATGATAAAGGAAATGTGGCAAACGTGAATGACCCATTGTGTCTGAGAGATGAATAGTCAAATGTTCATTAGACAATTCTTGCATCTCTTCTCTAAGTTTGAAATTATCTCAAAATAAAAATTCGTTTTTTAAGAGAGGAAATTCACTCATCTATCCATCTTCCATTTAGAGGCAGGTTGCAGAGAGATTGCAACCCTGGAGTCCAACAACCTGAGCTCCAAGCTCAAATCTACTATTTACTAATGGTTTCACATTGAGTGAATTACTTGACTGCTCTGGGACAATCTATAAAATGGTGATGATGCCAATTGTTGTTGTTATTGTTGTTGTTTGCCGTCCAGTCGGCCCCGACTCATAGCGACCCCTCCTTGGGTTTCCAAGGCAGTATCACTACGGAAGTAGGATTGCCCAACCTTCCTTCCGAGGAGTGGCTGGTGGGTTTGAACCGCCAGCCTTCTGGTTAGCAGTCAAGTGCCTTAGCCACTATGCTACCAGAGCTCCCATGATGCCAATAGTACTTGCCAAATAAAATACTTGTGCTGATTAGAGACAGTACACATAAAGCTCTTAGATTTTGTTATATGGTAGTGTTCAATAAATGTTAACTATTATTATTAATTCAAAAGTAACTTAAAATAAATTATTGTTTCCTTCTTATTAAAAAAGCAATACACATTCCTTATGGAAATTTTGAAAGATGCAGATATACGAAAAAGGGAATAAATGTCACCAGTAACCCCTAAATTCTGTGAAAATCACTGTTACCTTTTTGGGACATATCCTCTGGACTATGATATATTTACAATGTACACTATACAGTATTTTACATATTGTACATTTTTTATGTGGAAATATACACGCAGAGCACACACCCATGTGACATTTTTTACACGTACAGTTCATTGACAATGGCTACCTACTTCACATTGTGTCATCATTCTCCTTGTCTCTGTCCATATTGTTTCACCACTGTTCACTTAGACTCTGCCCCTTGAAGTTCTCTATTTTAGAGTGACTATTGTCCATTTTATTTCATATAGATAATTCTTTAAAACAGCACAATGCTCAAGGTGAGCATTCTTTATTAAATGACCTGTTGTCTAGTTTAAAGATGGCTTCATGGGATAGTTTAGGTTCAAGCCTTAAAAGTTGTTTCCAGGCAATACATTCAGGGATTCCTCCAATCTCTGTTTATCCAGTAATTCTGGTTTCCAGTAAGAATGTGAAGTTCTGTTCCATACTTTAAGGAACTCTGGTAGCACAGTGCCTAAGGTATCTGACTGCTAACCAAAAAGTTGGTGGTTCAAACCCACCAGCCACTCTGTGTAAACAAGACTGGGCAATCTACTTCTGTAACATTGACAGCCTTGGAAACCCGATGGGGTTGCTATGAGTTGGAATCAATTCGACAGCAGTGGGTTTTTTTGTTTGAGGTTCCATACTTTCCTCCTTTTGTTCAAGATCTATTTACTAAGTCCTTGATTAAAATGTTCAGTCGTAGTTACCAGGAACCATACAATTCTGATTTTCTGGTAAAGGAGGCAGTAGTTTATGAAGGGAGTTAGACCTGCTGTCCAGTTCCTTCTCTGATTCCTGGGTCTCTTTCTTCCTCTGTGTACATATTATGTTGTATCATGTTTTGTTCACTTTCACAACATTGCTTCACAATATTGCTTGAATATTTACTACATATCAGGTGCTGTATTCAGTACTGGGGATTCTGAAACGAGTAAGGCAAACACATAACCCTTTTGAGCAAAATCTAGCAGAGAAACTTATTAGCAAATAATTAGAGGGCAATTCGATAGCAAAAAAAAAAGGAGGGCCTGCTCATTTCAATCTAAAGACATTGGGAGAGCTTTTCAGAAGGTCCCAGTGGATAAAGAGACATTTTAAATAGAAATGGGGAAGGTCTTTCTGGGCTAAGAGGGAACAATACATGCACACCAGCTGAGGCAAGTCCCATGACTATTCCAGCGAGTGGATCATGGTAAGAGGTAATGAGGAAGGTGGGACAACAGCTTGTAAGGGGCCTTAAAGGCCACACCAATGATTCTGGAGTACAACATGGTCTCCAGGGATTAGAATAAACTTCTAACCCTCTAGTTTTCCCTTTTAGAACAATGTTTTGAGGCCTAAACTTTGGAGCCAGATTTGCTGAGTTCAAATTTTGACTGTGCAAATTAACAGCTATATAACCTTGGGCAAGTTACTTAACCTCTCTGCACCTCCATTTTTCATGTGGGAAATGTAAATAATAACAAGTTTAAAGCAGTGATGAGCACCAAGTGTTTGCTGTTATTTTCCAGCTACCATCACCTCAATCCTCTCTTCCAGCAGCTGAATCTTCAGCAATTTTAACTACAAGAAATTATAATAAAGAGCAAGGTGAGGATGGTAGTGGATGCTGACAGTCCTAGGGATCACAGGAGTAGGCTGTTTGCCAGTACAAACAGCCCAACCCTGGGAATGGGGAAAAGAGTGTCCTTACTGATGGCTTCTCGGGAAGACCCACACAGCTGCTTCTCCCCTGAGGGGATGCGGTGATGGGAATTCTTTTCTCTAGAGAGGAAAGGGGCAGGGAATGCCATTTGTGTCCCCACCAGTATGCAAATCATCTTATAAGACAAATGATTTTGCAGGAAAACACATCCTGCTCCCTCCAGAACATTTCCCTTGACGTCTGGGGGAACCAGCTGGGGTGGTCAGGGTCAGAGCAACTGTTCAGGGAGCCAGAGGAGCAGTAGAGAAGGGAGCCTATGGGCTTGGCAACCACAAGCTTGTCAGCTAACAAGGGAACAGGGAACTGGCCCAGGGCCCAGAACCCGTGCCAGCCAGGCTCTCCCATCCATTGAGGAAGGAGGGGAAGATCAGGTGACACGTTCTCTGGAGAGTCGGGAGACTTGGCTTCTAGGGCTAGCTTAACTCCTAACACTTGTGTGACCTTGTGCTAGTCACTTCCCTCTCTAGGTCTAAATTTCCTGATCTGTAAAATGAAAAAGTTAAATTAGATCAAATGATTGCAACTTGGAGTATATACTCTTACATCATAACAGGCTTCAGGGAATTGGTGCACTCTTCAACTATATGCAGAATTCTATGCTTGTGTGTACTTTTCTGGGGAAGTGTGCAAAACTGCCATCAGTCTACAGACAAAAGTTGAGGTGGTCTCCGTGGTTCTAGAGCGGAGTGCTGAGTGGATAGAAGCTTCTCAACAAGATGTGTTTTATAACATTGGTATAGCATAGTATCTGGCACACAGTCAATGCTCAACAAACATTTGTTGAATGAATGAATGATACTCATCAAATGTGGTCATTAACCACAGCACAGAGTGGAGGTGGGTGCTGTTGCAGGACCTCAGCTGTGGGAGTAGAGTTAGTGATGACAGGGTTGAGGAGGGATCAGGGGTAGGAAGTAGAGGACAGGTACCATCTGAGAATATATCCTGGACTCTGCTCAATTTGTGGGTTTGGCTTGGGTGTCTTGTCTCTGTCAGGCATGCACACTTCTGACTCGCCTTGGTTCCTTTCTGACATGAAAGACTCAGTCAAGCCGAGCCAAAGCCTGAACTTCACCAACTAAATCCGTTTGGTTGCAGCAATTAAAACTCTCGAGTTTCTCCAACGAGAAAAGCCATGGACCCTGAAGAATATGGACTCACTACCTGGTTTCTGGGAGCTCTGGTAGCGTAGTGCCTAAGGCATTTGACCACTAACCAGAAGGTTAGGGGTCACTGGAGCTAATGCAGGGGTAAGAATATAAGCAATGGCAGTCTGCCTCCTGGTACATGACACTCCCAACCCTAGCAGTGCCCTGAGGGCTCACTTCTGTCACTGGCCTCTCTTGGCCTCTTGGCTGATGCCATCACTCTCTAGCATCTTTGACTTCCCTTCTCAACCCTCATCTTTAGCTTTGCCTACAAATATATAATGGTTTCTGCACTGGTCTCTCCTGTCCTTAAAATGCCTTCATGAGTTTTTAATGACCTGAAAAAATGCTTGGCATTTGTTATTTGGTGATACAAGAAAAGAAAAAAGAGAGGATACAAGATTTTATATCTACTGTACAGTCTTAATCCTCAAATATGTGGGTGTGTATGTGCACATGTGTGTTTATTTATTTATTTTAATGTTTGCTCTTCTTGCTGAGGTGAGAGGCATTTTGGGGAGTTGACAACAGAAGAAGCTAGCTGGGGTGGAACAGAGGTTAGAGATGTCTGGATGGCAGGCGGGACTCCAGGGAGGATAACCTCATGGTTCAAGACACAGAGACTGCAGGAAGCTGTGCTCTGGACTTGGCTAGAGGAGGCTCATCCTACCACCTGAGAAGGTCAGGCCTGGAAAAAAGGGGCCAGCTGGTGAAAGTCTTTCAAGACAGGACTTCAGTCCATTTTGAAGAGTGGGACAGAATGCAACAGGATCCAGTTCCCCAGGAGAGGGGACAAACAAGGGCTAGGGCCAGGCCTGGAGTTCTGGACTGAACCTCCCATTCTCAGAGAACAGGGGCAGACTACCTGCTCCCCTGGCAGAGACCAACATGTGGAGAAGGGTGGAAAAGAGGGTAAGGATTGCCCAGTCCATCTTCCTAGGGCTCACTCCAACAGGAAGTCAAGGATAGGGGAAATGCCTTCCCTCACTTCTCAAGGTGGAACTAAAAGCCATTTCCCTCTTTACTCTCTTCAGATTATCTTCCAGCCTCACCTGTTTTCTGGAACCACTTTCTTCCCCCAAACCCCAAAGGCCTCCTTCATTTTCTTCCTTTTCTCCATTCTCCTCCTTCTTGATGGCCCAGGTGCGCCCTTCCTGGAACTTTTAAACTCCCCATTGTTTTCCTGTCTCGTGGAACACATCTTCCTCCTTCACTGCCCTCTTTACAAATCCTCCCTTCCCTACTAAGGGTAGCCCAACCTCAGCCCTCGAGACTCTGCTCTTCCTTAATCATGATGGACTTCCTCAGAAAAATAGCCCTCGCAGGGCTTTGATTGATGCCTCTATGTCTAAACATGATGAAGAGTAGAGGGACATGTTCTCTGCTGGGTAGGGAAGAAATTTGTTACTGTATCATCATCTCTACTTTGCAGATGAGGAAAGGACTCAGATGCATTAGATAACTCACCCAAGGGTCACATAGTAAGGGACGTGGACAGGTCTCCCCAGCCTAGGTGATCTGGCCCTTTTCACCACCATCTCTTCCATTGTGGTACCTTATCATACAGCTGATCTCTGTGGCTCTCGCAAAGGCTAAGGAAGCATTTGCAAACTCTCAGTATCCTGGAAAGGTAGCACCATTTCATCATGAGAGAGTGTGAATGACTGAGCTGGAGAGAGTCCTCCTGCCCAACCCCAGACCTCCTATAGGTCACTATTTAGCTGTCTCAGGCTTGTGTCATGGTGACTTCCTGACCTGGCTTGTGCACTGGACAGAAGTTCTTAGGAAGAATCCTGACCTGGTGAGTTGACTTCCTCTTCCTTTCTTCCCTCTGCCCTTGCTGAGAGCATTGCAAGGGGAGTTGATTCTGGCAGCTCTGTCCATTTGTAGATCATTACTAAAATAATCATAGACTATAGTGGTGGGAGAAGTACAGCCAGAATGTAGTAGAGATGGCAGGGAGACAGTGCAGAACCAAGAGACTTGCACTAGACAGAATGTTGTACTTCCTGGCCTATGGAGCAAGAAAGCTGAGTGCTTTCAAGCAGGAGGTTTGCTGGTGGAGTGGGGTGCCTCTCTGGACACCAATTTGAGAAGCTAAAAGAGCTATAGTAACACTCGCCTGAGCAGGGCAGAGGCCAAGGCAGAGAGACCTGTGCCTGCAGCACAGTTGAGAAGAAGCTGTCCTGATTGAAGAAATGTATCCTGAGTTGTTTCTGATCCTGAATTGTAACTTGTTATTTCTCTAATAAACCCCATAATCATGAGTACTGTCTGTGAGGTATGTGTAGCCATTACAATGAATTATTGAATTCAGGAGAGAAGTTGATGTTTGGTGCCAAAATTGGCAAAAAGTTGGAGGGTGGCAGCGTATCTGACCTCTACTTCACAGGAATCAGCCTTGGGCTGTTAATTGTGATTCTCTCTTCCCCTTGTGAAGTTAGAGGTCAGATGATGATGCTCCATGACCTTTTTGGAAAATGTAGCATTTTTTAAATATAATGTTTAAAAAATAGTATGATACTGTGCCCAGGAGTTGTCAGATTGGAGTAGATGGGGAAACATTCTCTCCTCTGGCCGTGGGGCTGGTGGATGGGAGAACAGAACCTCATAGCTCAGAAATGCTGATGGATGGATCGACATGCAGAGGGGAGGGTGAGTCCTGAGGATGTCTACTCCCTGAACCCAGTTATTCCACCCCTGCCGTTTCCACAGTTAGTTTATGTGAGCCAACACTTTACCTTTGGAGGTGCAAGCTAATTAGAGTTGTGTTTCTGTTACTTTCAACCAAAAGATTGAATGAACTCCTGGTGAAAATATACATATATACCTTATACCACTGTTTTTATCATCCTTGTCCTTGTGTTCAGAAAGTTTACACTGATTCTCTATTGTTGTTGTTAGTTGTCATTAAGTCGATTCTGACCCATGATGAGCCCATGTGTTACAGAATAGAATTACGCCATAGGATTTCTTGGCTATAATCTTAAAGGAAGTAGATCACCACACTTTTTCTTCCAAGGTCTGCTGCATGGGTTCGAACTGCCAACCTTTAGGTTAGCAGCTGTTCACAAACCGTTTGCTCCACCTGGGGACCTGTTGTTGATTCTCTAGTTTCTCTCGTTTCTTTTTCAAAAAATTATTTTTATTTTCCCTATTCATTCATTCGTCAACCTAAGCACTGTACTCAGGGGCTTCAGAACACATATGAGGTCGACCTCTTCAGGAAAGGACAGGCAGAAAAGCCCATCAAACCCTGGGGATGCAATGGATGGAAGGAGTATTACTCCCTGGTGTGTCTTCACAGTGTGAACACAGACACTCTTAAAACCCACTTTCTCTGCCTTGGCCTTCCTTGTCAGAGATGGCCTCTGACAGGTCAATTCTCTGATTTAAGGGAGAAAAACAAATAAAGAAAAGGAAGAGTAAGAGAACAAGAATGATAAGGCAAAGTAGAAGAATCTTCCCTCCCTTTTTCTTTTTAATCATCATACCCTCAATGCCTAGTGAAAACTCATTTTGTTAAAAATCCACATAGCAGTTGCAGCTTCTTAGAGACAGACACAACATAAACACATAAACACAGGCTGTCAATGTTCTTTTGATAGTAGTGTGTGTTTATTGTTTTATTTTATTAACAAAAGAGTGAGAACATGGTGCTAAATTACACTCAACCCAAAATTAAAGGGGAGCAGCTTAACCTTTATTCCTATAGTGACATCCTCTCCTCTTCTTGTAAGAGACTGGGGCCCAGTCACTCCTTTTTGAAATAACACTGAGAATAAGATGCTGTCAAGTGATGTTTCTAGTTGACACAACACAGTACTAGAGTTCTGAGTATGACCCTTTTCAGATATGATCTCCTTTCATCCTGGAATCATTCTTAGAAACAAAAATTGGATAGGGACAGCATCCTCCTTTCAGAAAGGAGGGGCCCTGGAGAAAGAAGCTGTGTCCTTCAAGGCCAAACAGTGAGAGAAGAACAGGACTAAAGTCTACCCTTCCAAGACAAAACGTCTTTGAGGAAACTGCTGGCTGAATGCAGAGGCAGGAGAAAGGCTGGCCAGGCTGAGAGCTTAAGGTCCAGCACAGCGCCTGGGACAGCTGCACGGCCAGAGAGCAGCTTGGGAGAAAGGATGTATACAGTGAGGATTCACAGAGTGAGAGGTTGTAAGATGAGTGACATGGCCACCCATCGTGACCCAGTAAACCTTCAGTAAAGTATTCATCCCCACCCTACCATATGTTTGGTAGGGATGTTTTTTTGTTTTTTTTTTCCTCCAAAAGCTGATGTTGACTCCAACTCATGACAACCCCTACATGTGTCAGAGTAGAACTGTGTTCCCTAAGGTTCTTAATGGCTAATATCTCAAAAGTAGATAGCCAGGACTTGTGTTACATTGTCTGGGGTCAAAATAGTCAAGTTACAAGCAAGAGAGGATAATCTTGTGAGACTTCTACATCTATTTTATTCACTACTATGTCCCCAGCATCTAGAATGGTATTTGGCATGTAGTAGATGCTCAGAAAATATTTGTGAATACATATTGCGATGTAGTGACTTACTTCATATGGCTCTTCTAGCCGTGCGTGGTCTTGTGACTCCCGCAAAACGATTGGGTGGGAATATGCAAATAAAGTACTTGTGGCCCACTAAGGGGATTGGACAGCCTGCTAATAATAGAAATAAGCTCCATGAAACTCCTGTAGAGTTAATAAACAAATAAGGTTTATGAAACCCTAACAAGAGGATGGGTCTGTTTTTACCATTCCACTAGGCTTAAAGGGAGCTAATCCCAGAGACAATATCTTAGTTATTTAGTGCTACTATAACAGAAATATCACAAGTGAATAGCTTTAACAAACAGAAATGTATTCTCCCTCACAGTTCATGAGACAAGAAGTTTGAATTCATAGTGCCAACTCCAGGGAAAGGCTTTCTCTCTCTGTCAGCTCTGGAGGAAGGTCCTCACCTCCTTTCAACACTTGCAGGCCTGGCATCCCTTGGAGATCTCCATGTATCTTGGCATCAATACTCCCCTGGGTCTAGGAAGTTCTCAGGGACTTGAGAGTCCAAAAGATGTACTCTTCTCCCAGGTCTTCTTTCTTGGTGGTGGTTGAGTCCCTCCTTCTCTGCTAGCTTCTCTCTCCTTTTGTCTCTTGTGAGAGAAAAGGTAATACAGGCCATACTCCAGGGAAACTCCCCTTACATCAATCAAGACTGTGACCTGATTAAGGGTGTTGTATCCCACTCTGTTGAATGATGCAGGAAGCATCAAAAGAAGATGGAAGGAATATATAGAGTCACTGTAGAAAAAACAATTGGTCATTGTTCAGTCATTTCAGGAGGTAGCATATGATCAAAAACCATTTATACTGAAGGAAATAGTCAAAGCTGCACCGAAAGAATTGGCAAAAAAACAAGACTCCAGGAATTGACAGAATACCCATTGAGATGTTTCAACAAACAAATGCAGTACTGGAGGTGCTTACTCATCTATGCCAGGAAATTTAGGAGAAGCTAGCTGGCCAACTGATTGGAAGTGATCCATATTTGTGCCCATTCAAAGAAGGTGATACAACAGAATGTGGAAATTATCAAACAATATTATTTATATCACATGCAAGCACTATTTACAATAGCAAAAAGATGGAAACAACCTAGGTGCCCATCAACAGAAAAATGGATAAGCAAACTATGGTACATACACACAACAGAATACTATGCAACACTAAAAAATAATGTAGAATATACAAAATACTGTATAACATGGATGAAACTTGGAGGACGTTATGCTGAGTGAAATAAGTCAATCACAGAAGGACAAATACTGTATTAGTTCATTATTGTAAAAAGTCAAGTAAAGGTTTATATATGGAAGGAAACTTTCTTTGTTGGTTATAAGGGATGGGAGAGGAGGGGAGGAAACAATGCAAACATAAATAAATAAATACAATTTTTTAAAAATATCACATGCAAGTAAAATTTTGCTGAAGATAATTTAAAAATGGTATATTTTGCAGCAGTGTATTGACTAGGAACTTCCAGAAATGCAAGCTGGATTCAGAAGAGGATATGGAATGAGGGATATCATTGCTGATGTTGGACAGATCTTAGCTGAAAGCAAATACCAGGAAAACATTTACCTGTATTTTATTGACTATGCAAAGGCATTCAACTGTGGGGATCATAACAAATTATGGATAACCTTGCAAAGAATAGGAACACTTAATTGCGCCCATGAGGAACTTGTACATAGAACAAGAGGCTGTCATTCAGATAGAACAAGGGAATACTGCAATATTTAAAATCAGGAAGGGTGTGCATCAGGGCTATATCCTCTCACCATACTTATTCAATCTGTATGCTAGTCAAATAATCCGAGAAGCTGGAGTATATGAAGAAGATCATAGCATCAGGACTGGAGGAAGACTCATTAACAACCTGCGATATACAAATGACACAACTTTGCTTGCTGAAAGTGAAGATGACTTGAAGCACTTCCTGATGAAGATCAAATACTACAATCTTCAGTATGGATTACAACTCAACAAAGAAAACAAAAATCCTCATAACAGGACCAATATGCAACACCATGATAAAAGAGAAAGGATTGAAGTTGGCAAAGATTTCATTTTACGGGGATCAAAAATCAACACTCATGGAGGCAGCAATCAAGAAATCAGAACATATGCTGCAAAAGACCTCTTTAAAGTGTTAAAGAGCAAAGATGTCACTTTGAAGACTAAAGAGTGCCTAACTCAAGCCATGGTATTTTCAATCACCTCATAGGCATGTGAAAGCTGGACAATGAATAAGAAAAACAAAAGAAGAGCTGATGCCTTTGAGTTGTGGTGTAGGTGAAGAATAACGAAAATACCATGGACTGCCAGAAGAACAAACAAATCCGTCCTGGAAGAAGTACAGCCAGAATGTTCCTTAGAAGCGAGAATGGCCAGACTTTGTCTCACCTACTTTGGTCATGTGTTCAGAAGGGACCAGTCCCTGGAGAAGGACATCATGCTTGGTAAAGGGGAGGGTCAGAGAAAAAGAGGAAGACCCTCAATGAGATGGGTTGACACAGTGGCTGCAATGATGGGCTCAAGCATAACAAGGATTGTGAGGATGGTTCAGGACAGGGCAATGTTTCATTCTGCCGTACATAGGGTCACTGTGAGTCAGAGCCAACTTGATGACAACTAACAACAACGACAATCCCACCTTAATCCTCTTACAACTGATTATCAGATTGCATCATGAGGAATGATTACATCATTGCATAACTGCCAAATTACATCATTATATAACTGCCAAACCATTGAGAATTATGGTCCAACCAAGTTGGCATGTGTTTTGGGGGGACATAATTCAATCCATGACAGGCAGGAAGGGGAACCTTACTACCATCAAGCCAAGAGTGAAGCATGTCCTTTGGACCTGGAGTTCCTGTACTGAGAACCTCTTAGACTCAGGAGACAGAGAAAGAGCTGTAATACCAGAGACAGCAAGAAGCAGCAGCAGAGAAGTGGCAACAGCAGATCCAGAAGAGCAGTGCAAAACCTTGTGGTGTGCTTCCTGGCCCACAGAGCGGGGCAGTTACGGTGGGCAGGTAGACCCACAGAGTGAGAAAGCTGAGCGCCTTCGGCCAGGAGGCTTGCTGGCAGAGTGTGGTGCCTTCTGGCACTTATTGGTGGAACTAAAGAGCTTTGTAACAGTTACCCAAGCAGAGCAGAGGCCAAGCCAAGGGGCCAAGAGCCAAAGGTGAGGCCTTCCTGAAGGAACAACTGAAAAGCTGTCCTGACCAAAGAACTGCACTCTGAGCCTTGATCCTGAATTGTAACCTGTAAGCTAGTGTCAGCTTTTCTGCCCACAGCACTCTGTACTCCTTAGTTGAGTCTGATAAATGCAGAACATACAGACTATACTCACAATTATGGGGTTTATTAGAGAAGTAAGTTCTCAATGAACTAACAAAAAAATGCTCCAGCCTTGGCCCTTCTGTGCAAGCTGCTGGCTGCCCGCCTGGTGGCTGCAGGCTCCTGGATGACACCTGGGAGATTTAGCTGATAGAGCAGGAACACCCTGGTCCCCTCTTTCGTTAAGTCACACATCAGAGTCAAGGAGCCTTTGCATGGTGGCAGCCACTATAGCTGGGTTATGTATCTGCTGGGCTGAGCCAGAAGCAGGAAAGCCATCAGGGACAAGGGGTGCCTGGCCATATGACCCAGAGCCCCAGGGCAGGCTTGGGAATGCAGAAGCTGGTTCTCATAATGGTTTTAGACCAACGATGATGAGGCCAGCCCCTCAGGGTTTTCAGATTTAGCAAATAAAAAAAAAGGACAAGACAGCTAGGTTGTTCTGAATTTCAGATGAGTATCAAATACTTCTATGGACTAGTTGGGATATACTTATTACTAAAAAATCATTTGTTGTTTATCTGAAATTCAAATTCACCTGGGCCTTTAGTATTTTATCTCTCCAAACCCCCAGGGCTAAAAGGGCCAGGGAGCGCAGCTCCTTCATAGAGCCCAGGGCCGCACCCACTGGATGATTCTGGAATTCTCCTAAGAGGCCGATTCCTGGCTGCCTGCCTGCCAAGGCTGTGTCTCAGTTTCCTGGGTGGTGACTGTGCAGTTCAGCATTGGGTGGGGGTAGGAAAGGGACTTTGGTATAAAGAAAAGCCAGGGGTCCCCTCAGGTCATTTTACTCTCTATCCTCCATGTGGGGAGAGTAATGCAGGTGGGAAGATGCATTAAAAAATGTCCTCCTTCTGTGAACAGACATAGTCGCAAGGCCAAGCCTGCCTTTGCTCAGCTTGTAACAGTAGGTATCCTGGTGTCTCCACCTCATCTTCTCTATATCTCCTCTCCCCTGAGTCCTCTCACCCACTGCCTGGTTTCAGGGATCATCTATATGTGGATGGCATCCCAGCCCCTTACAGTGGAATGCATACATACAATTTATTCAGGTGGTAACAGCCTTAGACCCATATTTCCATCTGCTTGTGGGACACTACCCCAGGTGACTTCCCACCCCTCTTCCTGAACATCTCTGGTCACTGCCTTACCCTCTGTCCACTTTGCTGTTATTTGGACCATGGAGACAGCCCTGAGTGTATCCTGATCCAGTTCCCTCCCTACCACCGTTCCCACTCCATTGCACCCACAGCCAAGTTTTTAAAAACAAATCTGACCATGTCATTCTCTTGCTCATCACCAATAACTTCCCATTGGTCTTGGAATAAAGTGAAAATACGTTGTCTGCCCTCTGCCTCCATGTGGCAATTTTTCTTGTCATGTCACAAACCACCAGTACTGTCCCTCATCCCTAGCCCAGAGTCTAACCAAATGCCTTGCAGTTTTCATGACCTGCTCAGCTCTTTGTCCACAATGACCTCCTACCCTATCCCTCAACTCCCTTCACCAGTTCTTTCACCTCTTTGAATTTCCAGGTCCTTCCTTGTACAGTGGGGATCTTTGCTGCCCTGCTAGCCTTCCTAGGATCTCAGAGAGAATCAAATGTGACAAAGAATGTAAAACTATTATGTAAATTGGAAAGTTTTGTAAGAAGTGAAAGAGTAGATTGACAACTGGGCAGTCTTATAGTCTCTTTATAAGGCTGTGCTGATCTCAGATGCCCACAAGATGCACACCATGTGGGGAGCCAGAGTTGAAAGGATAGGGGAAGTTATGGGAAGTGTGATTAGGTCGGTCATACCTGGCAGGGCCTTCATTTAGTGGAACAGCCATTACCACTCATGAGATCTGGGTGTCTGGAAATCCTGGGGAGGCGGGGTGGTGAAGGAGGTGCAGGAGAGTGTGGCCTTGACCTCTTCTTTCTAGCTCAGCACAGTGAGTCACTGGGAGGTGCTGGCCCAAATCTCACCTCCTCCACTTGAGGCTGAGCTGAAATGGTCCATGGGATGGAGGTCGCAGTACAGTGAGTGAGTCACGAAGCTGAGTCAGAGCCAAGTCAGCTCCTCTCAGGGCTGTGATGAAGGCTGTGCCAGCCATCTGGCATTGTTCCAGCCTTGCCCCTTCCCACACCACACCACACACACACACACACACACACTTCCCCTGACTGCTAGCTTCTTATTTCACAGGTTCAGTGGAATCCCACTGGGTCTCCCATGTAGCTGGGCTTTCTTTACTCTCACACTCTTCCCTCATTCACTGTTCAGGTACTGCCTTCAAGGAGCTCTCCACCCAGCAGAATAAAGCCAGCTTCCACTCATGTCCTGCCACTGTAGAGTAGTGGCCAGGCACCACCATGGAAGTGCTCCACATACCATCACTATTCCGATTCCTAAGAGAGGAGGGAGGAAGCCAGCCTGGGCCACAACCCCTCAAAGTTGGAATGACTCAAGGAGTTATGCTCCAAATGTCCTTCCCAGGATTCCCCATCTTGGGACCTCTATTCCCAGTGGGAAAACTGAGCCTAAAGCTTGTGTTTATATAGATTCAAGCAACATTCTGTTTTCTTCTTCAGATTAAAGATTCATGTATAGGCATAGCCTGAGCTATTGGTCACAGAACAGGTTCTAGTCTGATCTGTCCATGTAGTATGAAGAATAAATTTTGGCTTTGAAATCAATAATACAAAGAGCCCCCGGGTTGTCAGAGAATATACAGTGTCAGAACTGGAGTAACTATGAAGTCATCTAATTCTAATCCAACTGCTCATTTTATAGAAGTCAAAACTCAAATCCAGAGAGGAGGAAAGAACCACATTCTTTTAATAATTTCCATCAATTTTCTCATTTAAAAAAAAATAAACCACATTAAAAAAAAAAAAAAAAAACCCTAATCTCAACATTCTAACATAACTACTGATGGTATTTTGGTACTATTTCTTTACACTTCTTTTTTTTTATTGAAATCATATAATATATGCAACTTTATGGATTAGGCATTTTTTTTCTCTGTCTTTATGCTCCAAACATTTTTTCCTATGTGCAAAAAGGGCATGGTGGAGGCATCTTCTGACCTCCTCTAACTTCACAACAGGGAGACAGAATCACCAGAACCACCATCCCAAGGCTGATTCCTCTGAGGCCAGACATGCTGCCACCCTCCAGCCATTTTATGAGTTTTGATACCAACAGTTCCCCCTCCCCCATGGCACTCACTACCTCTCTTCTGGGTTCAATAATTTTTTGCAATGGCCACACAGAATTCATAGACAATACTCACAATTACGGGGTTTATCAGGGAAGTAACAGGCTACAATTCAGGTTCAGGAACAAGCTCAGGATACAATTCTTCAATCAGGACAGTTTCCCCTCTGCTATGCCCTCTGGCATGCCTCTCTGGTCCAGCCTCTGCCCTGCTTAGGCAAGTGTGACAAAGTTCTTTTAGCTCTGCTGATAAGTACACCTAGGTGTATCCCACTCCGCCAGCAAGACTCCTGCCCAAAGGCACTCAGCTTTCTCACTCCATGGGCCAGCAAGCCCAATGCTCTGTCTCATGCCTCTTGGTTCCTCAGCCGGTCGTCTCTGCTGTCTTTTTGTGAAAGAGGTCCAGTGCAGGGATCTTGGGTCCAAGGACACACTCCCCTCCAACTACAGTTCTTCTCTCTTAATGGCAGTTAAATCCCCTCCTTCTGCCTCTAGAAGGGCTCATTTTAAGCCTAGCAGAATGACAAACTAACCAATCCACATATTAGAGTTCCACATACATTATTTCCATGGTCCCATCCAGTAATCTGGGGGGAGTCACAAAGACCATGGCTAGAAAAGCCATACCAAGTAATTCACTGCACCACACTATGTTATTACAGTTTTCATAACCATCATTTCCAATGTTTGTACAGTATTCCAACAAGAAGATGATCATAATTTTTTTTTATGAGTTACTGAATGTCCTTATTAAAGAAGACTTAAGTTAAGCCCTGCAAAAAGGGCATGGGAGCAGCATCCTCTGACCTTCTCCAGCCTCACTAGAGGGAGATACAATCACCATCAGCAGCCCAAGGCCAGACACGGCATCACCCTCCAAACTTTTTACCAACAGTCCCTCTCACGACACTCACTACTCCTCTGCTGGATTAGATAATTCATTGCAATGGCCACACAGAACTCACAGACCATACTCACAATTATGGGGCTTATTAGAGAAGTAAACAGGTTACAAGTCAGGTTCAGGCAAGCTCAGGATACAGTTCTTCAATCAGAACAGCCTCCCATGCCATGCCCTTGGCCTCTGCCCTGCTAAGCCAAGTGTTACAAAGAAGTTATTTTAGCTCTTCCAACAGGTGCACCTAGGTGTACCCCACTCCACCAGCAAGCTTCCTGCCCAAAGCCTTGACAGTGAGCATGTATTACTTTTATAATTAGCAAAATGGCAAAGATTTTTCCATGTTGAACAAAACCCAGCACCTATTTTCATTTGCAGTTAGTGTGCTGATTAAGTGCATCAGAATCCTAGCTTTAAACATAACATGACTTTGGGTATTCTCACCTGTCATATCGGAATCATAATACTAAAGCTATTGTATCACTTAATTGAAGGTTCCTAGCTGGTACAAACATCTTGCACTTGACTACTAACTTTGGTTAATGGTTTGAATGTACATACTAGTCCGTGGAAGAAAGGCCTCTAAGAATTCTTAGGAGCAGTTCCACTCTGCAACACATGAAGTGGCCATGAATTGGACTCAGTTTGATGGCAACATAACAGCTTAGGGTTATCGTGTCACTTGAGATTATTCCTGCAAAATGCCTACCATAGAGCATTGTACTTAGTAACTATTAATAAATGTTAAAGGAGCCCCAGTGGAGTACTCAGCTGCTAACAGAAAGCATAGCAGTTCAAACCCACCTAACAGCTCCACAGGAGAAAGGCCTGGTTATTTATGTCTATAAAGATTACAGCCAAGAAAACAGAAACCAACAAATGCTGGTGAGGGTGTGGAGAGACCAGAACCTTCATATACTGGTGGTGGGACTGGAAAGTGGTGCAACCACTGTGGAAAATGGCATGGTGCTTCCTTAAAAAGCTAGAAGAGAAATACCATATAATCTAGCAATCCCGCTATGAGGTATGTATCTTAGAGAAATAAGAGCTGTGACACAAACAGATATATGCACACTCACGTTCATTACAGCACTTTTCACAATAAGCAAAAAAGATGGAAACAACCTACATTCCCATCAACAGAGGAATGGATCAGCAAACTATGGTACATACACACAATGGAATACTGTTGTTGTTGTTGTTGTTGTTTGCCGTCGAGTCGGCCCCGACTCATAGCGACCCCTCCTTGGGTTTC
>NW_006921641.1:11756485-11790034 GCF_000298275.1 Orycteropus afer afer
GGCTGCTGTCCCAAATCCAGGGGTGAGATGAGGATGAGCTAAAACACAGAACCGGAGCAAGAGGAGGGCAAACCTTCCCAGGAGATTCGTAGGTATACCCCCCTCAAGGAAGCTAAGGGTAGCGATTTGAATTATACCCTCCAGCAAGGCAGGACTCAAGATACATTCCACCTGTGTTGCTCCAACAGAAATAACCCAAGCGGACGGCTTTAACAATCAGCAGCTCAAGGCAAATCCCACCACAGAGCTGACTGCGAACCATTATAGGGAACGATGACTACCAGCTGCCCAGCCAAACTGATACCCAACCTTAACTACCACACCACCCCAAACAGGCATGGATAACAGGATTTACAATATAGCACAGAATGGAGGACAATGGCTAGAAGGGCCACATCAAGCAATTCATACACTGTATAAGACCACTATTGTAAAAGGTAAAAAAACAAAAAGATTTCACAGAGAGAGAGAGACAGAGAGACAGAGAGAGAAAGGGTCTTTGATGGATACCAGTGGTGGATGGGGAAGGGAGAGTAAACCACTAACTAGAGGGCAGACACATATTAACTTGGGTGAAGGGGAAAATAAATAAATAAATAAATAACAGAAAAAGGGTGGAGGGAGCAGATAGATTTTTTAAAAAAAGATTACAGCTAAGAAAGTTCTATGGGGCAGTTCTCCTCTGTCACACAGGGTCACTGTCTTAGTTATCTAATGCTGCTATAACAGAGATATCATAAGGTACCATTGTTGTTGTTGCTGTTATGTGCCGTCGAGTCGGACCCCACTCATGGGGACCCCTCCTTGGGTTTCCAAGGCAGGATCACTTCAGAAGTAGATTGCCTAACCTTAGCAAACAGAAATCGATTTTCTCACAGGTTAGGAGGCTAGAAGTCTGAATTCAGGGCCCTAGTTCTAGGGGAAGGCTTTCTCTGTCAGCTGTGGAAGAAGGTCCTTGTCTCCTTTCAACGTCTGTGGGCCCAGCATTCCTTGGAGATCTCCATGCACCTTGGCATCAATCATCCCCAGCACAGGGACCCCAGGTCCAAAGAATAAGCAGTACTACCAGCTCTTCTTTTTTAGTGGCAGTAGGCCCCTCTCTCTTTGCTCATGTCACTCGTCTTTTATCTCTTGTAAAATAAAAGATGATGTAGGTCACACACTCCTTATGTTGGATCAGGGCTTTGACCTGAGTAAGGGCTTTGCATCCCACCCTAATTCCCTTACATATGATTGGCTCATCACATCACATTGCATGGTGGGGAATGACTACATTAAGACAGAGCTGCCAAACTACTGAGAATCATTGCCTGGCCAAACTGACACGTATTTTTGGAAGACACAATTCAATCCGTTCCAGTGGTTAGGAGTCAAAATCAACTTGATGGCACCTAACAACAACAAAATAAATCTTAACCATGCTATTGTTTGATTTTTACTGACATTTCTTTCAGTCTATGGAGGCCATTACTGCCTACCCACAGTCTCAGCCACCGCTTCATTATCACTTGTTCGAAGAAAAAACGTCTAGCTCCTTGGGAACAAAGCCCCTGGAAAGCATTAGCCACATACCTTTCCTCAAGGTTCTGTTTGGCAAATCACAAACCATTAACCCCAGAGCAGAGGGACAAAGTAAGTGGGAAGGGAAGTGGTGGAGCACATATGTGTGTGGGCAGTGCACTTGAACACGAATGGATGCCCATTGCATTCCAGATGGTAATGGGGATGCAGAGCATTCAAACTGGCAAAAATGAAAGAGCTTGTTTTCAGCAGAGTAACAGCTGGGAGAAAAAAAACACCCTAGAAGGAAAAATAAGAATTTCTGATTTAAAAAAAAAAAAAAAAAACTGAAATCTCCAAGTCCCCATAATGCTTAGAATCACAAATACCTCATACTTACTTTCAGGGGGAAAAGAAATCGCTGTTTAGAAAGAAAAGCCGAGTAGAAGAGCACTAAGCTGAGAGGCAATGGCGTGCTAAGGTTCAGTAAAGGGCGCTGCAGGTCACAACTGTTGTTAGGCCAGCAAGAGGTGGGAAAGGTGACAGGGTCAGAAGTGATGAAGGGGTTACTCAGTCAGGCAAGGGCTGACTTTGATTGGCCTCCCCAGGAAGGCACCAAGAGCCTCCTCCACGCAGTTTCTTGTCCAAAGGTAGCTAGCACTACAGCCTAGGAGCAGAGGGGGCAGGGCCTGGCCAGGGGAGAGAAGGAGGTGCTGGTAAGGGAGAAATTGAGGGGATGGAGGATGGAGGGTAGAGGGTGGGGGTGGGGAGAGGAGGGAGGAAGGAGGGGGAAGGAGGGACTGTAGGAGATGCAGTGGGGAGGACCGGGTGAAAGAGGGTGTACAAAGGAGACAGTGAGGGCCCCTGGCCAGGAAAGGGCAGCCCCTTCTTCCTATCATAATGTGAGTATTTACTAAGCAGCCCCCTCCTCCCCTCCTCCCCTCCTCCCAGCAGAAATACAGCTTCGGGCTCTTTGGCCTTTTCTGGCCGGGTTACCACCACACGCCCCGACGCACTCGTCAGGCAGCCCCTGGAGAGGACTCGGCAGGAACCTCAAATACCACCTACTGCCGGGCCTCTCTCCCAGTTGATGCTACTATTTTAGGCACCACATTATTTCCTGCTGTGATTTTTTCTCTGCCTTCTAATTCAGGCTCTGAGGTAAGCCGTGACATCCGCTCTGGCTCCCGCACACTCCCCCTCCACCTATCCCGCCCCTGGGCACCCCTGGGGGCTGCACGCTGAGCTCCTTGGGACTGAGGAGTTCTCTCTGCGAGGCTTGCCTAAGAATAGCCTCCTAGGAGGAGGGATTTTTCCCCCTATAAAGGGGGAAAGTGTCTAGCTAGAATATGTTTCTAGGCAAAGATTTTAGAGAAAATGACAGGGACCCGGTATAAATTATACCCGTCCCAGATTCCCTATCAGTGGCTTTTAACCTTTCTTTTTTTTTTTTTGGACAAGGGTGTCTGAGAATCTGATGGAAGCTGTGTACCTTCTCCCCAGAAAGTGTTCACACACAAACCCAAGTGCACATACACAGAGACAAAGCAATTCTGCTTATAATTTTGGAGTTTGAGCACCTGCTGCAGTTTGTCCATGGAATCTTAGGGGTCCCAGGACCCCAGGTCAAAAGCCTCAGGTCAAAGGTGCTGAGTACTGCATAGATCTGATTTCTCTTGCCAGTTTCACCCCCAAGCAGACCCACTAAGCCTCTCACTCAGCCCCATTATATTTAGTCCATTTGTATTTTTTAAAATTTCTTAGTATGTGCAAGGATTTCACATTGGCAGATGGCATGCTAAGGTTCAGTAAGGGGTTAGTGCAGATGTGAAATAAACAAATGAAAATTAGATTATAAACTACTTATAGGGCAGCACATGTGCCCCTAGGTCTAATTCTAGTTGATTTGGTCCTGCATGCACCAGGTAATGGAAAAAGCATTGCACTTGTACTCAGGGAGACAGGTTCTAAGTAAACTCTTGCTAGCTTATTCCCCACAAGCCAATCAAAGTCAGCCCTCCCCTGACTGAAGTAACCTTCACCTCCCTCAAGCCAACACTTTACTGGGAACTCTAATGATAAAGCCTCCTACTCAGAGCTATTGAGAGGACTAAATAAGGTAGTGCTTGTTGTTGTTGTTGTTATGTGTCCTCAAGTCGGACCTGACTCGTAGCGACCCCTCTTCGGGTTTCCAAGGTACTACGGAAGTAGATTGCCCAACCTTCCTTCTGAGGAATGGCTGGTGGATTTGAACCACCAGCCTTCTGGTTAGCAGTCAAGTGCCTTAGGGACTATGCTACCAAAACTCCTAAGGCAGTCCTAGGGATAGTATAGGTCCCCGTGTGGCACAAATAGTTCCGCACCTGATTACTAACCAAAAGGTTGTTGGTTTGAACTCACCCAGAACCTTGGAAGACAGGCTTGGCCATCTGCTTCTGAAAAGTCACAGCCTTGGAAACCCTATGGATGCCTGGCTACCACTGCTGACCATTCTGAAAGGGATCAATATAGAAGGTCCTGCACAAAATGAGAGAAAAATGTGGAACTAAAAAAAAAAAAAAAAAAGATCAGGATTTAGTCATCCTTCAAGCCTGGAACTGAACTCATCCCTGTAACTCAACTTTTAGCCAAATAGACAAGCCTGTAGGGTGAAAAACAACACCAGGGAGATAGGTACTCCTTAGAACAATCAACCATATGAGATCAAAAGGGCAGCATTTGCCCAGGGATAAAGCTCAGAAGGCAGAAATGGATGGGTCAGAAAGGACAAATGGGGATGGTAAACACAGGGAGAAAGTGGGGAAAGTGCTGATACATTGTGGGAGCAGAATTCAATGTCATGAAACAAATGTGTATGAACAGTTGAATGGAAAACGAATTTGCTCTGGGAACTTTCAAATCACAACAAAAAGTTTTTGAAAATCTGGAAAAAAAGAATGTAATCAATGTCACTGAATTATACATGTAGAAATTGTTGAATTGATGTATATTTGCTGTGTAGATATTTACACTTAAAAAAAAAAGGAAAGAAATCCTATGGAAACCCTATAGAGAAGTTTTACTGCACACATGGGGTCTCCATGAGTCACAATCAACTGGAAGGCAACTAACAACAACAGCGGAGGCATAGGAGAGACCTTTCAAAAGTGCTTCCTGTCAAGGAAAAGACCCTAGTATACTTTTTGAATCACTCAGATTTGGCGTTGCATCTCAGAGTGCATAGCATCTACTAAAGGTTGGTTGTTTGAGAAACAGAGTCCAAAGTAAGGAAGTGATATGCGATGAGCTATATCCAAAACCATGAGCAAAAAGCCAAGCCAAGAGCCTGTGGCAATCAGCCTTTGAAATTTAGCTAATCTTAATTCAGGAGCTCTCCTATTCCCACAGGTGTTAAAAAGAGGTCCTCAATCTCTTCCTCTCCCTTGCCTCCTCTACCACCACACATGCTCCTTTGTGCCATCTTTATAAGACCTTCTGCCTTCTCTAGGGAGTTCTGGTGATGTAGTGGGTAAGGCATTTGGCTTATAACCAGAAGGTTGCTCGTTCAAACTCACCAGCTGCTCCACCAGAGGAAGATGAGGCAATCTACTTCTGTAAAGATTTACAGCCTTGGCAATCCAATGGGGGTTGCTATGAGTTGGAATCAACTCAGTGGCAGTGAGTTTGGTTTTTTGAGTCCTCTATGGTTGTTGTTGTTCTTCTTCTTAGGTGCTGTCAAGTTGGTTCAAACTCACAGTAACCCTATGTACGACAGAACAAAACACAGCCCAGTCTCCTGTGCCATCCTCACAATCATTATGTTTGAGCCCATGGTTGCAGCCAGTGTCAAAGGATATTTGCAGCTGTTTCTCTTTTTCAGTCGTGCCACACCAGCAAATGAAGATCCCAAAAGTTTTACTCCATCCACGTCATTAAGGTTGACTCTACTTGGAGGAAGCAGCTCTTCCCCAATAGCTGAAGGGCTCACCTTCCAGTGCTATATCAGACAATATGAATTTCGGATTTAAAAAAAAACCCTGAAACCTCCAGTACCTATAATGCTTAGAATCTCAAATACCTCATTTAAAAAAATTGTTTTTTTAGAGAGAAAAGTTGAGTAGAAGAGCACTAAGCTGAGAGGCACCTAGAGAGGGCTCCATCTGGTTACTGCCCCAGTTCTCACTCCTCTAGAGTACTGGAGCAGCTCCACTTCCTGTATATACATTCTGATCTTATTTCTTGCCCCTCCACTCCCCAAACTGTATGCTCAATGTGATGACCTCCTAGTCGTCCAGTTTAGGGACCTTTGCTCAGTCCTCACTCTCCTGGACTTCTGGGACATGATTCTGACACTACAGAGGGCTCTTTTTTTCAAACTCTTATTAGCTCTCACAGCAATACCCCAGCTTGGTTCTCCTACCTCTCTGATGGTTTCTTCTGTATGTCTGGCTCCTCTTCCTGCACTTCTTTGAGGTGGCTATTGTCCAATTTCATCATCCTGCCTTCATTCCCTGTTCTCTACACTCTGTCCCCTGGGAGAGGAAGCTTATTGATGTCAGTGGTTTCAGCTATTTCCTTTAAGTCACCAGCTCTGACATCTCCTGAGTTCAGTTCCAATTTCAGGTGTCTCTACATGTAAACCCTGTTGTCATCTCAGACTTAACATATCTAAAAACAAATTCCTTATCTTCCCACAAACCAGCTTTCCATCCTGGCCTCCCTTTTCTGTTTGGTGCAAGAGCAGTCTCTGGTCACTCTGCACAAAGGTTCCAAAAAAGACCAAACTCACTGCTGTCAAGTCAATTTCGACTCATAGAGACCCTTCCTTGGGTTTCCGAGGTGGTATCACTACAGAAGTAGATTGCCCAACCTTACTTCTGAGGAGCATCTGGTGGGTTTGAACTGCCAGCCTTCTGGTTAATGGTCAAATGCCTTAGGCACTACGCCATCAGAGCTCCTGCACAAAGGTTCCATCAAACCTAAATTGTAAAGAGGCTACCCTCAACTTCAAGTAAGATGGTGGAATATACAGACAAGCTACACAGACCCTCTTCAACAAAGAAAACAGAAACCAGATACAGAAGATAATCCTGAAGTCCTGAGCTTGGAAAGGAAGGATAACCTGAATGAAAACAGTGATTAAGGAGACAAACAGAGCTGCAGACCATCAACAATCCTGATGGCACCGCCAGTTTGAATATTTACAAGTGGTGTTAAGACCTGGGCAGTAACCTAAAAATCGGCCCTGCTTGCCAAGGGCTGCATGGACAACTGCACTGGTGGCTGATAACTAAAAAGGCAAACAGCAGAGAAGGAGACAAACTGAGCTGTGGACTTTTGGCTGTCCAGAGGGTGCAGCCATTTTGAATATTTACAAGTGGGGTGGCCATTTTGGGTATTTAAAGCAGCAGCTTTCAGATCCCAGTAACCTAAGAATAGGCTCCGCTTGCCGAGGACAGCAAGGACAACCACACTGGAGGATGACAACTGGAGAGTTGTGATATTCACCTTGTTGCTCTTATACCCCACACCCTCTTGGTGAACAGAGGTGTGGCTTTCCCCCACCTCTATCCACCTTCTGGCCTGACAGGAATTCCATCCCAGTCTGTGCTCTGAGAGCCTGGGTGCCCTGACCTGCCCTCCCCCCCCAACTCCAATTTTTTGTTTTTTGTTTGTTTGTTTTTAAATTATTCTTTTTTTCTTCCTTTTTATTTTTATTCTTTCTTTTTCCCTTCTCAGGTTCTAGGTTTTGGGTTTTTCCTCTTCCCTTTTCCTGGTTGCTATCTTTTTCTTTCTTTTGGTTCTTCCCATCTCTTGTTTTACTTTTTGTATTTTTTCTTATTTTTGTCTTTATTACTCTTTTGCTGTAACTCTTTTCTCTTATTCCTTCCTCCCCAGATATTGTGGGGCTTTTTTTTTTTTTTCCTACTTTTATTTCTGTTGTCTTTTAAAAGTATTTCTTTAAATATTTCCTCTCATTTATTACCTTTTTTTTTCTTTTCTTTTTGGCAGTTGTGCCTGTGTGTTTATCAGTGTGTATTTTTGTCCTCTGTTTATCAGTGTGTGCTTTTTGTCCTCTTGTGTTTACTTTTTTGATGTTATTTTTTTTCCAATTGTTGTTTTTGTCTGAGTAGGAGACAGCAACCGTGCCCATACAACCCAACCATACCTGCACTTCCTGCAGCCCCACCTACTGAATGAGGGCCACCACTTTCTTCTGCACCAACCAGCCAATGACAGATAACAGCAAATACAAGCTTAACTCACATTTAACTGCACTTCACAAACAGCTAACAGGTATCTGTGCACCTACTCTCATTCTCTGTCACATCACCAGCAGTCAGGTGGTGAGTACATAACTGCTGCCGATTAGCAAATACAGGAGCATGATGACCTGCTTACTTAGATGAAACAAAACAAAACAAAAATTGGGGGAAAATCACACCAACATTCAGTCATCAATTAAATACACATACAATGATGTCTTAGTGTCTCAGAGCCAACAAACCATCATGGTCCACACAAACAAGCAAGATGAAGTACTAGAAACAAAGGACCAGAATGTAGACCCAGAACACATCCTTGAGGAAGAAGCAGCATTAGAACTCCCTGGTTAGGAATCCAAAAGAATTATATTTAAACACCTTCAATGGATTGAGAGACAGATCGAGGAAAACAATGACAAGATTAAGGAAAAAACAGACAAAACCCTAGAACAATTTAGGAAGACAATACAAGAACAAAATGACAAAATAAATGAAAATTAGAAATGATACAAAATCTACAGATAGAAATCCAGAAGATTACTAAGATTTCAGAAATAGATAACACATTGAATGGGCAAAGGAGTAGAATTGAATCATTGGAAGACAGAATTAGTGAGATTAAAGACAAAAAGCTCAATACAGATGGACAAATACTGTATTAGTTCAATATTATAAAAAGTCAAGGAAAAGTTGATATAAGGAAGGAAGCTTCCTTATATACAAGGAATGGGAGGGAACACTACTAGATAGGTAGAGACAAGTATTGATTTGGATGAAGGGAAGGGCAATGTACCAAAAGTGAGTGATCAACACAGTGACACTGAGGAAGAGGAAGACAGAAAGAGGTAAACAAGAGGTATAGACAACAAAGATGAACCCTTTTACATGTACAGTATTGCATTATCAGCACTGGAAAGCATTGATCTATGGGTGAATAGGTAAGTGGACAGGCTGAATGATCAGGTATGTCTAGGCAGGGGGGAATGTGCCCATGACCATGTATAGCATTGGCAGACAATGTTTCTACAAGCATATATCTATGTGCTATAAGAATCCAGATGTACACTAGAGCTGACGAGGGACAAGATTGTGGTAGCTTTTTGGCCACAGCTAGCAACCCTGAGGAAGCAAGTAGTTGGACCTGTGGGCTCGGGACCATGGTTGCAGGGGACATCAAGCTCAATTGGTATAACATACTACATAAAAATGTACTCTACATCCTACTTTGGTGAGTAATGACTGGGGTCTTAAAAGTTTGCAGGTGCCCATCTAGATGCAATAATGGGTCTTTCCTCATCCAGAGCAAAGAAGAATGAAGAAAACCAAAGATACATGGAAACAATTAGTCCAAAGGACTAGTGGACCATGCAATCCTCAGCCTATATGATCATGAGACCAGATGCAGCTACCACTGTCAACCATTTGGAAAGGGTTCAGTGCAGGAGATCCTGGATAGAGTGGGAGAACAATGTGGAACAAAACTCAAAATCTTTAAAAAAATAAAATAAAGACCAGGTTTGCTGGTCTGATAGCACCTGGTGAGACCTGAGACTATGGACTCTAGTTACCCTTCAGGTCTGGAACTGAACTCACTCCTGTGGCTTCCAGTCAAACAAGAGACAGGCATATGGGGTGAACATTTACATCAGGTAGATCCACTCCTTGGAGCGATCAATTATGGGAGAACAGAAGGGCAGTGTTTTCACAGGGAGTGCATGGGAAGGAAGGACACAGGGAAGAGATAACTGCGGGGAGGAAGTGGGAAGAGAGCCGTTACATTGTGCAGAATTGCAGTCAATGTCATGAAAGAAAATGTGTATGAACTGCTGCACGGAAAATGAATTTGCTCTGTGAACTTTCACCCCAATCACTATAAAAAATTATAAATAAATAAATAAAGGGACTTAGTTTGAAATGGAAAAATAAAAAGGAGAGAGACTGTCCTCTTCACCTCTTTTCCCACCTCCATCCAGGCACCAAATGCTGTCCATTTTTCCTTTGGGATCTCTCTCTAGCATACATTTCATCCTTCCTTTTCCCACTCCCATTAACTTAATCCTACCCCTCAGTTCTGATGGCTACAGTAGTTTCCTGGCTGGTTTTCTGTCCATATTCTTTAATGTAGGTTCACGTTCTAGTCAAGACCCATCTCTATTAGAAACTTCTCTTACCATCTATCTGAATTGCTTTAGCACATATCTTGCCAGTTCCATTCTCTTTGCCAATTCATCCTATTTTGCCTAGTGACATCTCTGGAATTGTTATTTATATTTTCACATATTTCACCTAAACTGGAACCTCCTAGAGGACAGGTATTCAGCTCTTTCCCAGCCCCTGATCTGAGCTTGCCCAAGACCAGCTGGGATCCCTGAACTGTACCCTGGCATTTAACACAAATGCTTTTGATTCCTCTTTGCCTACCCTATTTTTCAGTCTGGCTGACTTCAGCCTTATTATTATTATTATTAAGGAGTGTCCTTCACCAGAAAGCCAAAAGGTGGTGGTGGTGGGGAGTTGCTAAAGAATCAACCCCAACTCATGTAACTACTTAGGCCTCAGGGTCTCGGTCCTTGTCACAGTTTTGTGAGAACTCATGTGTAAGAAGTCAGAACAGGGAAAGGAAAGCAAAAGAATGCTGTTCTGCATGTTTCTATAATAATTTCTGTGGTAGCTTAAGGTTGTGTGTCAACTTGCCTGGGCAGCTAGATGTAGTTATTTCCCATGATGAGATTGGATGTGGTGTAATCCACTCCGTGGTAGAATCCTGTGAGCAGCTAAGTAGTTGCCTTCGGGGTATGGCCCTCTTCCAGTATATATGGAGAAGCTCTGAGGAAGGTAGCTAGGTTTTGCCACACCTGGATCCTGCCTTTGGCCAAGTCTTCATCTCGGTTGACTGCCATGTTGCCTGTGATACTGGGATTGTTCCTGAAGTTAAACTAGTGGCCTACCATGCACCTGTTGCTCTTGGGATTATGCCATTTTACCTGTCAGTCTTGGGTTCGTCAGGTCACCAGCCAGCAGCTGCATGAGTCAGAAAAAACTGCCAGCTCTATTGGGCCTGGAACAGGAGGCAGAGTTGAAGCCTAAGGTGGAGAGGCCCTCACCCAGCCCTAGAGTCAGCACTCTGAGCTTGGGCTTCTAGCCTCCTAAATTGTAAGAGAATAAATCTCTGTTAAAGCCATCCACTCGTGGTATTCTGTTATAGCAGCACTACAGAACCAAGACAATCTCAATCTAAAAGACAAGCTACTATTTTGCTTTCAAAATACATATGAATAAACTCTGATAATATGAATTTATAAACAGAGAGCCTCACAAAGGTAGGTATATTTCAAACAGTAACCTATAAGAAACCCGTAAATCATAAGAAAGTTATTTAGAAAATGTCTGAACATAGACATAGAAATTTAGAATTACGTGAAGAATGTGGCAAGCAACCTTTAAGTTGACTTTGAATTATCATACTGTGATCAAAGAGGACATAACATAAGCTTCTAAACTAGCCTTGAGACATAAATCCAAACAATCTCCCTAATCTCTAACCTTGAAGAAAAAAATGCATTATTCTGCTAATCTGTAACGCTGGAGAAAAGACATTGATCTTTGACATCACGCTGGCTCTTATTGTATGGAACTAAGGCAACAAATCCATACATAAACCCTAAATTTCTGTTTACTCACTGAGAGAAGCCAGAGGCAAACACCAACAGTCTGCTGGGCCTCTGCCTGCCACAGCTGACCTCAAACCGTAGTTATGAAAGACCTCTGCCAAATTTGAGCCATGGTCAGGCCTTCCTCCTGAGACTTCTCATTACAGGTAAAACCCTGAAGTCTAAAGACTTGGATTTTAACCATTGAACTAACATTATAATTGTTAATGCTGATTCTTTGGTTCTAAATAATGTTGTGAGATCTTACTTGCATGCCTTGCCATGACTCCCTTGCAATGAACTAAATGAGTTTATGCATGTCAAACCTGAGTATCTCTTCATTAATTTCTAAAGCAGTAAACCCTACACAACAGATGCCTATAGCTCTGTGGGTGATCTGACTCCTCCTACCTCCTTACCTTTCTGCTTCATCACTCACCATGTCACCCTAGTGCTGTATTCCAGCCACTCTAAAGTTCTCTCAATTCCTTGACTTGGGGATGTTCTCTCTTATCTAGAGCTGTTTTAACAAATTATCACAAACTAGGTGGCTTAAAACAACAGAGGAATTCCTGGGTGATGCAAACAGTTAACACACTCAGTTGCTGACTGAAAGGCTAGAGTTTTGAGTCCACTCAGAGGTGCCTTGGAAGAAAAGCCTAGTAATCTACTTTTTAAAAATCAGCCATTGAAAGCCCTATGGAACACAGTTTTACTCTGACACACATGGGGCAGCCATGGGTCACCAAAAAACAGAGGGCACAAATTCCATTGCCTGGAGTGACCAGGCACGTAATGAAATGGGTGAGGCAGGCCAGGTGTATGATGGCAGGGAATAGTGGGACATGGCCTTAGATCCTACATGCCCATTCCAGAGGGGGTGCTACTACTCAGTCCCCGCTGATTGCCATCAAGCCCAGTGTACCCATGTGTGGTAGTTAAGGTTGTGTCAACTTGGCTGGGCCTGGTTTTGAGTGGCTGGGCAGCTGGATGTAGTTACTTCCCATGATGAGACTGGTAATCATCTCCATGGTGGAATCTATTGTGAGCACCTGAGTAGCTGCCTTAGGGATGTGGTCTGCTTCCAGTATGTAAGAAGATGCTTTGACCATCTAGATGCAGTGATGGGTCCTCATCCAGAGTAAAGAAGAATGAAGAAAACCAAAGATTCATGGAAACAATTAGTCCTAGTGACTGATACGCCATGCGATCCTTAGCCTATATGACCGGAAGAACTAGATGGTGCCCAGCTTCCACTATCAACCACTTGGAGGGGGATCTATGTAGGAGATCCTGGATAGAGAGAGAAAACAATGTGGAACAAAACTCAAAATCATTTAAAAAAAAAAAAAAAGGTGGGGTGGGGAGGGAGGGAACCAGGTTTGCTGGTCTAATAGAGTCTAATAGAGTGGAACAACTGAGACTCTGGCTCCTAGCTACCCTTCAGGTCTGGAATTGAACCTGTGGCTTCCACCCAAACAAAAGACAGGCATATGAGTTGAACATTTACCTGAGGTAGATACACTCCTTGGAACAATCATGGGAGAAAGAAGGGCTATTTATGTACAAGGAGACAGCTCAGGGGGCAGGAGTGCATGGAGGGATGAGGTAACTATTGGGAGGAAGTGGGAGGGGAGCTGTTGCATTGGGGTAAATTGTAGTCATGAGACAAAGTGTATGAGAACTGCTGTATGGAAAGTGATTTTGCTCTGTTAACCTTCACTCAAATCACAATAAAAAAAAAAAAAAGAGAGAGAGAGAGATTTTTGAGAAAGGTCTTGAGTTTCTTGGCACATTTGGATCCTGCATTTGACCAAGTCATCAGTGAGTGGCCTGCCATGTTTTCTACCAATCTTTGGACTATTTCTGGATTTGAACTAATGGGCTGCCGTGTTGTTTGGTTGTCTTGGGACTGTGCCGTTTTACTTGTCAACCTTGGGTTTGTCAGCCTCAGTAGCCAGGAGCTGCCTGAATGAAGAGACTCCTCCAGCTTCAGTAGGCCTGGCACAAGAGGCAGACTGAAGTCCAAGGTCGAGGGGCCTTCACCCAGCCCCCTAGAGCTGGTACTTTGAAATCAGATTTCTAGCCTCCAAAATAGGAGCTAAGGTATTTGACTGCTAATCAGAAGGCTGGTGGTTGAAGCCCACCAGCCACTCCTCAGAAGGAAGAGTGGGCAATCTACTTCCATAGTCATACCGCCTTAGAAACCCAAGGAGAGGTCGCTATGAGTCAGATCTGACTCAATGGTAGTCAGTTTTTTGTTTTTAGGCTCTAAAACTGTAAGAGAATTAAATCCCTATTTATTCAAGCCACCCATTTGTGGTATTTTCTGCTGGAGTGGCACAGAAGAACCAAAACACCACGTTTCCCAGTTTTTTAAAAAAACAAATCAAACCACTGCCATTGAGTCAGTTCTGACTCATAGCGACCCCCATGGGGTTTCTGAAGCAATAAATCTTTACAGAAGTAGATTGCGCCATCTTCCTTCTGTGGAGCAGCTGGTAGGTTTGAACTGCCAACCTTCTGGTTAGCAGTCAAATGTCTTGGGCACTGCACCACCAGAGCTCCTTAGTTTTTCAGAAGAAACACCAAATTTGGATTTTTACATGAAGGTTTCCAATTTTTAAAACACTTTACTGGCCAAACAAACCATGGCTGTAGCCTAGTTGAGCCCACAGGTGACCCTGGCCATAAAGATTTCCTGCTTTGTAATCATTCTTGGTGTGGTAGGAAGCATTTTGGAATAGAAGTTTTAGTTCTGATTATTTAGTTATTATTATGATTATTTTTAGTTCAATGTCCATGGAAGCAGCAATCAAGAAATCAAAAGACATACTGCATTGGCCAAGTCTGCTGCAAAAGACTTCTCTACAGTGTTAAAAAGCAAATATGTTACTTTGAGGACTAAGGTGATCTTGACCCAAGCCATGGTATTTTCAATTGCCTTGTATGCATGTGAAAACTAGACAATGAATAAGGAAGCCCCAAAGAAGAATTGATGCATTTGAATTGTGGTGTTGGTGAAGAATATTAATATACCATGGACTGCCAGAAGAACAAACAAATCTGTCTTGGAAGAAGTACAGCTAGAATGCTCCTTAGAAGCAAGGATAGCCAGATTTCATCTCACATACTTTGGACAGATAATCAGGAGGGACAAGTATCTAGAAAAGGACATCATGCTTGGTAAAATAGAAGGTCAGAGAAAAAGAGTAAGACCCCCAATGATCTGGATTGACACAATAGCTGCAACAACGGGCTCAAACATAGCAACAACCATGAGGATGGCGCAGGACCAGGTAGTGTTTCATTCCGTCGTACATAGGTCAGTATGAACCAATTCAGTGGCACCTAACAACATGTCAGAAATGAGCTCTGTAACCTTAGGTAAGTTATACTCCCCCCTCTGAGCCTCAGTTTCCTCATCTGTACAATGAAAATCCTATTAAATGATTCCCAAAGCCTTTTCAACATAGTTGGTTCTATGGTTATCCTTAATGGTGGGAAAATCCTATCTAATTGTATCATCTGATTAATGAGGATTAGCATAAATTGACACTGTACATAGACCATCACATTTCAAAGTACTGGCATACAATAAGCTGTGGTTAATCAAAATTCTCCAGGGTTAAGTGGAAAACCCCCTTTTAATCAAGCTTATTATTGAAAGACTCTAAAATACCAGAGTTCAGCCTCCTGCCTATTTAAGCCCAGGAGATGCAGCAATTTGGGTGAGGGTAATGGATAAGTCAATGCACCTGGGCTGAAGCGGACAGCAGCATGGCCACCATGGTAGATCCTCTCATCTGGGTCTGCCCAAAGAGGAGGGGTGTCTTAGACTGGGTTCTAGAGAAGCAAAACCAGTGAGATAGATAGATATGTATGTATGTTGCTGTTGTTAGGTGCTGTTGAGTCAGCTCCAACTTATAGTGACCCTATATACAACAGAATGAAACACTGCTTGGTCCTGTGCCAGCTGTACAGTCCTTGCTATACCTGATGGGTCGTTGAAGCCACTGTGTCAATCCATTTCATTAAGGGCCTTCCTCTTTTTTGCTGGCCCTCCACTTTACCAAGCATGATATCCTTGTCCAGGGAATGGTCCCTTCTGACATGACCAAAGAAGGTGAGACAAAGACTGGCCATTCTCGCTTCCAAGGAGCATTCTTGCTGCACTTCTTTCAGGGCAGATTTGTTCGTTCTTTTGACAGTCCATGGTACTTTCACCAACACCAAAACTCAAAAGCATCAACTCTTCTTCAGTCTTCCTTATTCATTGTCCAGCTTTCACATGCAATGCATATGAGGTGACTGAAAATATTATAGCTTGGGTGGTGGTTGTTAGGTGCCTTTCAGTTGACTTGGACTCATAGTGACCTTATGTACAACAGAATGAAATGCTACCCAGTCCTTGCCAACTTCATGATCTCTGCTGTTACAGAGATTGCTATTGCTATTTGACCATCATTGCAAGCCGGGTGCAGCAGGCAGGTGTTGGAGCAGCTGGGCAGGCTGGATAAGCAAGCAGGGCATGGTGGGCAAGTGTTGGGTGGCTGGGGGAGGCAAGGAAGCAAGCTGGTGGGTTTGGAGTAGCTAAGGGAGACCGGGAAGTGAGCAGAGCAGTTTAGAATGACTAAGAGAGACAAACTTATCTGTCAGTTTGTCATACTGTGGTAGCTTGCATGTTGCTGTGAGGCTGGAGGCTATGCCACTGGTGTTTCAAATGCCAGGAGGATTACCCATGGTAGAAAGGTTTCAGTGGAGCTTCCAGACGAAGACAGACATGGAAGAAGGAAAAGGCCATCCACTTCTCAAAGAATTGCCAGTGAAAATCTTATGGCTTGGGTGAGAAGACCATGTATAGGGTTGGTAGACAATGTTTCTACAAGTGTATTGCTATGTTCTATAAGAATTCCCAGGTTTATAGTAGAGCTCACAAGGGACAAGTTTTAAGTGACTTCTTGGGCACAGCCAGCTACCCAGAGGGAGTGAGTAGTTGAACCTGTGGGCTCAGGACCATAGTCGCAGGGGACATCAAGCTTAATTGGCATAACATACTACACAAAACATTGTTCCACATCCTACTTTGGCGAGTACTGATTGGGATCTTAAAAGCTTGCAAGCAGCCATCTAGATGCAATGATGGGTCTCTCCAGAGCAAAGAAGAATGAAGAAAACCAAAGATTCATGGAAACAATTAGTCCAAGCAATCAGTCCACCATGTGATCCTCAGCCTACACAACTATGAGATCAGAAGAACTAGATGGTGCCTGGCTACCACCGTCACCCACTCAGAGGGGGATCTATGTAGGAGATCTTGGATAGAGTGGGAGAACAATGTGAACAAAAGCCAAAATCATTTGGGAAAAAAAAGACTAGGTTTACTGGTCTGATAGAGCCTGATGAAACCACTGAGACTATGGCCCCTAGCTGCTCTTCAGGTTTGGAATTGAACCCACACCTGTGGCTTCCACCCAAACAAGAGACAGGCATATGAGGTGAACATTTACAGTAGGTAGATACACTCCTTGGAGAGAACAATCATAGGAGAATAGAAGGGCTATGTATGCACAGGGACATAGCTTAGGGGGAAGGAGTGCATGGACGGAAGGACATAGAAAAGAGGTAACTATGGGAAGGAAGTGGGAGGGGAGCTGTTACATTGTGGTAAATTGTAGCCAACGTCATAAGAAAAAGTGTATATGAACTGCTGTATGGAAAGTGAATTTGCTCTGTAAACTTTCACCCAAATCACAATAAAAAATAATAAAATAAATAAAATAAAAATCTTATGGCTTGGGTTAGGTGCACCTTAGTCTTCAAAGAGACATCATTGCTCTTCAGCACCTCAAAGAGGTCTTTTGCAGCAGATTTGCCCAGTGCAATATGTCATCTGATGTGTGTGTGTGTGTGTATTCAGAAAGAGAGAAAAAAAAATTATCTCAAGGAAATGGCTTACGAAGTTGTAGAGGTTGGCAAGTCCCAAGTCAGTGGGTCAAATATCAGGCTTATCCTGACTCAGCTGCGAGGACTGATGAGTCCAATATTGGCAGGCAGTATAGCAGGCTGCTGCTAGTTTCAGAGGATGATGAATCTAAGTTTGGCAGGGAAAACGGCTCACAGGCTGTGAAGGCAACAATCCCAAGATCAGCAGGCAATACAGCAGGCCAGTGGTTCCAGCCCAGGAACTGTAGATGATTATGAGCCAGGATCAAGATCCAGAAGAAAGCCATAGAATTTTCCCAGGATGTCCATTCATATATTAGAAGCAGGCCACACCCCTGAGGTAACTCCCTTCCAACTGATTGGCTGCTCATAGCATATCTCATCATGGAGGTGATTACATCAGTTCTCATCATCAGGGATGACTACATCATAACTTCTTAAACCACTTAGAATCATGGTCCAGCCAAGTTGACACACAACCTTAACCATCACAAGGGGTATCTGTCAGTGAAGGACATCCCGTCTGGTGCCATACAATAACCACACTGAGGCCTTCTCCAGCCTCTTCGCATAGGTCTGACCCCAGGCTTAACATGCGATTTTGGAGCATACCTCACTCCCAAGCTAAGAATTAGTTGAAAATTGGCACTACCTAGAATATGTATGGAGGGTGACTGCCATGATTCAACCCAGAGCTCCTTTGCAGGGAAAAGAGAAAGAGATTTGGAGCTTGATAGTTTGTGATTTGAATCCAGACCCTTCCATGGATTGTATGGCCTTAGGCAAGTAAGTCCCTTAACTTTTCTGAGTCTTAGTTTCTGTGGTGGTTAAGGTTGTATGTCAGCTTGGCTGGGCTGTGGTTTTCAGGGGCTTGGCAACTGGATGTAGCTATTTCCCATGATGCTATTGTAATCACCTCCTTGGTGGAATCTGCTGTGAGCACCTAATCAGTTGAAGGGGAGTTGCCTTTGGGGTGTGGCCTGCTTCCAACATATATGAAGAAGTTTGAGGAAGGTCTCTAACTTTTTGGCACATTTGGACCCTGCGTTTGGCTGAGTCTTCATCTCCAGTTCCTGGCCTTGAACCAAAGGCCGGCCATATTGCCTGCCAATCTTGGGATTGTTCCTGGACTTGAACCAGTGTCTGCCATGTTCCCTGATGATCTGGGGATTGTGCCATTTTACCTGCTGGCCTTGGGCTCATCAGCTTCAGCAGCCAGCAGCTGCGTGAGTTAGGAGATGCCTCCAGTTCCAGTGGGCCGGGAGCAAGAGGCAAAGCTGAAGCCCAAGGTGGAGGGGCCTTCACCCAGCCCCAAGAGTTGGCACTTTGAACTCAGACTTCTAGTCTCCTAAACTGTAAGAGAATAAATTCCTGTTTGTTAAAGCCATCCACTTGTGGTATTTCTGTTATAGCAGTATTAGAGAACGAAGACAGTGTCCTTATCTATAAATTGGAGATAGCAATATTCCCTCACAGGATTGTTATGAGGATGAAATGAAATAATGTACTCTAAGTGGGTGGTGTGCTGTTTGGGATGCAGGAAGTGCTGGATATAATGGAAGGCATTATTTCATTAGGAATGACATCTTTTATCACGTGTGGTGCAGTGAAATACCTGGTATGGCTCTTTTAGTCATGGTCTTTGTGACTCCCACCAGATTGCTGGGTGGAACTAAGCAAATATAAGATGCTTATGGCCCACCAAGAGGATTGGAGAGCTTGAGAGTAATGTAAATCAGGTGCATGGCACCCTTGTGGGGGTGGGACCATGGAAATAAGGTATATGGAACTCTAATGTGGGAATTGGTCAGTTTTGTCATTCTGCTAGGTTTAAAATGAGCCCTCCGAGAGGCAGAAGGGGGATATCTCACTGCTATTGAGAGAGAGGACCTGGAGGTGGAGTGGAGCATGTCCTTGGACCTGAGACCCCTGTGCTGGACCTCATTGGCAGAGAGACAGTGGCAGCAGGGGCAGCAGAATGAGAGACTGGCACCTTGCCAGCCCATGGAGCGAGGAAGTTGAGTGTCTTTGGGCAGGATGCTTGCTGGCGGAGTGGAGTTCACCTAGGTCTACCTATCAGCAGAGCTAGAACTTTGTCACACTTGCCTGAGCAGGGCGGAGGCCAGGTTGAGAGGCCGAGGGCCAAAGTAAAGCATGCCTACTGGCAAGGCTGAGGGGAGGCTATTCTGTTTGAAGGACTGCATCTTGAGTGTTCCTGAACCGGAATTGTAACCTGATACTTCCCTGCAAAACCCCATAATCATGAGGATTGTTTGTGAGTTCTGTGTGGCCACTGCAACAAATTATCAAGCTTGGCAGAGTAGTGAGTGCTGCAGGAGGTCAGCAGTTGGTAAAAAAGTTGGTGTCAGAGTTGGTAAAAAGGTTAGAAGGTGGCAGCATGTCTGGCCTTATAGGAATAAGACTTGGGCTGCTGATGGTGATTCTCTCTCCCTCTTGTGAAGTTAGAGGAAGTCAGAAGATGCTGCCCCCATGTCCTTTTTACATCATGTCAAATCCAGTCTGATTCTTCAGCTGTTTAGTTAGTAGAGTTAGCAAGTCAATGCCAGCCACCTTCCATCTAAACAGACATTTGAGAAACCAGCTGCAGAGAAACCTGATCTTTCTGGAACAGAGAACTAAGATCTTCTTTTGCAACCTTCATACTAATAATTGAATACATATTATTCAGTGAAGAACCATTAATGGATAAAAAAATTTGATGAGGACAAGATATTTACAGGCTTAAAGTATATCACTCCTAAATTATTGAGTAATTACAAAAAGAAAAAAGTGTTAATCTTACAGTGGAGAAACCTGACAGACACCACTTTAACCAAGGGATCAAAGTTACTGTCAATACTCAGATATACCAACGTCAATTACCTGCTGAAATGACGCACTGAGGAGAATACAGCATCACTTTTGTGAGATTCCCATCAATAAATGCTTAGCCTGAATCCATTCATGAACAAACATCAGACCAGCTCAAATTGAGGAACATCCTACAAAATAATGGGCCTGTACCCTTGAAAAATGTGAACATCATGAGAGATGGAGAAAGGCTGAGGAACTATAAAATAAAAAACTAAAGAGAACTGACAACATAATGGAATGTGTGATTCTGGATTGGATTCTAGACCAGAAGAAAAGAAAAATGTTGCTTTAAGGGACATGATTGGCACAACTGGATAAACTTTAATATGGATTACAGACTGTGGTAGTTAAGGTTGTGTGTCAACTTGGCTGAGCTGTGGGTTTGAGTGGGCAGCTGGATATACTTATTCCCCATGATGAGATTGTAATCACCTCCGTGGTAGAATCTGCTGTGAGCCTTTAGGGGTGGCCTTCTTGCAGTATATAAGGAGAAGCTTTGAGACAGGTCTGTAGCTTTTTGGCACATTCGGATATGCAGTGGCCTGCTGTGTTGTCTGCCAATCTTGGAATTGTTCCTGGACTTGATCAGTGGCCTGCCATGTTTCCTGCTGATCTTGAGACTGGGACATTTACTTGCGAACCTTGGGTTCATCAGCCTCAGTGGCCAGCAGCTTCATGAGTTAGGAGAGGCCTGTAGCACCAGTAGGCCTGGAATAAGAGGCAGGAGTGAAGTCCCTGTTGAGGGGCCTTCACCAAGCCCCTAGAGCTGGGACTCTGAATTTGGAGTCCTAGTCTCCTAAACTGTAAGAGAATAAACACCTGTTTGTTAAAGCCATCCCCTTGTGGTATTTCTGTTATAACAGCACTAGAGAACCAAGACACAGATTAATAAAAATTCATAGTTGTTGTTGTAATGTGCCGTCAAGTCAGACCCAACTCATAGCGACCCCTCCTTGGGTTTCCGACGCAGTATCTCTATGGAAGTAGATTGCCAACCTTCCTTCCAAGGAGTAGCTGGTGTGTTTGAACTGCCAGCCTTCTGGTTAGCAGTCAAGTGCCTTAGGCACTATGCTACCAGAGCTCCCATAGAAATAGTATTATATCAATGTTAAATTCCCTCATTTTTATTTTATGTAAAAAAATGTTTTTATATAAAATTCATACTGAAGTATGTAAAGAGGCTAAATGTCTACAACTAATTCTCAAATGATTCAAGAAAAGAAAATGATAAGTGTATGTTTTTACATATGAAGTCCCTGGGGGTCACAAACTGTTAATGTGCTCAGCTGCTAAATGAACATTTGGGGGTTTGAGTCCACCCAGAGATGCCTCGACAGTAAGGTCTGGCAATCGACTCCCCAAAATCAGCTATTGAAACCTTATGGAGCACAGTTCTATTCCGACACACATGGAGTCACCGTGAGTCAAAGCTGACTTGAGGGCAACTGGCTTATACATATGCAGAGAGATGGAATGATAAAACAAATGTAGCAGAAGGTTAACATTTGTTGAAACTGAGTGAAGAGGAGAGGGGAATTCTTTGCACTAATCTTACAGCTTTTCTATAATTTGAAATTACTTTAAAATAAAAAGGAAAAAAAAAATTAACAAATCAGAGTCAGGGCTGCCATGTGGTAAAGCCTCACATCCTCTGCCTCAGTAATGCAGGGAAAGAGAAAGAACCCTGACTAGGAGACGGGAATCGAACCCAAGCCCTGCTCACTGCAAGATACTCACATCCCCAGGTTTCTGTCTCCTCACTCTGAAAGCCAGAAATTAATAATAATTCTTCTCTCTTAGGGTTGTTCCGAAGACTAAATGAGGTTAAAAATACCTGGCATCTAGACAAATGCTAGGTCCAACCTAAACCAAACACTGCCGTGTAACCCCCTCCTTGGGTTTACGAGGCGGTATCGCTACGGAAGTAGATTGCCCAACCTTCCTTCTGAGGAGCAGCTGGTGGGTTTGAACAGACAGTCTTCTGGTTAGCAGTCAAATGCCTTAGGAACTATGCCACCAGAGCTCCTAAGTGCTAGGTAAGGGTCCAGAAATGATAAACACATACACAGTTCTTGCCCTTAGGTAGCTTATACTCTAAATAAAAACTAAACTCACTGCCGTTGAGTCGGATCCGACTCATAGCGACCTCTCCTTAGGTTTTCCGAGGCAGTATCACTAGGGAAGTAGATTGTCCAACCTTCTTTCTGAGGAGCAGCTGGTGGGTTTGAACCACCAGCCTTCTGGTTAGCAGTCAAATGCCTCAGGTACTACACCACCGGAGCTCCCATACTCTAGTCAGAAAGATAGAAAATAAATTAATGAACTAATAAGCAGATTACAAACTGCCATAAATGCTATGAGGATATTGGATATAGCCATAGAGATGGGGAGAGAAGGGGACCTACCTAACACTGAGTGTCCAAACCTTACTGAGGAAGTGATGTATTAGTTGATAGTGAAGAATGAGAAGGAGCGAGCTACAAGAACAGGGGTTGGCAGTCTAAGTGATGAGAAGGACAGGAACAAAGTTCTTGAGGTGGGCAAGAGCTTCGTGTATGCAAGGAACTGTTAACATTCTCTCCTGTACTGCTGTTGTTATGGTTGGATGCCATGGAGTTGATTTTCAACTCATAGTAACCCCACATGACAGAGTAAAACTGCCTCATAGAGTTTTCTTGGCTGTAACCTTCACAGAAGCAGATCATCCTTTCTTCCAAGGAGCTACTGGGTGGGTTCGAACCAACAACATTTCAGTTAGCAGCCTCATGTTTAACCATTGCACCACTGGGGTTTCTTTCCCCTGTTCTAGACCACCTTGTAGTCGGGGCCGACTCAACGGCAAACAACAACAGACCACCTTGTAACTCCTTGTAAGCTCCTTGAGGGAAGGGACAGTGCAGCCCCCCGCAAAGACAGTAAGTATTTGATGAGTGAACAAAGGGATGGGTGTCCTTCATTTCAGTGATTGCCCTCAAGGAAATCTTCCCCTCCCAGGTGTTAGTCTCACTGTGTTGTGTGAAAAAGGAGGCTTCTGGACTGGTAGCTCTGGAGTTTTCCCCTTTAAACATGTTTTGGTCTATGGGCAACTTGTTTAGGTCACAGAACTGGAAAGAGCGATCCCATGGGCCCACCGCCCACGATAGAGCACGAGAAGCAAAGGGCCAGGCTCAGGAAAGACTTGCCCAAATCTGTGGACCTGGTTGGGGCCATGTTTTCCCCAGCCCCGCAGCCTGCCTTGTTTATTTGTTCAGCAGGTTTGTTTCAGCCGTGGCACAGCCTGTTCCGACTCTGGAACATTTAAGAGATGAGCCAATTTTTAAAAATCATAGAAAATAAGTGGTTTGCTCTTGGAGCTAAGGAGTGAGGCAGTCAGGGTGGGAAACAGAGCTCTGGGACAGACTTTTCCTGTCCTGGCCCTGGGTACCAAAGAAGGGACTCCACCAGAATTTTCTGCCTCAGTTTCTCCAGGAACTGTGGTGGAAAGACTAGAACATTCAGTATTAGATTTTTGGTTCTCATCTCCATTCCAAACCCTACTTACAACCATCCAAGGTCAAGCCATGGCCTGGTCCAGATGGCCAGCCTGGGGATGGAGGTGTTGGGACCTGCACCTGCCTCATTCTCTTCCTTCAGCCTACGGTGTCCTCTCTCTTCTCTGCCTGTAAACTCTTACTTAACCCTCAAAACCCAGCAGCAATGTCACCACCTCTAGAACCTTTAACTGACTCCCCGAGTAGTCTGCCAGCTACTTTTTACATTTTAAAAACCCCAGCCAGGATAAACAAACAGGATAGCTAAAAGGTTGACTATCTTTGCTTTTGTCTATTTGGATACTAACTCGGTATGGTAATACTAGTTATTATCTGGTATTGATCTGAAGCACTTATTTGGGTTATGCTAGTACTTGATTGGGAGCTCTGGTAGCATAGTGCCTAAGGCACTTGACTGCTAACCAAAAGACTGGTGGTTCAAACTCACCAGTCACTCCTCAGAAGGAAGATGGGGCAATCTACTTCCGTAGTGATACTGCCTTGGAAACCCAAGGAGGGCTCACTATGAGTCGAGTCTGACTCGACAGCACATAACAACAACTACTACTACTTGATTATCACAGATTTGGAAATGAATCATTAATTTGACCAAAAAAAAAATTTTAATTATTTAAACCATGAAGTCCAGGGTGGTCAAGGGAGTGGGATAAGAATGACAAAAAGGAATCCTGATGGGATAAAAGATTGTGACCCTAAGGTCCTACCCAGTCTTAATACATATTGGCTGCCTTGTTCTCCCAAAGGAGCTCTGGTGGTGCAGTGGATAAGGCATTTGGCTGCTAACCAGAAAGTCAGTGGTTCAAAGCCACCAGCCACTCTGCAGAAGAAAGATGGGGAGATCTACTGCCCTAAAGATTTACACTCTTGGAAACCCAATAGGGGTCACTATGAGTCAGTATGAGTCAATGGCAGTGAGTTTGGTTTGAGTTTTGCATTTTCCCCAAAAGGCTAGCAGGCAATATGTGCTCTAGTAGGAGTTCAAACCAAAAACCCAAACTCATTGCCACTGAGTCAATTCCAACCATAGCGACTCCCTTTGGGTTTTCAAGGAGGTAAATCTTTATGAAAGTAGATTGCCCAGTCTTCCTTCCATGGAGTGCGTAGTGGGTTTGAATCACCAGCCTTCTGGTTAGCAGTCAAATGCCTTAGGCACTACGCTACCAGAGCTCCCAGTAAAAGCTCAGAGAGTATTTATTGAACGTATTTACATGCTTGGTACAAATGGTTAAACATTTCACTATTAACTGCTATGCAGACCCACCCAGAAGCACCTCTGAAGTAAGGCTTGGCAGTCTGTTTCTAAAAGGTCACAGCCTGGAAAACCTATGGAGCAGTTCTACTCTGCACACAGGGGGTCACCATGAGTTAAAAATCATTCATTGGCAACCACCACCATCTAGTGAGAATTATAACACCTCCTGGCCCCTAAGGTCATGGAAGCTGCTGTCAGTCTGTTGGCTTTCCCATGGATCCAGGCTAAAAATTCAGGAGGTATCCTGGCCTCAGACTCTTCCTCCCTAACCAGATAACATATCAGTTCTCAGTGCTCTATCATTATCACACTAAGATTGGTGAGGACCCAGAATAAGGGCCGTGTATTCTAGAATCCCTCCAAGGAATGGGGGTAACACTCTGGACCCTGGTGCCCTTCTCAGCCTGCTCTGGCCCTTTGCTCCCCAAGAGGCACTGTCTGGCTGGGTATGGGAGGTGCTGTTCTCCTTCACTTCCAAAATTAGCTCAGGGTTTAAAAATCACAGCCCAGTGCCTGCTCCTCTCATGCCAAGGTAAACAGTGGATGTCAGAAGCCTCCTTAGGTATCTGGAAGAGAACTACTCCTTCTGCTCCCTCCCTTCCTTGTATGAGGTCATTGAATCAGGGTGACAAAGCAAATAGTGACATGTGTTGGAACTTGTTCCTGGACTGGTTCCAGGATTTCTTCATCCTCACCCTCCTCTACACCCTTAGAATGGCAGACCCAGGTGTGGACAGTAATCTGAACTGGATTCAGTGCTTGGAATCCTGGGACACAGAGGCCAGGTGGGAGGCATCCTCTGTGGCGGGAAGGCTATGGAGGGAAGACCTCACTCAGTAAAGGAAAACCCATTGCCATCAAGTCAATTCTGACTCATAATGACCCCCACTGGGTTTCTGAGGCAGTAAATCTTTACAGAAGTAGATTGCCCTGTATTCCTTCCCCAGAGTGCTGGTGGGTTTGAACCACCAACCTTCTAGTTAGCAGTCAAATGCTTTAGGCACTAGGCCACCAGAGCTCCTTAGTAAAAGGGAATCACCACCAGACATTTGCATAGAGCCTTCCAGGCTTGGAAGTGCTTTCACTGATTCTAATTTGCACTAGGACAGGGATTCTTTTTCCCACTTCACAAGTGAGGAAATTAAGGTTCATTTTAGGTCAGCATCTTAATCAAGGTGATATGGTCTAAGTATGACAAAGCCAGACTTAAAATGCATTTTGTGATTCGGGGTACATCTCCCACCACACCACAGTTCCCTGAACTTCAGTCATTGGTACACCTGCTTCATGTTTTCTGCCTGTTGTGAACCACCATACTATTATTTACTTCCTGTTTGTCTTTAAGTAAAGTACTTTAAAAATTGACCTCATTTTAAGCAACAATGTGTGAGTGTGTGTGTATTTATGTGTGGCTACTAAAATTAAACATTTTCATTCTCACCCTCTAAAGTCAACTCTCATGACACCAAGGATATATCCATGCCACACTTTGAGAAACTGTCCTACATCCACCCTGTATTGTTAAGGATGGATCTTCACAGGCCAATAGCCAAATGGCTACCCTTATTGAAATGCTCTGCCAGTAGGATTTTTCAAGGCCACCACTGTCTTTGTTAGGGTTGTGCCTCAAAATCACAGAATTATTAAGTCATAACAGATTAAAAAAAAAAAAAAAAATCATGACTCCAACTCCTGAGAGGAAGGGCTTTATACAGCACAGCCAGCCAGTCACAGTCCTAAAGGGTTCACCTCAGGAATATAAATAGAGATCTAATGTAGTGCTTGCTCTCAAAAATTCACAAAGCTTACAAACATAAACAGGAGCTAGCATAATGCCTAAGGAATTTGACTGCTAACTAGAAGGCTGGCGGTTCAAACCCACCAGCCACTCCTCGGAAGGAAGGTGGGGCAATCTACTTCCCTAGTGATACTGCCTCAGAAACCCAAGGAGGGGTCGCTAGGAGTTGGGCCCGACTAACAACAACAAACATAAACAACTGAAAAGCAGAAGAAATAAGCAAAGAATTTGGAAACAGTAGAACTCAGATCTAGACTTGGCTCCACCATAAACTCAGTGTGCCTTTGAGCAAGTCCGTTCATGTTTCTGAGCCTCAGTTTCACTTTTTATGGACCAAAAATGATAATATCTCCTATTTTCTACCTTCTAAGGCTGATAAGACATTCAGGTGAAAATGGGTGTGAAAAATCCTCTGTAAACAGTGAAGCTGTAATATGGTGTTTGGATAATAAACACAGTCCTAATCTCCTCCAGAATTATAATTTACACTATCACTGGAAGTTGACTTTTTGAGGCAAAACAACTTACTCAAACACGTTGGGAGGCGATCTGGGAAGTACCGTTTTAACCTTACCTGCTTCTAGGTCTTGGGACTGGAAAAATGTTGATTGCTGCCCTTAACCCTTTTGGAATCCTGCTTTTCTTCTCTGGGTATTTTTCTTTTCTTCTGACCTGAAGCATTTATAGGCCAACTTTTGGTCCCAGGTGCAAGCTGACTCCGTAGTGATGGGTCTTTACTGCCCCCTTGTGGTCACTCCCTACCATGGCCGCACTGACTTCTGAAGGAGGGTGCGTGACAAATGCAGACCTGAGGAAACAGGAGCCAACCCTCAAGTTCAGGATTTTCCAGGCCATCAGGGAACTTAAAAGCCAAATTAAAGCCAGCTGCTGGAACCCACAGCTCCTTGACGGGAAGGAATGGTGTCTGGTTTTGCCCCCGAATAGTACAGGAATACAGATCTGTGTCTAGATTAACCTTGCTAAAATGATGGTCAGTTCCCAGATTTCCAGTTTGTCTGGAGCAAGGCCTTTGAAATAAAGGCAGCTGATTGTGTCCCTTCTCTGCCAGGAAAACCCCATGTGGAAAGGCTAGAACTAGAACCCACCCTCCAACCTCCCACCAGTTTAAATCAACAGTCAACTGCACATCCATTTTGTGAACTGAATAGGTGCCATGTAGAGAGTTAGGGATATAAAAACTAACACTTAATTTCTGTCCTCAAGAACTCACAAAGTTTACAAACATGAATAACCCAAGAACACATAACGTAACAGATATCAGGCCATTCGAGTAAGGGCTACAATAGAAGCAGACATCAAGCACAACAGGACTGGTGGGGAGGGAGAAGTTAGTGACAGCCATGGAGACCAGAGGCTTCCTGAAGCTGGACCTCTAGAAATGAGTAGGCCCTCACCTGGCAGACATGAGCAAGAAAGATCACAGTGATACTGCTCATTATGTATTTTCATGCTGATTATGTGTCAAGCATGTCTAAGGGTTTCACAGACACTTGTTGTAATCTCCACATCTATGAGATGGGTATTACTTTCTGTATTTAATAGAGAAGGGCTCAAGACCATGTCAAGCAGGGCTTGATAGAAAATATATGTTTGAGGCAAATAACATGTTGTTACTAGAGTATCAGGTACACCAAGTGTATGGCAAAGGTTGCATATCAGCTTGCCTGGGCCATGATTCTTGGTGTTTGGGTTATATAATAATGTAATTGGGCAGTTATATAATGATGTCATTTGGCAATTACATGATGCAATCAGCCAATCTGTTGTAAGGGAAGTTTTCTTGTGGATGTGGCCTGCATCCAATGTATGTATATGGACAATCTGGCAAAGCTCACTTGCTTGCTCTAGATCTTGCATCCAGTTCATTGTCATCTTATCTGCCCATCTTGGGAATCAGCAGGCTCCTGTGAGCCAGCAACCTGCTGTCTGACCTGCAGATCATGGGTTCTTCAGCCCCTGCAGCTATATGAGTCAGAAGTAGCCTTCAGCCCTTCAGCCTTCAGCCTGACCCATGGACTCGGGACTGGCCAGCATTGACAACTGTGAGTCATTTCCTTGAGATCAATCTCTATCTATCCATCTATGCTTCACTAGTTTTCCTTCTCTAGAGAATCTAGCCTAAGATATGTGGTCAGGGCAGAAAGAGAAAGATAAGGGCATATGGGTGTCATAATAATCAAAAAGGACAGGAGCCCTATGATGAGGGATTTTAAAGCCTGCTATGAACTTTAACTTCAGCCTTTGGATAATAGAGAATGTTTTGAAATTTCAGAGCAAGGAATTCTGCTCAGGGGTATGTTATAGGCCAACTCAGGAGATGTGTGGAGAAGAATTGATGAGGCAAAGGCAAGAGGAAGGGAAACCTGAGAGAAGAAATGAATGAAGGGAGCTTGGGCTAGGGCAGTGGGCGGTGCAGAGGGATGAATCTAGAAACTCTGCGTGGAGACACCAAGGTAGACTTGGGGGGTGAAGAAGGCAGGATTACCCGTGGTAGGAGCAACTGTCCCCTTATATGCTGAACCCTCCAACCTACCTTATCAATGTCAAGTTCTAATAGTGCGAGAAAGATCTCTAGTTTCCTTTGGAATACAAGTCTCAGTTCCACCCTGGGCTGTGGGTAGATTATGATTGTATCCAACCTCTAAAAACAAAACAGGGCAAGGTCTGCTCAGAGACCAGAGAATAAACCTTGAAAATTGTCAATGCCCACATCAAATAATGAATCTTGGGGTCAATGAGTGGCCTGTCAACAAGAAGAACCCACTACCAGTATTATGCTGTGACCCCACACCCCAAAGGTCAAGGAGGGTTTTATGTCATTTCCCAGCAGTTTGGCATTTGGTTGCACCAAAGCCTGTATGGGAACTCAGCCCTCCCATGGGTTTAGATTCTTGCTTTTGATCGCCACAGGGCTGGCAGGCTTCCCGCTGGCTCCCACTCTCTCAGGAAGTCAGCCACAGCTACTGGCCACTTGGCACACCCTATCCAGGAGGTGGCAGCATTTCATTGCTAAAGTAACAAATTTCCAGACTATGGCTAAGAGCTTCAAGGTGTGTTGGCAATTATGTCATCTTTCCCAACAGGGCTAACTCCATCCAGTTCCACCGTAACTGTAGTGGGTAGGAGCTTGGGCTACAAGCAGATATTTGGGCTTTCATTTACTATACTGGATTGTGACATTTCCAGGGAAAGTATTTATAGCAGACACTCAAGAAACATTTATTGTAGACTATCAAGCATAACCCAAAATGCACAAAGAGCAGAAGAAGAACTAGATGAATGGGACCTTCTAAAAATTAAATTTTTATGTGCTTCCAAAGACTTCTCCAAAAAGAGTCAAAAGAGAACCTATAGATTGGGGAAAAAATATTCAGCAAGGACATATCTGACAAGGGACAATACCTCAACAACAAAAAGACAAATAATCCAATTAAAAAATGGGCAGAAGACATTAATAGACACTTCACCAAAGAGGATATTCAGGCAGCCAACAAACATATGAAGAAATGCTCACGATCATTAGCTATTAGAGAGACAGATGCAAATCAAAACAACAATGAGATACCATCTTGCCCCAGCACTAGCAGCAAAGTTCAACAAGACAGAAAATAACAAATGGTGGTGAGGATGCAGAGAGATTGGGACTCTCATACACTGCTGGTGGGACTGTAAAATGGTACAACCACTGTGGAAAGCAGTATCGCTATTCCTTAAAAAGTTGGAAATAGAAATACCATTTGATCCAGCAACCCCATTACTAGGTATATATCCTAATGAAGTGAGAGACATGACAAGAACAGATATGCACACCCATGTTCATCACAGCACTATTTACAGTAGCTAAAAGATGGAAACAACCTAAGTGTCCATCAACTGAAGAACGGATAACCAAACTATGGTACATACACACAATGGAATACTATGCAACCCTAAAGAATAATGTAGAATCTGCAAAACACCACATAACATGGATGAACTTGGAGGACATTATGCTTAGGGAAATAAGTCAATCACAGAAGGATAAATATTGTATTAGTCCATTATTGTAAAAAGTCAAGGAAAGGTTTCTATATGGAAGGAAACTTTCTTTGTTGGTTACTAGGGGTGGGAGGGGAGGGAACACTGTGAGATAGGTAGAGACAAGTATTGATTTGGGTGAAGAAAAGGGCAATGTACCAGATGTGAGTGATCAACATGGTGGCATTGAGGAAAAGGAAAGCATAGAGAGGTATATAGGAGGTACAGACAACAAAGATGAACCTTTTAGCACATACAGTACTATGTTGTCAGTAAAAGCAAACATGGATATACAGGTGGATAAATGAGTGGACGGGCTGAACTATTAGGTATGTCTATGCAGGAGGGAGTATGTCCAAGACCATGTATAGGGTTGACCAATGTTTCTACAAGTTATTTGTATGTTCTGTAAGAATTCCCAAGTGTATAGTAGAGCTGACAAGGGACAAGGTTGTTGTCACTTCTTGGGCACAACCAGCTATCCAGAGGGAGCAAGTAGTTGAACCTGTGGGCTCAGGACCATAGTCTCAGGGGACATCAAGCTTGATTGGCATAACTACACAAAACATTGCTCCACATCCTACTTTGGTGAGTAGTGACTGGGATCTTAAAAGCTTGCAAGCAGCCATCTAGATGCAATCAGTGATGGGTTTCCCCTTGTCCAGAGCAAAGAAGAATGATAAAAAACAAAGATTCATGGAAACAATTAGTCCAACCAACTGGTACACCAAGTGATCCTCAGCCTATATGACTATGAGACCAGAAGAACTATATGGTGCCCAGCTACCACTGTCAACAGCTTGGAGGGGGATCTATGCAGGAGATCCTGGATAGAGTGGGAAAACAGTGTGGAACAAAACTCAAAATCATTTGAAAAAAGAAAGGAGGGGACCAGGTTTGCTGCTCTGATAGAGGCTGGTGGAACCACTGAGACTGGCCTTGAGCTGCCCTTAGGTCTGGAATTGAACCCACACCTGTGGCTTCCAGCCAAACAAAAGACAGGCATATGAGGTGAACATTTACACTGGGTAGATACACTCCTTGGAGAGAACAATCATGGGAGAATAAAAGGGCTGTGTATGCACAGGGACATATCTCAAGGGGCAAGAGGGCACAGAGGGAAGGACACAAGGAAGAGGTAACTATGGAGAAGTGGGAGGGGAGTTGTTGCATTGTGGTAAATTGTAGTCAATGTCATGAGACAAAGTGTATGTGAGCTGCTGTATGGAAAGTGAATTTGCTCTGTAAACTTTCACCCAAATCTCAATTAAAAAAAAAAGAAAGAAACATTTATTGAATGTGCTAGGCACTGTGCAAAATTCTGGAAAGAGTAATCCATGTTCTCAAGTTTTGATTCTAGAAAAGTAAGTAGGTGCTATCTTGAGATAATATCTCTTTACTCTCTTTTTCCTTTCTAAAGTTTTGATAATATCTACCCACCTCATCCACCAGTCATCTGTCAGTTTGTCGTACTGTAGTGGCTTGTCTCTTGCTGTGAGGCTGAAGGCTATGCCACTGGTATTTCAAATACTAGCAGGGTCACCCTTGGTGAACAAGTTTCAGCAGAGCTTCCAGACTAAGACAGATAGGGAAGGAAGGGGCCATCCACTTCTCAAAGAATTGGCCAGTGAAAACCTTATGAATAGGGGTGAAACACTATCTGACCTAGTATTGCAAAACTTTGTGAATAGACCTGAAACATTGCCTGATATAGTGCCAGAAGATGAGCCCCTCAGGTTGGAAGGCATTCCAAATATGACTGGGGAAGAGTTGCTTCCTCAAAGTAGAGTCGACCTTAATGATGTGGATGGAGTAAAGCCTTTAGGACGTTCATTTGCTCATGGGGCATGACTCAAAACGGGAAGCTACAGCTACAAATATGTTTGTGCAGCTACAAACATCCATTAATAATTGGAATATGGAATGCACAAAGTATGAATCTAGGAAAACTGGAACTTATCAAAAATGCTATGGAACGAATAAAAATTGATATCCTAGGCATTAGTGAGCTGAAATGGCCATTTTGAATCAGACAGTCATATGATCTACTATACCAGGAATGACAAACTGAAGAGGAATGGTGTGGCATTCGTCATCACAAAGAATGTTTCAAGATCTATCCTGAAGTACAATGCTGTCAATGACAGGATAATATCCATACGCCTACGAGAAAGACCAGTGAATACTACTGTTATTCAGATTTATGCATCAACCACTAAAGCCAAAGATGAAGAAATTGAAGATTTTTACCAACTTCCCAGTCTGAAATTGACAAAACATGCAATCAACATGTACTGATGATTATTGGTGACTGGAATGTGAAAGATGAAAACAAAGAATCATCATCAGTAGTTGGAAAATATGCCCTTGGTGACAGAAATGATGCTGTAGATCACATGATAGAATTTTGCAGATTGATGACTTCATTGCAATTATCTTTTTTTTTTTTTAAATTGAGATTTAGGTGAGTTTACAGAGCAAATTCATTTTCCATACAGCAGTTCACACACATTTTGTTTCACGACATTATAACAGTTCTCTTCCCATTTTCTCCCTACAGTTACCTCTCCCGTGTCTTTCTTTCATATTCATTGCAAATACATTTTTTAAAAATACATTTTATTGAAATATAATTTATGTACAGTGAAATACACAAAACTAAAGTGAGATGGGTCGATGCTTTTTTTTTTTTTTT
>NW_006921641.1:11791064-11805711 GCF_000298275.1 Orycteropus afer afer
TCAGCTGACCATAGGTTGATAGATCTATTTCTGGGTTCTCAATTCTGTTCCACTGGTCTGTGTGTCTGTCATTGTACTAGTACCAGGCAGTTTTGACTACTGTGGCTTTATAGTAGGTTTTGAGATCTGGGAGTGTGAGACCTCCTACTTTGTTGTTCTTCTTCAATAGTGCTTTGCTTATTCGAGGTCTCTTTCCTTTCCACATAAAATTAGTGATTGGTTTTTCCATATCCTTAAAGAATTTATTGCAAATACCTTTTTTCAACAACAGACATGGTGGCTACACAAGTGAACCTTGCCAGATGGGACACACTGAAATCAGACTGACTACATCTGTGGGAAGAGGAGATGGAGCTCATTATTTTCAGCAAAAACAAGGCAGGAGCTGACTGTGGAACATATCAATAACTGCTCATATGCAAGTTCAAGCTGAAGCTGAAGAAAATTTAAATAAGTTCATGAGAGCCAAATTATGACCTTGATTATATTCCACCTGAATTTAGAAACCATCTGAAGAAACGATTTGATGCATTGAACACCGATGACCAAAAACCAGATGATTTGTGGGATGACATCAAGAACATCATCCATGAAGAAAGCAAAACATCATTCAAAAGACAAGAAAGGAAGAAAAGACCAAAATGGATGTCAGAAGAGACTCTGAAACTTGCTCTTGAACAGAGAATGGCTAAAGCAAATGGAAGAAATAACAAGATAAAAGAGCTAAACAGAAGTTTTCAAAGAGCAGCTTGAGAAGACAAAGTCAATTATAATGCAATGTGCAAAGACCCAGCTCTGGTGGTGTAGTGGGTAAGGCATTTGGATGCTAACCAGAAGGTTGGCAGTTCAAACCCACTAGCTGCTCCACAAGAGGAAGATGAGGTGATCTACTTCTTTAAAGATTTACAGCCTTGGAAACCCACAGGGGGTTGCTAGGAGTCAGAATCAACTCGATGGCAGTGAGTTTGGTTTTGATTTGAAAAGATCTAGAGTTAGAAAACCAAAAGAGAAGAACATGCTCATCATTTCTCAAGCTGAAAGAACTGAAGGAAACATTCAAGCCTCAAGTTGCAATACTGAAGAATGCTATGGGCAAAATATTGAATGATGCAGAAAATATCAAAAGAAGATGGAATGAATACACAGAGTCACTGTACAAAAAAGAACTGGTCAATGTTCAACTATTTCAGGAGGTGGCATATGATCAAGAACCAATGGTACTAAAGGAAGAGGTCAAAGCTGCACTGAAGGAACTGGCAAAAAAACAAGGCCCAAGGAATTGACAGAATACTGAGATGTTTCAACAAACAGATGCTGTGCTGGAGGCAGTTACTCATCTATGCCAAGAAATCTGGAAGACAGCTACCTGGCCAACTGACTGAAGGAGATCCATTTTTGTACCCATTCCAAAGAAAGGTGATCCCACAGAATGTGGAAATCATCAAACAGTATCATTAATGTCAGATGCAAGTAAAATTTTGCTGAAAATAATTCAAAAATGCAGTATACTGATACCCAGAAGAGGATGTGGAACAAGGGATCTCATTGCTAGTATCAGATGGAGCTTGGCTAAAAGATGTTTACCTGTGTTTTACTGACTATGCAAAAGCATTCAACTGTGTGGATCATAACAAATTATGGACAACACTGAGGAGAATGGGAATTCCAGGATACTTAACTATGCTCATAAGGAACCTGTACATATACCAGGAGGCTGTCGTTCAAGCAGAACAAGGGAATACTACATGGTTTAAAATCAGAAGAGTGTGCATCAGGGTTGTATCCATTCACCATAGTTATTCAATCTGCATACTGAGCAAATAATCTGAGAAGCTGGACTATATGAAAAACATGGCATCTGGATTGCAGGAAGACTCATTAACAATCTGTGATAAGCAGATGACCCAAACTTGCTTGCTGATAGTGAAGATGACTTAAAGCACTTACTGATGGAAATTAAAGACTACAGTCTGCAGTATGGGTTATACCTCAACATGAGGAAAATTAAAATCCTCACAACTGGACCAATAAGCAACCTCATGATAATGGAGAAAAGACTGAAGTTATCAAAGATTTCATATTACTTGGATCCACAATCAACACTCATGAAAGCAGTAGTCAAGAAATCATACGTTGTATTGCATTGGGTAAATGTGCTGCAAAAGACCTCTTTAAAGTGCTGAAGATCAAAGATTTCACTTTGCAGACTAAGGTGTGCCTAACCGAAGCCATGGTATTTTCAATCACTTCATATGCATGTGAAAACTGGACAATGAGTAAGAAAGACTGAAGAAGAGTTGACGCTTTTCAATTATGCTGTTGGTGAATTATACCGAAAATACCATGAACTGCCAGAAGAAAGAACAAATCTGTTCTGGAAGAAGTGCAGCTGGAATGCTCCTTAGAAGTGAAGAATAGTGAGACTTTGTCTCACCTGCTTTGGTCATGCTGGCAGAGGGACCATTCCCTGGAGGATATCATGCTTGATAAAGTGGAGGGTCAATGAAAAAGGGCAAGACCTTCAATAAGATGGGTTGACAACACAGTGGCTGTCACAATAGGCTCAAGTACAGCAAGGATTGTGAGGATGGTACAGGATCGGCAGTGTTTTGTTCTGTTGTACACAGATAGGATTGATATGAATTGGAGCCAACTCAACGGCCCCTAACAACAAGAAGAACCCATCTCATCTTTTTTGCTTACCTTCAGATACATACTATTGCCCTTAAGTCAAATCACCCAATTCTACTCATTCTGGTGAGTTCTGTAGCCAAGGAAACAAAACAAAATCTAGGGATCCTACAAAGATGCATGAAATAGTGACCCATTTTAAGGAACTTGGATATTCCTAAAAATAATGTCACATTAGAAGTATATATTGCTAAAAATTTTGAAAGTGTAATGTAATCAGGAGCCAACTATATGCTGGAAGTCTGAAAGAGACCTCTGGGATGCTTGTAGTAACCCTGACTCCACACCTGAAGGGGAGGGGCGGGAGTACAGAAAATCATTTCAACCCAACAGGGGAAAGGGTATAAAGAAAGACAAAAAAAAAAAAAGTAGCAAAGGGAGTAGACCACACCTCAGTAGTTGCATAGCAAGTTATGGCTTTCAAATACATTATTTGACCCTCTCAGCCATCCTTGGTGATAATCAAGGTCTACATTTTTATCTCCATTTTCCAGATGAGGGAAAGCCTACTGTCTACTTGTTGTTGTTGTTATGTACCGTCGAGTCGGACCCGACTCATAGCGACCCCTCCTTGGGTTTCCGAGGCAGTATCACTACAGAAGTAGGATTGCCCAACCTTCCTAGGTATTATTAATTATACTGAGGCTGCGAGACAGTAACTGGAATTCTGAGTGAGCCACAACCCCAGAGAGCCTTTGTTTCTTCAACCTACAGATAAAGGGGGTTGGCCTGAGTGATCTTGAAGATCCCTTTCAATCTCATACCTTGCTCAGGGTTACTCAGCTACAAAGTGACAGAGCCACAGGATGGAGGTCCCGGTATCCTCCCTGTACAACACAATGACAAGGCCTGTGTTTATGATGTGGAGATCAGATTATAGCTAATGAGCTTTCAAAATGAAGGTGCAGCCCCTAACTGAAATAAACAGAATTGTAACAGTGGCTGAGTTATGATGATGCTAAGATTTTTGTATATTTAATTTTTACCTATGCTTCATTTCTTCCTTATTTTCTAAATATCCTAATGTGACTAAATTAGTTTTAGTAAATAAAAATATTTTTATTAATGTAAAGGATAAAGTGTATTTTGTGAGGTCTGTTTAATTAGGCAAGGAATATTTTTAAAATTAAGGCAATACACTGTGGGGGTTAAGAGCTCAGACTCAGAAATTAGACTGCTTGGGTTCCAGTCTCAGCTTCACAGGCTACCAAGTGGCCCTGAGCAAGTTTTAACCTCAAAACCCTCAGTTTCTTCAACCATCTACCTGAAGGAAATTACAGTATCTACTTCAGTGAATTATTCTGAAGATTAAGTGGAATCTATCCAAAGCACTTAGTATAGTGCCTGACACGCTGGAGGCACTGAATAAATCTTAGGTACTGTTGTTCATAGAAAGTGGTTAAGAGAAGAAAGTTTTGGTGAGTTTTAGGTCCCGAGAAAATTCCTACAGTAGACAAATGAAAAGATGCATACTCCTTGCTTTTTCTCTCCGTAATACTGTTCACTGTGATATTCATACTTTACCTTCCCCCTCATTAAGTGAGTACCCATAAAGATCAGCTGTCCAAGACTGGGGTCCACCTTCAAAATCCCTGCCTGCCCTTTGCTCTTCACTTTGCCTGCTGATACACTCCTCTTATTTCATTCAGTGAAGACAGCAACTGTTCCCCAGCCTCTCTTCTGAGATCCAGACCTATATATTCAACTGCTTTCTTGACAACTTTACTTAGATGTCTCAAAGGGACATCAAGCCCAACTTGTCCAAAATTGAACTTCTGATCTCCTCCACCTCCATCCCCGTCAACCTCCAGCATTCCCCTTACTTCCATGAATGATTCCATCATGTGTTTAGATGTACAAGCCAGAAATCTAGGAATCATCCTCCACTCTTTCTTCCCTTCACCTCTACACAATTTATCATCCAATCTTAGCCATTCTACTTTTTAAATACTGCTAGGATCCATTTACCTATTTTCATCTTGATGTTGTAATGAACATCTTGAGCCAGGTAAGACTTTGAAAATTAACTAGTCTAGAGCAGGGGTTGGCCAACCATACATAGCCCATAGGCCAAATCCAACCTGCCATCTGTTTTTATAACTAAATATTGACTGGAACACAGCCACTCATTTGCTTACATATTGACTGTAGGTATTCTCATGCTTCAATGGCAGAGTTGAGTAGACAAAGAGACTATATGGACTGCAAAGACTACAATACTGACTTTTTCTTCACAGGAAAAGTTTGCCAACTGTGCACTAGAGGCTGCACATGAGAACTGCCTGGAGTTAATCACTGTATAGATTCCGATTAAACTGGTCTGGGGTGATTTTCCCAGGTGACTCCAGTATGCAACCAAGGTGAAGGATTGCTGATTAATCCAGTCTCCTTTCTCATAAATGAGGAAAGCCAGGCCCAGATGTCAGGATTTGTCCCTTTTTTGTGGTTAGAAACAACAACACTGACTCAACACGGCCCTATAGGGCACATCTACCTCATCCGGTCCTATGCTGAAGTTCTGACAGCATAAAGCATTACTGTCCTTGCGTCACAAAAGACCGATTTAAGGCTCAGGGGATTTAAGTCAGCCTCCTATTTAGTAGAAGGAATCTAAGACTCATGTGCAGGTCTTTTGAATCAAGTTCACTGACCACTGATGTTAACTGTACAAGTTACACACTTACAATTTGGCACATGGCGTTCTACTTGCTTTCAGAGTCCCTAAATATGGGGCCATACCTACTCACCCCAGAATATTTAGAAATCTGCTTTCCTAAAGCAGTGATTTTCAGACTGTGCTCTCAGGAGCCCTACTGTTTCTCAGGGCCATTGTGAGGGTATAGTGAGGAGAAGAGGACCTGTGTGTGTGTGTGTGTGTGTGTGCGTGTGTCCCCAATGCCCTCCTTCAACCAAAACAGGTATATTTGTATCTGTTTTAAGTATTTTGTTGGAATAGTTTTACCTTTGAAGACCACTGCACTATTTGGTTCCAATTTCTGTCCACTGTTCTCTCAATCCAACATGGCACGGTCACTCTGCCCCCAAATTCCTATCACTTCTTACAGCATCAACCAGTTCTTCCTTGTTAGTGTGCATGAAGTCCTCAATAAGTTTCTCATAATATCTACTATTTTTTTTTTTTTAATTGTGATTTGGGTGAAAATTTACAGAGCAAATTCATTTTCCTTATAACAGTTCATATACATTTTGTTTCATGACATTGATTGCAATCCCTGTAACGTAACAGCTCTCTTCCCACTTCCTCCCTTTTCCTACATTTTTTTTGAGATTTAAGTGTTAAGGCCCTAACACTTTTAACAGACTAGACATACTACATCTGAAAGGGTAACTGAAGTTTCTTATTACTGCCTCCTGCCCACCTCTGTGTGTACTGTATAATCCCTATCAGGAAAGCTTCATCCTCACGTACTCTCTAGTGGGGCACCGCATTTCCTCTGCCTGTTGATTAGCTCTGCCTTCGGCCTAATCCAAATGCTCTCCACTCTGAGATTTTCCTTTCCTATGGAAGTGAGGCATTATAACGAGGGCAGGAGTCAGGCGGACAAGACACCTTCCTGAATTTGTTTGTTTCCAGAGAGGAAGGTGCATACAGTCCCCTCTCCAAAGAGATGAGAAGCCCCATACTGGGCAGAACACATCCAGCTTTTCTTTCCCTGAGCTTATTTGCTCTCTGTATGGGAGGAAGAATGACTAACCTGATGGGTCAGAGTCCTGGACACTGACGTTCACAGGAACATTTTTATCAGGACTGGTCCTTGGGTATATAAGGTGGTGCAATGGTCCTTCATGTATACTGATGGGGCAGAGTCTGCTCTCAAACTTGGCAGAGATTATAGGAGGAGGGAGTAGGAAGCCCCAGTGTGTATCTATTTTTAGTTCCCAGCATGACAGGGAGACCCAGGGTAATATCTATGGCACAGATCTCATTACATCTGAACACTTATCTGAGGAAGCAACATCTGTGAATTCTACAGCCTAATTCTGGAAGTAGTCTATTGCTCATGAAAAGCATAGTAAGCAAGATTTGATGAAAAAGTTTGTGATCTTAAATCAACATTAGAGACATCTTTGCCTTCTCAATTTAATAGGGTCACTTCTCTCACTTTAGTTATTCTCAAAATATATGGTTCCTTTTCTACATACATACACAAACACTTATAAATAAAAAATTCAGGAGAATTGGGTGGGTAGATAACTTTAGGAAGCCAAGAGCCAGAAGAAAAGGCAGGTCATCAGATTTTACAAGTGATCATCTTAACTGCCTCTCTGGCCACTCCACTTGACAGCATCCCAAATATCCCAGGTCACATGGTCCACAGAATCTTCTTTTGGGACTCTGAAGCAATCAGTAGCCATACTTGTCATTAAGATGGGTCCTACCATCACCACTTTGGCCTAGATTAGAGAATATAAAAAGAAAGAAAGAAATACATTAACTTTTCAAAGTCAAGGAGAAAAAATATCTACACATTAATGGCCAGAAGTAAACAGATAAAGAATTTTCTTCTGTGCTAAAAATTTTTACTTTTTGTATACAAGCTCAAAACAGTCCTTTCTTCACTCCTTACTGGCAGATAAAAAGAAATTTTTCTAGTAACTATGTTTCTACTAATTAATTACAAAGTATATTAGAAAGGCAATCCATAAAAAAGTGCCCTATAATGAGCATATAGGGAAACCAGCACCTCACGTACTGCTTCAGGGTGGCGTACGTAAGACCGTCAACAGTGATCTCTATAAAATGCAATGTGACAATCTGAAGAATGCTCAGAGCCTTTGATCCATCATGTTAACTTTTATGAATATTTTAGTACAGATGCGCCTCTACATTTGCAAAATTATATATGTTAGACTCTACATATTGCAGAGTCGTCTATAATGGCAAAAGACTGCAAATACATAAATGCTCATCAAGGGAACTGGTTAAATAAGCAAAGGTATATCCATACCACAGAAAAGAACTCCAGCTTCAGGGGGCCAGGAGCAAGAGGCACAGCTGAAGCCCAAGGTTGAGGGCTTTCACCTGACCCCTAGAGCCTGGCACTTGGAACTCAGACATCTAGCCTCTAAAAATTGTAAATAATTTGTAGTTGTTTTGGTTACCTCTGTGCTGCTCTAACAGAAGATACCACAAATGGGATGGCTTTAACAAACAGTTTATTCTCTTACAGGTTGGAGGCTTTAAGTCCAAGTATAAAGTACCAGGTTCTAGGGGCTGTGTGAAAGCCCCTTGTTCTGGTTATCTAGTGCCGCTCTGACAAGAATACACCACAAATGGGATGGCCTTAACACAGGAATTTATTCTTACAATTTGGAGGCTTTAAGTCCGAATTCAAAGTGCCAAGCTACAGGGGCTGGGTGAAAGCCCCTCAGCCTTGGGCTTCAACTCTGCTTCCAGCTCCTGGCCCACTGGAGCTAGAGGCTTTTCTTCACTCAGACAGCTGCTGGCTGCTGAGGCTGCCAAGCCCAAGGTTGACAAGTAAAAAGGCACAGTCCCAATATTACCAAATCATGCAGCAGGCCATTAATTCAAGGCCATTGTAAGTCCCAAGGTCAGCAGAGCATGGCAGGTTGCTGAACAACACGGCTATACGCAGGGTTCAAGGTGCCATAAGAGAGAGACCATTCCCAAAGCTGTTCCTTATATACGGGAAGCAAACCACATACCCAAAGCAGCTACTCAGCTGCTTATGGTAGATCCCACCACGGAGCTAACTGCCAGTCTCATCGTGTAGAATAACTACCACCAGCTACCCAGCCACTCAACCAGGCCCAGCCAAATTGACACACAAACATAACTACCACACCCCCCAACCTTGGGCTTTAGCTCTGCCTCTTGCTCCTGGTCCACTGAATCTGGAGGCTTTTCTTCACTCAGACAGCTGCTGGCTGCTGAGGCTGACAAACCCAAGGCTGACAAGTAAAAAGGCACAGTCCCAATGTCACCAAACAAGTTGGCAGCCCATTGATTCAAGTCCATGCAAAGTCCCACGCTTATCAAGTGTGCCATAAACTAGAGACCATTCCCAAGGCTTCTCCTTATATACAGGAAACAGAACACATCCCTAAGGCAGCTACTCAGCTGTTCATAGTAGATTCTACTATGGAGTTGATTACAAGACTCATCATGGGGAATACTACATCCAGCTGGCCAGACACTCAACAAGCCCAGCCAAGTTGACACACAAACTTAGCTACCACAGTGGGAGAAAAATGTGGAACAAAACTCAAAATCATAAAAAAGACTAGGCTTATGGGTCTGATAGAGACTAGTGAAACCCCTGAGACTATAGCCCCTAGTCACACTTCAGGCCTAGAATTGAACTCACTCCCATGGCTTAACTTCTAGCCAAATACCAGACAGGTACATAAGGTGAACATTTACACCAGGTAGGTACAATCCTTTAGAACAATCAACCATGAGAGATCAAAAGGGCAGTATCTGCACAGGGAGATAACTCAGAGAGCAGGAATACATAGGAAAGGACACAGGTAAAAGGTAACCACAAGGAAGAAGTGGGAAGAGAGCTGTTACATTATGGGGACTACAATCAATGTCATGAAACAGAACATGTATGACCTACTGTGTGGAAAATGACTTTGCTCTGTAAACTTTTACCTAAATCACAATTTAAAAAAATGAAATAAATTGATAGTATTTGGTTGTATTTAGAGAAAAAAACTGGGTGGATGAGGCACAGACAATTTTTTAGTTAAAAAATAATAAAATATATACAAAAGAGAAAAACATAATAAATTCCCATGTACCCATCATCCAGCTTTAACAAATATCAGCACATGACTGCTCCTCCTTTATCTCTTCACACTTCCCCACCTTCCCTCTTCCTCCACACTGGATTATTTATGGTAATCCCAGAGTCATCTCACTGTACACACTTCTATATCTATTTCTATAAAGTAAGCACTTAACAATTTCTTAGTATCATCAAATATCCAGCCAGTGTTCAAACTTATCTGACTGGGTCATGATTTTTTTTAACAGTTACTTATTTTAATAAAGATCCAATCAGGGTCCACGGATTGCATTTAGTTGATATGTCTCTAGATCTTTTAATCTACCTGTTCCCCTAGGAGGAAGAATTTTCACTACATACTATTGTTAACTTTCTTATTGTGAATTTTGAATACATATTACCTATTAAAAATTTAAATAAATAAAATTTAAAGGACCCCCAGGGATCACCTTTCAGCCAAACAACAGACAGGCCTAAAGAGTGAGCAATAACAGTCTTAAGGAACAATCAACCTTACCAGAGCAAAAGGGAATTATCTGCCCCAAAACAAAATTCTGAAAGCAGGAAGGAACAGGAAAAAAGGACAAATAGAAATGGGGAACTTAGGGAAGAAGTGAGAAGACTGCTGTTACATCGAGGGGATTGCAATTAGTGTCATGAAACAAAATGTATATAAATTGTTGAATGGATATTAATTTGCTCTGTAAACTTTCACCCAACTCATCCACAATAAAATGTTCAAAGCAAAAAAGGAAAAGTAGAAACACTCTACCTTCAGGTGGGATCCATACACAGTAGTCTGGGTCATCTTCTGGATATTTGGAGGAAAGTGTTGGTGGAAGCTGCAAATAAAAGATGGCTTATTTTATTCAAAATAGTTTCAACTCTAAGAATTCTTGCCCTCATGGCTGCCAGCAAACAAAAACTAACATAGAACAGTTTCCATTAATGATCATGACATAAGTAACTACTTAGAGGAACATTCTTTCTCTGAATTTTTTTTCCATGAAGTCTCAGCAAGCTGATTTTCAGCCAGTGAGAGTGATGTGAGGCCTTTAAAAAGCGGCAGTTAAGACACTGCTGCTATGAACACTAAATGGAATAACGTCATAGAGGGCAATCTGGCCTTCCCTTTTACCTAGAAATCCCACCTCTGAGAATTTACTGTATACATACAAAATTATGTATACACAGATTATTCATCACAGTACTGTCCTTATAGTGAAAAACTGGAAAAACCTCAAGTGTCCATCTGTGGGGAACTGTTAAGTAAGTACATCCAGACAGTAGAAGGCCCTTGATGTACTGAGAAAAAATGATTTCCAGGATAGGTGAAAAAAACAAGATGTAGGAGAGAGTACAGTATATTCTACCTTTTGTACAATAAAAGGAAGAAAATAAGAATGTAATATAAATGTCCTTTTATGGCATACAAAGATATGAAGGAGGAGTCACAAACTAATAAAAGAGGCAGTTATAGGGAACACAGTGGATGGAGACTAGGGTGAGAGAATTCAAAACACAAAAATTCAAAATTAAATATAAAAGAGAGAAAAAGAATAGCTGCTGAGGTTGTTTATGCACTAACTGATGGGGTCACGGTTTCATGGGACATCTCCATTCACTGGCCTAATAACATGTTCAGTGCTTCTGGTCTACCTCCTACTTCACTCTACTTCATTGTGCCTAAAGTCTTAAAAGCTCACACGTGGCCATCCAAGGCCTAACAACTGGTCTCTATTTAGTTGGAGCAAGAGGAAGAAGAGTCAGGAATAGGAGGAAGGTATGGAATGTGTACTTAATTGCCTGTAAAACCACCTGCCTCCTTTGCCATGTGACCAGAAGAACCAGATGGTGGTTGGCTATTACATTACTGAACATTCTGACTAAAGATTCCTTAGAAGAATCTCAATCAAATGGGAGGAATACAGAACAGAATTTCAAACTATCATGGACTCTAGACTTTCCAGAGCATAGAGAGTGGATGAATCCATGAAATTACCACCCTGTGATAGTCTTTAAACTTTAAACCAAAAATGTCCCCTAAAACATCTTAAAACTAAACAATAGTTTAGTTTGTTTTTTTTTTTAAAAAGGTCTGCTTTCAGCTTTATGTTCTCTGAATAACTATCTCTAGTGTATGAAACTGTAAATAATGACTAATAATGATTAGAGGAAACTTAGGGGGAAGTGAGTTTATGTTAATGAGGGAGCAGAAAAGGAGGGTAAGAATGGTTGCACAACTCAGAGAATGTAATCAATGCCATGTACATAAATTATACATGTAGAAACTATTGAATTGGTATATGTTTTACTGACTATATTCTCAACAACCACAAAATTAAGTAAAATTTAGAAAAAATAGAAGAAAGCCCAGATTTCTAGGACACATTGCCGTCCAGTCAGATCCAACTCATAATGACCCCTCCTTGGGTTTCCAAGGTGATATCACTACAGAAGTAGATTGCCCAACCTTCCTTCTGAGGAGTGGTTGGTGGGTTGAACCACTAGCCTTCTGGTTAGCAGTCAAATGCCTTAGGCACTACGCCACCAGAGCTCCTAAGAGGGGGTTATATAAAGCAGTTGAGAACTCTGTTAAGCTAAATCCTCAAAGATTCCTTCTTCTGGATGTGGTCCATGACAAAGGGACGCATCTTTACTTACCTTGCTTGGACCAGCAGCTCTCTTTTTCTTCAATTCATCTCTGCTTTTCTCACATTCATTCTTTAATGCTATTTTTTTTTCCAAAGGGAAAAAAAGGAGTAGTAGCTATTTTTAGAAAAAGTAATAAAGGAAAAATTCCTCCTAAGAGAACATTAAAGTTATCAAATAAAACACATCAGTAATAATTCTCAAAAACTTCTTCTACTACAGTAAACATTATATGAATAACACAGACATTTCTCTTCAAATAGTAATGAGTTTTCAAACCCTATGGCTACTCTACAAGATTGCAAAAATGAGGCTGATTTTATTATTCTACAGTTTTGCCATTACTGGCAAAACCAGAAGAAAGAGATCTTTTACTAGCTGAAGTTTCATCTAATTTCTTTTCTGGAATCACTCCCATGATGGGCACCTCTTTAACTCTGGGAGATGTAAAACTGGGAGGGCTCTGCATGGCCAGCCAAGGCCAATGGTTGGAACAGATAAGCAGGAGAGAGAGCCTAGGCAGGAAGCAGCAGCCAGCTGAGGGCCAGAACAGGTAGGAGGGAAACCCCCAGGCAGGAAGCTAAGGGAGACAAACCTGTCTGTCAGTCTGCTGTACTATGGTGGCTTGTGTGTTGCTATGAGGCTACAGGCTGTACCATCGGTGTTTCAAATGCCGGCAGAGCTGCCCATGGTGGACAGGTTTCAGCGGAGCTTCCAGACTGAGACAGACTCGGAAGAAGGAAGAGGCCATCCACTTCCCAAAGAATTGGCCAGGGAAAACCTTATGAATAGCAGTGAAACACTGTCTGATATATTGCTGGACAACTTTATGAATAGCCCTGAAACACCATCCCATATAGTGCCAGATGATAAGCCCCTCAGGTCAGAAGGCACTCAAGATATGACTAAGAAAGAGCTGCCTCATCAGAGTAGAGCTGACCTTAATGATATGAATAAAGTAGCGCTTCTGGGATCTCCATCTGTTGATGTGGCACAACTCAAAATGAGAAGAAACAACTGCAAACATCCATTAATCATTAGAACATGGAATGTACAAAGTATGAATCCAAAAAAATTGAAAGTTGTCAAAAATGTAACGGAGGGACTTCTGGTAAGATGGAGGAGTAGATGGACAAGCTACACAGACACTCTTCAACAAAGAAAAGAAAAACCAATTGACAGAGATACAGAAGATAATCCTGGAACCCTGAGCTTTAAAAGGCACTATACAGAAGTGGAAGGTTGGGCAATCCTACTTCCGTAGTGATACTGCCTCGGAAACCCAAGGAGGGGTCGCTGTGAGTCGGGGCCGACTCGACGGCAAATAACAACAACATACAAAAGTGGATTAGGCACCAACTAGTGGAAAAACCTGAATGAAAACAGTAAGTACAGAGATGGTTGGAGCTACGGACTGTCAGCTACTCTGACGAGACCAACAGCCTGAATATTTCCAAGTGGTGCTGGGACCTGAGAATTGACCTAAAGATCAGTCTTGGTCACCAAGGGCTGCAGGGACAACTTCTCTGGTGGCCTATGAATAGGAAGGGAAACAGCAAGGAGGGAGACAACCTGAGCTGTGGACTTTCTGCTGTCCGGGGGGTGCAGCCATACTGATTGTTTACACATGGCAGCCATTTTGGATATTTAAAGTGACCAAGGGTGCAGCTATTTTCAATGTTTACAAGTGGCAACCATTTTGGATTTTAAAGTGATAGCATTCTCATTCAGACTCCAGGGACCTAAGAACAGGCTCTGTTTGCCAGGGTCAGCAAGGACATACAAGAGGCTGACAATAGGAAAGGAGACAGGTGGTGAGTGTATAAGTGCTGTCAACTAGTGAATAGAGGAGCACAGCACAGTACCCTGCCTGGACATAAAACATGCAAACAAAACAAAGAAAACTAAAATTGTGGGCAAGTCACTCCAACATATAATCACCAATTAAATATAAACATAACAACGTCACAATGCCTTGGAGACAACAGAGCATCACAGTCCACACAAAGAAGCAAGAGAAAGGAGGAGAAACAAGGGACCAGGATACAGACCCAAAACACATACCTGAGGAAGAAGCAGCACTGGAACTCCCTGAAAAGGAATTCAAAAGAATTTAGGTATCTTCAAAGGATTGAGAGACAGACCAAGGAAAACCCAGACAAAAACCTAGAAGAACTCTGGAAGAAAATACAAGAACAAAATGACAAAATAAATGAAAAATTAGAAATGATTCCAAATCTACAGATAGAAATCTAGAAGATTAATACGAAATTGTCAGAAATAGATAACACTCTGAAAGGGCAAAGGAGTAGAACTGATGCAATAGAAGACAGAACTAATGACACTGAAAACAAATATCTGAATACTTCTTTGGAAAGGCATCAATCAAAAAAAAGATCAAAACAAAATGAAGAAACCCTAAGGTTCATGTGGGATACCATCAAAAGGAATAACCTACGGGTCATTGGAATTCCAGAACAGGAACAGAAAAATAAAACCACTGAGAAAATTGTCCAAGATTTGTTGGA
>NW_006921641.1:11806257-11812698 GCF_000298275.1 Orycteropus afer afer
GAAGTAAAGACAACTACAAGATAGAACGGACTGTTCTACACTTGGGAAGAAAACTATAAATAACAGGGTAACTTCAAAGAAAAATGATAAACCTTCACATCAAAATAAAAAAGAGGACCAGCATAAATATTCAGCAAATACTAAAACAATAGCAATGAAGGAAGTGATAACATGACTCATAAACAAAACAAGCTCAGCATAGAAAATTATATGGAACAAAGAAATCTACACGATGAAAAAGCACATGACAAAGATGACAGCAATAAATTCATATTTGCTGATAATTACATATCTGGCAAGGGACTTATCTCTAAGATTGATGGAAAACTCCAACTCCTCAACACTAAAGGAATTAACAATCCAATTGAAAAACAGGCAGAAGACATGAATAGACACTTCACCAAAGAGGATATTCAGGTGGTCAGCTACTACATGAAAAGATGCTCACAATCATTGGCCATCAGAGAGATGTAAATCAAAACAACAATGAGATATACCGTCTCACCCCAGCATTGATGGCAAGGTTCAATGAGACAGAAAATAACAAATGCTGGTGGGGATGTGGAGAGAGTAGGACTCTCATACACTGCTTATGTGACTGTGAAGTGACACAACCACTGTGGAAAGCAATATGGCGATTCCTTAGAAAGTTGGAATAGGAGATACCATTTGACCCAGCAATCCCATTACTAGGTATATATCCTAGAGAGGTGAGAGCCAGGATAGGAACAGATACAGGCACTCTCATGTTCATCACAGCACTATTTACAACAGCAAAAAGATGGAAACAACCGACGTGCCCATCAGCAGAAGAGTGGATGACCAAACTATGGTACGTACACAATGGAATACTATGCAGCACTAAAGAATAATGGAGAGTCTGCAAAACACCGCATAATATGGATGGACTTGGAGGACATTATGCTTAGTGAAATAACTCAATCACAAAAGGACAAATACAGTATTAGTTTGTTGTTGTGGAGGGTCAAGGAAAGGTTTATATATGGAGGGAAACTTTCTTTGTTGGTTGCCAGGGGTGAGAGGGGAGGGGAGAGAACACTGAAAAGAAAAATACATTGACCCATGTCACTTTAGTTTTGTGTATTTCACTGTATATAAATTATATTTCAATAAAATGCATTAAAAAGGAAAGAAAGAAAGAAAAGGGACAGGAAACAGGAGACAAGGCTTTGCATCTATAAAAAGGACTGTAGATATGAGGTTCTCAAGGGGTCAAAATGTAGACTTGGACAAGGAAAAAGGGGACATATGGAATTTATTGGTCTCAGCCAGTAAGTCTCCTCTAGGTGAGGAGATAAAATGCTCTTAAAGTCTCACATCCTTTTTAAAACCTAATGGGCTAGAGCCTGGTGGAACCCCTGAGACTATGGCCCCAGATGCCATTCAGGTCTGGAACTAAACCCACTCCTATGACTTCCAGCCAAACAAAAGACAGGCATATGAGCTGAACATTTATTTTACATTAGGTAGATACACTCCTTGGATATATCAATCATGGGGAAAACAGAAGGGTTTGTATGCACATGGAGACATCTCGGGAGGCAGGAATGCATGGGAGGGAAGGACACAGGGGAGTGGTAACTATGGGGAGGAAGTGGGAAGAGGAATGTTGCATTGTGGAAAACTGCAGTCAATGTCATGAGGCAAAGTGTATGTGAACTGCCGTATGGAAAATGAAATTTGCTCTGTAAACTTTCACCCAAGTCACAATATAAATTTAAAACAAAAACAACAATAAGAAAAATGAAATGGAACACACAAAGATTGATATCCTAGGCATTAGTGTACTGAAATGGACCAGTTTTGGCCATTTTGAATCAGACAACCATACGATCTACTATGCCATGAATGACAAATTGAAGAAGAATGGTGTGGCATTCATCATCACAAAGAATGTTTCAAGATCCATACTGCAGTACAATGCTGTCAGTGATGGGATAATATCCATACGCCTACAAGGAAGACCAGTTAATACTACTATTAATTCAAATTTAAACAACCACCACCAAAGCCAAAGATGAGGAAATTGAAGATTTTTACCAACTTTTGCAGTGTGAAATTGACCACACATGCAATCAAGATATGCTGATTATCACTGATGACTGGTATGCAAAAGTTGGAAACAAAGAAGGATCACTGGTAGTTGGAAAATTTGGCTTTGGTGATAGAAATGATGCTGGAGATCACATGACAGAATTTTGCAAGACAAATGACTTATTTATTGCAAATACCTTTTTTCAACAATACAAACAGCGGCTACACATGTAGACTTCACCAGACGGAGTACACAGGAATCAGATCAACTACATCTGTGGCAAGAGGCAATGCAAAAGCTCGATATCTTTAGCCAAAACAAGGCCAGGAGCTGACTGTGGAACAAATCATCAATTGCTCATATGCAAGTTCAACTTGAAGTTAAAGACAATTAAAACAAGTTCACATGAGCCAAAATATGACCTTGAATATATCCCTCCTGAATTTAGAGACTGTCTAAAGAATAGATTTGATGCACTGAACACCAATGACTGGAAACCAGAATTGTGGATGACAACATCAAGAACATCATCCATGAAGAAAGTAAAAGGTTATTAAAAAGACAAGAAAGGAAGAAAAAACTGAAATGATGTCAGAAGTGACTCTGAAACTTGCCCTTGGAACAAAGAGTGGCTAAAGCAAATGGAAGAAATGACAAGATAAAAGAGCTGAACAGAAGATTTCAAAGAGCAGCTTAAGAAGACAAGGCCAATTACTATAATGAAATGTACAAAGACCTGGAGTTAGAAAACCAAAAGGGAAGAACATGCCCGGCATTTCTCAAGCTGAAAGAACTGAAGAAAAAATTTAAGCCTTGCAATATCGAAAGATTCTATGGGCAAAATATTGAATGATGCAGGAAACATCAAAAGAAGATAGAAGGAATACATGGAGTCACTGTACCAAAAACAATTGGTCGATGTTCATCCATTTCAGGAGGTAACATATGATCAAGAATAAATGGTATTGAAGGAAGAAGTCGGAGCTGCACTGAAGGAAGTGGTGAAAACAAGGCTCCAGGAATTGACGGGATACCCATTGAGAAGTTTCAACAAACGGATGCTGCATTGGAGGCACTCACTCAGCTATGCCAAGAGATTTGGAAGTCAGTTACCCAGCCAAGTGATGGAAAAGATCCGTATTTGTACCCATTTCAAAGAAAAGTGATCCCACAGAATGTGGAAATTATCAAACAATATCATTAATATCACATGCAAGTAAAATCTTACTGAAGAAAATTCAAAAATGGGTACAGTAGTATATTGACACAGAACTTCCAGAAATGCAAGCAGGATTCAGAAGAGGACATGGAATGAGGTATACCATTGCTGATAACAGACAGATCTTGGCTCAAAGCAAAGAATACCAGAAAGATGTTTACCTGTGTTTTATTAACTACGCAAAAGTATTCGACTGTGTGGAGCATATCAAATTGTGGATAACTGAGAAGAATGGGAACTCCAGAACATTTGATTATACTTGAGGAACCTGTACATAGATCAGGAGGCTGTTGTTTGAACAGAACAAGGGGACTCTGCATAGTTTAAAACCAAGAAGGGAGTGTGTCAAGGTTATATCCTTTCACCATACTTATTCAACTTGTATGCTGAGCAGATAATCCAAGAAGCTGGACTATACGAAGAAGAATGTGGCATCAGGATTGGAGGAAGAATGATTAACAACTGCAATATGCTGATGACACAACTTTGCTTGCTGAGAGTAAGGATGGCTTGAAACAATTACTGATGAAGATTGAAGAATGCAGTCTGCAGTATGGATTACATCTCAATATAAAGAAAACAAAAATCCTCACAACTGGACCAATAAGCATCAACATGATAATGGAGAAAAGACTGAAGTTGTCAAAGACTTCATATTACTTTGTTATATAATCAACACCAATGGAAGCAACAGTCAAGATGTAAGACAACACATAGCACTAGGCAAATCTGCTGCAAAAGACCTCTTTCAAGTGCTGAAGAGCAAAGTCTCCTTGAGGACTAAAGTGTGCCTGACACAAGTCTTGATACTTTCAATCACCTCACATGCATGTGAGAGCTGGATAATGAATAAGAAAGACTGAGGAAGAGTGGATGCTTTTGAGTTGTGGTGCTGGAGAAGAATGCTGAAAATACCATGGACTGCTAAAAGAACTAACAAAGCTGTCTTGGAAGAAGTGCAGCCAGAATGCTCCTTGGAAGTGAGAATGGCCAGACTTCGCCTCACCTACTTTGGTCATGTTGTAAGAAGCCCTGGAGAAGGATATGCTTGGTAAAGTGGAAGGTTGACTAAAGATGGGAAGGCCCTCAACAAGAAGGACTGACACAGTGGCTACAACAATGAGCTTAGGTATAGCAGGGATCATGAAGCTGGCACAGGACCAGGCAGTGTTTTGTTCTGTGTACATAGGGTCACTATGAGCTGGAGACAACTCAATGACACCTAGTAACAAGTGCATGGCCAGGGCATAAAGGCATTAGGTGCTTCGTGGGCCAGAGAAAAGGATCCCAGGAGGTAAAGAGGAGTAAAGAAAGACAACGGGGATGGCACCAAACACAAACCTCTCACATATTCCAGTTTTATCCCGAGTCCTGGAAGCAGCACAGATCAGTGTCTGTAAAGCCATTCTCTGTGCTGCTCTCAAGTCAGCAGCCAATCTCCCATCTACAAAACTAGATGGCTGCTTGTGTGTACAGCAGCAATAGAGTTGACTGCACTACTTGCCTGAGGGTTCCTGGAGTGATGAAGTTGTTTCACTACTCTCTTGATCATCTTTATTCTGTTGTACTTGGCTGAGTTGAGACCTGTTTTCTTTAAGATGTAGTACCAAAGCATATTGTTGTTATTAATTCATAGTGGATAGCCCAGAAAACAAAAATAGCTGCATACAGACATAATCATCCAGTTTTACCATCATCAGCTTCCACCAACCTTAATTAGGTTTTCAATAAACATGCTTCCAGATGTCTAATAGAGAACCACACATTTTCCACTTAAAAAACTGACCAATGATGATATGCATACTCTTTGGCCTAGACATTCTACTTCTACAACTTATTCAAAGAAAATAATCAGAGATGAACACCAAGCTTTATTATATCCAAGTATGTTTGTAAGAGCGAAAAAGGAAGTAACCTACATGTCTAACACTAGGGAGCTGATTACATAAATTATGCACATGCATATGATGGGCCATTATGCCCATTAAAAACCACATTTTAAAGAGTATTTTAAGACATGAGAAAAATAAGTTATAAAATAACATGCATAATACAATCCCAATGTTGTAATAAATAGATATAGAAAAAAAAAGGATTAGTGGAACTAGTGTATACCTTATAAGCTGCAGATGATTGTATATTATAAATTAAATTTTGAAGTCATAATATTTTTACATATGCATGTGTACTTACTTCAGTCTCCTTAAAAAACAAATAAAACCCCAACAAAACAAAATACAATAATTATTGTTTCCTTTCCTGTTGACCATGTGGGTGGTGATAAGCCATCTATTTATGTACCACCCTCAGGATGTAAGGAGCTCTAGTAGCGTAGTGCCTAAGGCACTTGACTGCTAACCAGAAGGCTGGCGGTTCAAACCCACCAGCCACTCCTCGGAAGGAAGATGGGCAATCTACTTCCATAGTGATACTGCCTCGGAAACCCAAGGAGGGGTCGCTAGGAGTCGGGTCCAACTCGACGGCACATAACAACAACAACAACAATTCAGAATGTATGGATCACAGAGACAGACTCAGAAAAATGTCCATATAAGTACCTCAGTATTTTCAAAAAGGCCAGGCATTTTGCCAATATCTAAACAATGAAGAAATGCAAATACAAAAGATTTACCTCTCACAGATGAAGAAATAGTAACTTATGCTTCTCAAATAACTAAAAGTTATTCAAAAGAAGGGCTGCATGAGGCCTGGTGTTTTCATGTAGACAGGCCTGGTTTGTTTTGAAAGCACATATACATGCACGCCCATACACATCAAATACCAATTTTTATTTTTGTTTCTTGTACTCCCTATTTTCTGTGAGATCTTAATCTTGCTAAGCAGTGTGGCTAACTTTGGTATTTCTCAGGAAAATAACCCTTGTAGTTGACAAGGGACAAGAGGATATTAGAAAAATAAACAATGATCTCTAGGGGTGGGGCTTTGGGAGATTTCTCTTCTTTGGATTTTTATGTATTACCTAAAATTTCTTTAATGGACATAAATTTATAATCAGAAAAAGATATCATATTTAAAAATCAATCAATTTCCTCTTTCAATACTTTTCTGAGGTAGGCAAATACTATGTGCCATATTCTGTGCTAGATACCAAAGACAAAAAAAAAAAAAAAAGATCTTTCTTGAGAGGTTTAGTCCAGTGGGTATA
>NW_006921641.1:11812798-11818381 GCF_000298275.1 Orycteropus afer afer
TCTCTTCTTTGGATTTTTATGTATTACCTAAAATTTCTTTAATGGACATAAATTTATAATCAGAAAAAGATATCATATTTAAAAATCAATCAATTACCTCTTTCAATACTTTTCTCTGGTCGGCAAATACTATGCGCCATATTGTGTGCCGTCTTCAAAAAAAAAAAAAAAAAAGGCATGATCTTTCTTGAGAGGTTTAGTCCAGTGGGTATAATTATGCTTAACTTCTCTTTTAGAGACAGGAAAAAAAATAATCAGGGGAGGCTTTTCCTGAGACCACCTGATCAGGTGCCATCATCTACCCTATTCCACCGCCCTCCAACTTATACCATGGAACAGCTCAGAACTGGCCTGTATTAGTTGTGGCTTCAGATTCCACAGCTTTCCATTTTCTACAGTACTGACATGGACTGGAAATGCTTGCCCTCAATGTGCAATGGGATAAATAAGGACCGGCAGTCAGAGGACGAAGACCAAGAAAGTATGGTTCTTTACCACAGAGTCAGCTTTATCACATGTACACAGTAGTCAAAAGACACAGGCAAGAACTGGGTTTCCTTTTTCAAACCTACCCACAATTAATGCAACCGTCCCACTAAATAGTACAGGAAGGAGAGGAAAGATATTACCAGGGGCTTTTGTTTCTTTAGAACGTGTGACGTCTACGGGAGAGCTCATTTCCTGCATTGCTGCTTCTGGCTCTATCTCCTGCTGTAACCCACTGCTTCCATCTTCCGTATTTTTCTTTTCACACTCCTCTTTCTCCTCTTCTTCCTCCTCCTCTTCCTCCTCCTCTTCTACTTCAGGTTCCTCTTTCATTTTCATTAGAGTTGGAGGGAGTTCTGGACGCTTGGGAGGTAACTTCTGTAAGGGAAACAAAACCACAACCAAGCAGTTCTCCATGATGGTAAAAAGAGATAAATCTTTTTAAGAGGTTAAACTATCTATAGAATGTCTAACCTTTCTAGGTTGATAAACCCTACCAAAATCTGATGGAAGTAGGACATTCATATAAAATTTTATCCATCTATGATCCTTAGCAAGTATCTTTATTAGTCTCTCAGGTCAAAAGAATATTAACTACAAAACTCCTGAAGCAGCTTGTAGGGAATTCAAGTAATTATCTGAGTACCAACTGTAAGAATTCTGTCCTGCTACCCCTCATGATATTAAAGGATCTTAAATTATAAAATTTTCTAGGGAGTTAGAGGAGCCCAGGTGGCCTAGTGATTAAAGAGCTCAGCTGCTAACCAAAAGGTTGGCAGTTCAAACCCACCAGCTACTCTGAGGGAGAAAGATGTAGCAATCTGCTTCTGTAAAGACTTACAGACTTAGAAACCCCATAGGGGCAGGTCTACAATGTCCTACAGGGTCACTACGAGTGGACATTGACTCAACAGCAGTGCATCTTGTTTTTGGTAGGTTCTAGGGAATAAATCAAACACAAATTCCTAAGAAACAAATCATCTATGCTGCTTTTTCATTTTAGACTTAACATAATTTCAAGGAAACAAAACATGTCAATCAGTAAAACAAATCCTGAAGAAAAGGGCAACATTTCTGAAAAAACAATCTAAACATTCTAATTAAACTTTTCAGTAAAAGTGATTATCAGAAAATGTTGATCAAAATTAAGGAACAGAGAGATGGTACCAAATCCTAACTTGGGTACAACATCTTTTTAAGCTAGGGTTTAATTCAGTAAGCCTATAAGGAGAGCTTTTTTGGGAAGAGTTTTTCTTCTATTTAAAACATCAGTACAGGTACTCCTCCTTCCTCTCCACACACACACACACACACACATACACACACACACACACCGAGAGAGAGAGAGAGAAGCCTCTATCTCAGATAAACCACATACTGTACTTACTCAGAGAAGCTCTGGTAGCATAGTGCCTAAGGCACCTGACTGTTAACCAGAAGGCTGGCAGTTCAATCTCACCAGCCACTCCTCAGAAGGAAGGTGGGGCAATCTACTTCTGTAGTGATACCGCCTCGGCAACCCAAGGAGGGGTTGCTAGGAGTCGGGTCTGACTCAACGGCACATAACAACAATAAACAACAGTACTTATTCAGACCACATGGCTGAGACTACAGACCTCTGCCACTAGAGAACAGTTTACTCTAATTCAAGATTTAGTTCTTTTGGGTAGTGAAAACTTCTGAAAAGCTGAATCTATGAGTAAGAATGTGTATAAGCAATGGAATACTATGCAACACTAAAGAATAATATAGAATCTGCAAAACACTGTAAAACGTGGACAAGTTTGGAGGACATTATGCTTAATGAAATAAGTCAATCACAGAAGGACAAATACTGTATTAGTTCATCATTGTAAAAAGTCAAGGAAAGGTTGTATAGAAGCAAACTTTCTTTGTTGGTTACCAGGGATGAGGGGGAGGGGAGGAAACACTGCAAAAAGAGAAAAAAAAAGCGTATAAAATGAAAACATACCTCAGCAAGGTGCTATAGGATAGTAGAAAGATCATGAAACTCAAGAGGCAGAAGACCTGGATTTGATTCCCAGCCTAGTTATTTACTGATGTGTAATCTTGTATTTCTGGCAGTTCAAACCCACCAGCCACTCCTCAGAAGGAAGATGAGGCAATCCACTTCCATAGTGATACTGCCTCAGAAACCTAAGGAGGGGTCACTATGAGTCAGGTCTGACTCAACTGCACATAACAACAGCAACAATCTTGTATGTAACTTCTGAATAGGTTTTCTTAGCTGTGAGAGGTATTAATTCCCATACTTCATAAAGTTGTTGGAAGAATTAAATGAAGTATGGAAAATCAGGTGCATAAATGATATTGCTAATTAGTTGAATCCGAATATCATATCTATGCATTGGGAAAAAAGTAACACAGGAGACCCCTTCTTAAATACAGCAGTCATCACAGACTAACTTACTGGCATTCTAATTTACAAATCACAAAAATTGATTCATCAATTCTTAATAACCCTAAGATGAACAGAAAACCAAACCAAACTCACTGCCATCGAGTTGATCCGACTCTTAGCGACCCTTCCTTGGGTTTCTGAGGTGGTATCTCTACAGAAGTAGGTTGCCCAACCTGCCTTCCAAAGAGTGGCTAGTGGGCTTGAATTGCCAGCATTCTGGTTAGCAGTCAAATGCCTTAGGCACTACGCCACCAGAGCTCCAAAAGGTGAACAGAGAAACCCAAAAACCAAATCCTAGAGATGTGATTACACCAAAACCCACAGCCCTTATTCATGTTAAACCATTTGAGCTTTCCAAAGAAAAGAAACAAACAAACAAAAAATAGCCCAGGCATAACTCAAGAGCTGAAAGTTTAACACTCTGACTCACAACTTACCCCGACTGTTCCAGTTTTTAATTTGAATTTGCTTCCCCCTTTCATGGCACCAAAGAGAGGCAATGTGAGCTTTTTAGCTTTGTTTTCTGACTCTTTAGTCTGATTTTCAGTCCTAGGAAGGAAGAATAAATAATTGATTTCAATGAGTCCAAGGTTTTATCTAAAAATATCATGACACTAACAAAGAAACTTCAGGCAAAACAAAAATGATCACAAAATGAATATCTAAGTCTGAATGAGCATGACAATGCTGACTGTCACAGACACAGAGCCACCAAGGGCAAGATAAAGCTGCTACCTTAGTCTAGTAATTTGCAACACACTATAAGACTTAACATTCATAAAATGATGATTACAGTACACAGATCACGGTGGAGGAGAATACATAACCATGATCCCATCTCCTCTAAGCAGGAGGAGGTGAACCCATGGTGTGAAACCCTATTTCCCACCAACCTCTGAAGAAGCTCACAGTGCCTCCCTTATCTGAGGTGCTTCACACAGATCATAATCATACACAACAGCTCTGGGTACAGAAATTATTAGAAAAAATGTGTGTGTGGGGGGGGAGAGGCAGGAGGTATGCAGTGAGTCATGACAAAGACAGTGAGGGACCCTGCAACTGTTGAGTTTGTCTACATTGTCATGGAACTCGCTAAGACTACTTATTTTTGTGGATCTCACAACTTTTCTGCCTTTGACAGGGTATAGTCACCACTTTTCTATTACTCTTTATTTAGGGGGAAATATTTGAGCTTTCCTTCTCTGACAGGTTTCTACATTACAAAGTTTCCAACTTTTGCAGGTTTTTATTGTAGTATTTATAAAAGTAAGCTCACTAGGGCAAAGCTGAGAAAGAGAAAAAACAAATGGTAGAAATTAGAAGAGTAGAGACAACAAGAAAAACAAAAGGGAGAGCAACTAAGTTGACAGGACACTCAGAGCAGGCAAGGAGACAAGAAGAAGATAGCATGAGAAGCATGGCCTTTGCTGACCAAGGAATAATATAATATATAATACAATATACATTGTTGACCCTAGGCTTTCTTCACACCAACCACAGGACAGCCCTTCAATTCAGAGTACAAGGACGGTACAGGAACTCCTGACTCAAAAGAACTGAAACAAGAGAGTAGCTACCCTGCCCCACCCTGAAGTCCCTACTCTCAAGTGAGAAAGGAAGTGGAAGGCATCCAGCATCTGTAGACCAGTACCCAAAGCAGAGAGATAAGCTAGGCATACCACAGACAGAGAGCGGGGGTGGGGGGGCTCTGCACTTGTCTTCTAGCTCAGAAAACCCCATAGGGACTGATTTCTATAGCTAAAAGATTGGAGCTGGAGTTAAAATTTACTGCTAATTTGTTCACTCCGGACAATGCTTTCGGAGTTTTTACCTTTGCTCCCTAAAATCAATATTATAAACAGTTGCTAGTAACAACGGAAATAGTACAAATTATGACAGTGATGACAACAATAATATATCTGTGCAACATCATTATCAACAACCTACAGAAGAGGAAGCGTGGATCAAAGAAATTACATAATTTGCCAAAAAAAAGTAATTGACAGAGCTGAGAACTAAACCCAGGAAGTCCAACTCTTAGTACTAACTTACCTCCTCATGATCAGTAAGAAAATTCAAATATCTTACGGGTCAAATGGATTTTATTGGCTGATTTAAGAATCACTGTAAGGAGCCCTGGTGGCACAAGTAGTAAGTACTCACATGTTAACTGAAAGGCTGACAGTTCAAATCTACACACTGGCTCTGAGGGAGAAAGGCCTGGTGATCTGCTTCCGTAAAGAAAACCCTACTCTGTCACATGGGGTTGCTATGAGTCAGAAATGACCCAACACCACCTAAAAACAACTACAACAGAAATCACTGCATTAAATATCTAAAATACAAATCTTTGAACAAACCTACTAGTAACTTGAGAATAAATTTTCTGTACAGATAATCAAGGGCTCCAGAAAATTATTTCACCTGTGTATTTATGTAAGAGGAAGTTCCTCTCAATATCTAGTTACTCTTCTCTATAATACCTCCAGCATCAAGTTACATAGGGGGTTGAGGGACAGTGTGGGGGTTGTTGTTGTTGTTAAGTGCCGTCGAGTTGTTTCCGACTCACGGCGACCCCATGCACAGCAGAACGAAACACTGCCCAATCCCGCGCCAGCCCCACAATCCCTGCTATACTTGAGCCCATCATCTCAGCCACCGTATCAATCCATCTC
>NW_006921641.1:11832078-11848640 GCF_000298275.1 Orycteropus afer afer
GAAGTATATAGTCCGGAATGCCGTTCTTCCAGTTTGTCCCTGGGATAGTATTGCAGGTAGGCCACACCCCTGGGGAAACTCCCCCTAGGCCGACCAGCCGCTTAGAATGCAGTCATGTGATCCATCATGGGAACCACCACTCACAACTGGAGTCCAGCCAAGTTGACACATCTTTAACTATCACAAATACTTACTATCTAAAGCAGACCTGTCCAACAGAACTTTCTGCAATGATAGAAATGTGGAATTATTCAGTATCTGTGCTATCCTGCTGCAGATGTTGGCTGCTACAGGCTCACATCTGCACTTTTCTCAAGACAATTGCTGTGCCATCCAACTCATCCCCTCCCCCATCATGCTTCCTTCACTCCCTTACAGGTTTCTGCTGAGAACACCCCCTCCATAAATCCTCGTAGAAGAACCCTTATCTCAGGGTCTTTTGGCGGGAGCTTGATTTAAACATATCTTACCCATATACAAAGGAGCTCTGGTGGTGCAGTGGCTAAGGATTCAGCTGCTAACCAAAAGGTCAGGTTCAAACCCACCAGTCACTCTGTGGGAGGAAGATGAGGCAATCTACTTCTATAAAGATTTACAGCTTAGAAACTCTGTAGGGTAGTTCTACTCTGACCTATGTTATTATGTGTCATCGAGTCAGACCCAACTCATAAGGACCCCTCCTTGGGTTTATGAGGTAGTATCACTATGGTAGTAGATTGCCCAACCTTTCTTCCAAAGAGTATCTGATGGGTTTGAACCGCCAGCCTTCTGGTTAGCAGTCAAGTGCCTTAGGTACTATACTACCAGAGCTTCCACTCTGACCTCTCGGGTCACTGTAAGTCTGAATCGACTTGGTGGTAGTGGTTTTGGTTTTATGCAGATAAAAGCAATGGGCTACCTGTGTGTTTATCCTTCACCATCATTTTTCTTTTTCTAATGCATTTTATTGAAATATAATTCATGTTCAGTGAAATACAAAAAACTAAAGTGACAGGGGTCAATGTATTTTATTTATTTATTTATTTATTGCAGTATTCCCTCCCCTCCCCTCACACCCCTGGCAACCAGCAAAGAAAGTTACCCTCCATATATAAACCTTTCCTTGACCCTCCACAACAATGAACTACTACTATATTTGTCCTTCTGTGATAGACTTTTTTCACTCAGCATAATGTTCTCCAAGTTCATCCATATTATGCAGTGTTTTGCAGACTCTACATTATTCTTTAGTACAGCATAGCATTCCAGTATGTATACGTACCACAGTTTGGTCATCCACTCTTCCGCTATAAATGTTACAGATAAGTCCCTTGCCAGATATGTCATTATCAGCAAATGTGAATCTGTTGCTGTCATTTTTGTTATGTGCTTTTACTTGGTGTCGATTTCTTTGTTCCATATAATTTTCTACGCTGAGCTCATTTTGTTTATGAATCGTATTATCACTTCCTTCATTACTATTGTTTTAGTATTTGCTGAATATTTATGCTGGTCCTCTTTTTTGATGTGGAGGTTTATCATTTTCTTTGAGGTTATCCTGTGATTTATAGTTTTCTTCCCAAGTTTAGAACAGTCTATTCTATCTTGTAGTTGTCTTGACTTCCCTACCATCTAGAAGTTCTGTAACAACACAGTTTTTTCCCTCTTTTTGGTTTGTAGTTGTCTTCACTTGTCAAATGATGTCTCTGGTTCCCTGTTTATAATCTTGTAGGCTTATTTACTTTGGGTACTTCCATAGCTGGGTTAGTTTCTGGGTTATATCATCATGTGTGTTAATGGTCAGTTGTTGTTGGCTGTTGTTGCTTCTCTGTCCAATGGGCTCCCTTTAGTATCTCTTGTAAAGTTGGTCTGGTTTTAACAAACTCCCTTAATTTCTGCTTATCTGGAAATGTCCTAATTTCACCATCATATTTGAGGGACAATTTTGCTAGGTACTTAATTCTTGGCTGGAAATTTTTCTCCTTCAGTGCTTTATATATATACCATCCCATTGTCTTCTCACCTGCATGGTTTCTCTCGACAAATCTGAGCTTAGTCTTACTGGTTTTCCCTTGTAGGTAACTTTTTGTTTCTCTCACGCTTCTCTCATGATTCTTTCTTTGTCTTTGGTTTTGGTGAGTTAGATGATATTTTTCTTTTGGGGTCTATCCTGTTTGGGGTTCGTTGGACTTCCTGAATGGATATAGTCTCATCTTTCATCATACCAGGAAAATTCTCTTCCAACAAATCTTTGACAATTTTCTCTTCCACCATCATTTTTTACAGATGGTGCATGTTGTGTACCTTGCATATATTACAGTAATACTTCCCACATATTACATAAATAGTTGCCACATTTCTTTTTATAGCTACAAGATGTTTTACTGTATATTTACTTAACCCTTCCCTTTTGATAAACTTTTGGGTGGTTTCTAATATTTTACTATTATAAACAATGCTGAAATGTATATTCATCACTTCCTAAGTATATGAGTATAAATGTAAGATAAATTCCTAGAAATGGAATTTTAGATCAAAGGGCATATGCATTTATAACTGGGATAGATACTGCCAATATGTCTTCTATACAGACTATACTACTTTGCCCTTTCAAGAGAATATAAGAAAGTGCCTTTTCAAACATAGCTTTGCCAGCATAGTATATTATTACACTTAAGAATATTTGCCAATACCATAGATTAAAAAAGGCATTATATAAGACACAACTATAGGACTCTTCCCGTCTGGAGCAAAAGAGTGTGAAGTAAACCAAATACTCAAGGAAGCAATTAGCAATGGCCCACATGAAGCACAGCCTCCTCTAACCTGAGAGCAGAAGAACTAGGTAGTAACTAGCTACCCCTACTGACTGCTCTGACCAGGGACACAACAGAAAGTCTTGGTTAGAATGGGAGAAAAATATAGAATGAAACTCAAATTCATAAAAAACACCAGACTTACTGGACTGATAGACCAGAGAAACCCCCAAGATTATCGCCCTAAGACCCTTTTAACCTGGAACTGAAGCCACTTCCGGAGAACACCTTTCAGCCAAATAATAGACTGGCCTATAAAATAAATAATAACACCCATGAAGAACATGCTCCTCAGAACAATCAATTATATGAAACCAAACAGGCAACATTTGTCTTAAAGCAAAGATGAGAAGGCAAGGAGGGGCAGGGAAACTAGAGGGATGGAAATAGGGAAGGTAGGATAGACACGGGGGAAATGCTCACAGATTATGGGGTTAGCAACCAAAGTCACAGAACAATATGTGTATAAATTGTTGAATGGAAAACTAATTTGCTATGTAAACTTCGCTTAAAACACAATAAAATGTTCCCCCAAAAAATGGTATTACATTGTAATATCTGTATTTCTCTTAAAATGAGTGAGGTCCAGAATCTTTTCATATAGTTAAGAGTTATTTGTAATTTTTTACCTGTGGTCTATCAGTCAATATTCTTTGCTCATTTTTTTTTTTTTTTTTTGGTTGGTTGTCTACTTATCATTCACAAGTTGTTGTTGTTATTGCTATGTGCCGTTGAGTCGGACCCGACTCATAGCAACCCCTCCTTGGGTTTCCGAGGCAGTATCACTATGGAAGTAGATTGCCCAACCTTCCTTCCGAGGAGTGGGTGGTGGGTTTGAACTGTCAGCCTTCTGGTTAGCAGTCAAGTGCCTTAAGCACTATGCTACCAGAGCTCCTTCCTTCACAAGTAGTCTTTAGATACTAGGGAAACTAGATTCTATGCATATTGCTCTTAAAGCAGTTTATTCTGTACTAAAAGAAAAAGTAAAAACTTTAGAGCCTTCCAATGAACTGGGAATCAATATAATTTTCTCTCAAAATCCTTTAGCAGTCTGTATTTCACAAATGAAGTGGATTTTTAATCTAGGAAACCACTATCTTCTGGACTTTAAAGGGTTTCTCTATTTCTATTTCTATTATAGAATGATTATCTAAGATAAAGGTCCTTGGGTGGCAAAAGCAGTTTGCAATTGGCTGCTAACCTAAAGACTGTTCAAACCCACCAAGTGGCTCTGGGGAAGAAAAGCTGGCAATCTACTTCTATAAAAATTACAGGCATGAAAACCCTATAGAGCAGTTCTACTCTGTAATACACAGGGTCATAGTGAGTCAGAACGGACTCAATGGCAACAGGTTTGGGGTTTTATTTTTTTTGGTATCTAAGATAAAGATAATTCAAAATCTTATCCACGCAAATCAAGTCCTGATACATGCTACAACATAGAAATATGCTGGGTGAAGTCAATCACAAAAGGGCTAATATTATATGATCTCACTCATATGAAACATCTACAATAGGCAAATGTATAGATACCAAAGTTTATTAGTGGTTACCAGGGGCAAGAGGGAGCGAGAAATGGCGAGTCATTACTTAAGAAGCATTGAGTTTCTGTTTATAATAATGAGAAATATGGCAACAGATACTGGTGATAGTTGCACAATATGATTAATGTTATTGATGTCACTATTGCAAATGTGAAAAACATTAAAATGTTGTGTTATATATATATTAACAACAATTAAAAAATATTATCTATGCTAACTTAGGCTTATTTAAAATTCCAAATAGAATTTAAGTCTTACTTTTTTAGCTCTGGAATCTCTGCTGGCTTTACAATTTTTATCAACCCTTTAAGTCTTTGTTGTTCTTTCCTTAGTTCAAAGCTTCTCAAGTGAAGTTTCTTCCGGGACACACCATCTAATGCACTCCCTGATTTCATTTCTGACATGAATGCATCTAAAGAATCCTGAGATGGTGACTCTGATAGACCTGCCAAAGAAAAGGATAATACATGTTTAGAATGATGGCACCACAGGATCTCAAAACCTACTCTACAGCCACAGTAGTCAAAACTGCCTGGTATTGGTATAATGACAGACACATAAACCAATGGAATAGAATTGAGAACCCGGAAATAGATCCATCGACCTATGGTCAGCAGATTTTTGACAAAGGGCCACAATCCATTTAAATGGGGAAGACAACGTCTGTTTAGTAAATGGTGCTGGCAAAACTGGACATCCATTTGTAGAAAAATGACACAAGATCTGTACCTCACACCATACACAAAAACTAACTCCAAACGGATCAAAGACTTAAACGTGAAACCTAAAATTATAAAGTTCCTCAAGGAAAAACTAGGGGCAAATTCAGGGGCCCTAATTATTGGCACAGACTATCAAGCATAACCCAAAATGCACAAACACCAGAAGAGAAACTAGATGAATGGGACCTTCTAAAAATTAAAATTTTTATGTGCTATGCAAGACTTCTCCAAAAGAGTAAAAAGAGAACCTACAGATTGGGAAAAAATATTCAGCAATGACGTATCTGACAAGGGACTCATCTCTAGAATTTACAGAAAATCCCAACACCTCAACAACAAAAAGACAGTTCAAAAATAGGCAAAAGACATGAACAGACACTTCACTAAAGAGGATGTTCAGGCAGCCAACAAACATATGAAGAAATGCTCAGGATCATTAGCTATTAGAGAGATGCAAATCAAAATAACAATGAGATACCATCTTGCTCTAGCACAAGTAGCAAAGTTCAACGAGACACAAAATAACAAATGCTGGCAAGGATGTGGAGAGATTGGGACTCTCATACACTGCTGGTGGGATCGTAAAATGGTACAACCACTGTGGTAAGCAGTATGGAATTCCTTAAAAAGCTGGAATTAGAAATACCATTTGACCCAGCCATTCCCTTACTAGGTATATATCTTAAAGAAGTGAGAGACATGACAAGAACAGACATATGCACACCCATGTTAATCGCAGCACTATTTACAATAGTCAAAAGATGGAAACAAGCTAGATATCCATCAACTGAGGAACGGATAACCAAACTATGGTACATACACACAATGGAATACTATGCAACCCTACAGAATAACGCAGAATCTGCAAAACACTGCATAATGTGGGTGAACTTGGAGGACATTATGCTGAACGAGATAAGTCAATCATAGAAGGACAAATATTGTGAAATTTTGTAAAAAATTTTGTATTTTACAAATATTTACAAAATATTGTAAAAAATTTTTACAAAAATAAAATATTTACAAAATATTGTAAAAAAAAAATCCATTATTATAAAAAGTCAAGGAAAGGTTTATATGTGGAAGGAAATTTTCTTTGTTGGTTACCAAGGTTGGAGGGGAGGGGAGGGAACACTGTTAGATAGGTAGAAACAAGCACTGTTAGATAGGTAGAAACAAGTATTGATTTGGGTGAAGAAAAGGGCAATGTATCAAATGTGAGAGATCAACATGGTGGCACTGAGGAAGAGGAAGACATAGAGAGGTGTATGGGAGGTACAGAGAACAAAGATGAACCCTTTTGCGCATATAGTACTGTGTTGTCAGTGAAGGCAAACATGGATACACGGGTGGATAGATGGGAAGACAGGCTGAACTATGAGGTGTATTTATACATAGGGGAGTATGCCCAAGATCATGTGTAAGGCTGGCAGACAACGTTTCTACAACTGTATCGGTATGTTCTGTAAGAATTCCCAGGTATATAGCAGAGCTGACAAGGGACAAGGTTGTAGTCACTTCTTGGCCACAGCCAGTTACCCAGAAGGAGTGAGGAGTTGAACTTGTGGGCTCAGGACCATAGTCACAGGGGACATCAAGCTCAATTGGCATAACATACTATGCAAAACACTGTTCCACATCCTACTTCAGTGACTAGAGACTGGGATTTTAAAAGCTTGCAAGCAGCCAGCTAGATGCAATGATGGGCCTCTCCTCGTCCAGAGCAAAGAAGAATGAAGAAAACCGAAGATGCATGGAAACAATTAGTCCAAGTGACTGGTATACCATGTGATCCTCAGCCTATATGACTATAAGACCAGAACAACTAGATGGTGCCTGGCTACCACTGTCAACCACTCAGAGGGGGATCCTGGATAGAGTGAGAACAATGTGGAACAAAACTCAAAATTATTTGGGAAAAAGGACGAGGTTTGCTGGTCAGATAGAGCCTGATGGAACCACCGAGACTATGGCCCCTAGCTGCCCTTCAGGTCTGGAACTGAACCCACTCCTGTTGCTTCCAGCAAACAAAAGACAGGCATATGAGCTGAACATTTACATTAGGTGGATGCACTCCTTGGAGAGAACACTCATAAGAGAATAAAAGGACTGCGTATGCATAGGAAGACAGCTCAGGGGGCAGGAATGCATGGGAGGAAAGGACACAGGGAAGAGGTAACTATGGGGAAGAAGTAGGGGGAGAGCTGTTGCATTGTTGGAAATTGTAGTCAATATCATGAGACAAAGTATATGTGAACTGCTGTATGGAAAGTGAATTTGCTCTGAAAACTTTCACCCAAATCACAATAAAAAACAAACAAACAAAACAAGATGGCTCTACATATTTTAAGATTAGCCAAGGTTCATAGGAAAGTCAGTAACACAGCTGAACAGAGGACATCACTGATACTGAGAATAACAAAATGGGCTACAGCTGTGAGATATTGGGAAGTCACCTCTTCAATGGGTTTAATTTCCCTAATCTATTAAAGAGGTTCAACCAAATGATTTAAAATATTCTTTCTAGATCTAAAATGCCATGATTTCTTTTAGAAAGAGTTCTTTGGCTCCATATTCTGTATGCTCTGGCTTATTAACCAATATAGCCCCAGTGCTTAGTACAATGCACTAAAGATGGTAGGTGTTTAATAAATATTTGTTGAATGAATCATTGTCTTACCTTTGCTTGAGGCTTTCAGCCTTTCAGAAATTTCAGAGAGTTCCCTTTCAGCATCATTTAACTTTGCAACCTGTAATGCCCACATCAACAGGATTAGCAAATGTTTTTCTTCTTACAGAATATGATAGTATTCTTTATTTTCCTTCTCTCATTTTCACTACTGTTTCACCAGTCTTAGAGGATTAATTCAGAAGTCCAATTAAGTCTGTTCCTTACAAAGTTAACACTTTACCTTTGTTTATGTAATTCTATCTGAATTTCTAAATTAAAGAACTTAGAATGAAATGGAATGAATGTATACAACTCAGTTATTATTGTACTCAAAAGAAAGCATTCAAAGCATTTTTCATTGAGGAAACAGAAGGATAGATATTGGGCATGCTCTAAGTTCCAAGTATTAAATATAACGTAAACACATGCCAACTCATAACTTCAAAAGTTTAAGATTATTACCGCACTATACTCCTTAAAATTCTTTTGTCTCCTCTTGCTGCCAAAAGCTTAAGGTCAATTTCACCTCAGAATGTCCCAATTTGGAAATTTTTCCTTTCTTTTCCTAGGGGTAATGTCCTATCTGAGGAATGTTTATTAATGAATCAACATCAACCTAAATGAAAATCTCTATCAGCAAGCCAAATTTCATCCAGCTAATTGGATAAGACTCATATGTTGCCATCAAATTTACAGATCACATAAAAATTGTTATTCAGTACCAAATTTCAATGGCACTGCTTTTTAAAAACTCTAATTATCATAAAACAGATGTAAACAATACATTCTTTTATAAAAAGATTACCACAACTACGTCGATAAATAAAACTTACCAATGATTCAAAGGTCTCTGGCTTCTCATCAATCTTCCCAGCCTTCTTCATTCGGTTGAGACGCTTCTTCTCAACCAGGCCAGTCCGATCAAGAAATGTGTCATCATCACTATCATAATAGTCTTCATCTTCCCAGTTCTTGGCTTTCCTTTTCCGAGATACTAGAGGTGGATAAAATAAATGATAATGAGATCAGATTCTCTAAAAAAGGTAAAAGACGGGTAGGCGAGTAGATAAAAGCATTATCATCAATTAAGAAGACTCAAGAATTGCCAAATTACATATAAAAACAATGAACTAATTTATATTATGAGGGAGCTCTGGTAGCATAGTGCCTGAGGCACATGACTGCTAACCAGAAGGCTGGCAGTTCAAACCCACCAGCCACTCCTCAGAAGGAAGGTTGGGCAACCTACTTCCGTAGTTATACTGCCTTGGAAACCCAAGGAGGGGTCACTATGAGTCGGGTCCGACTTGACGGTACATAACAACAACAACAACAACAACAATTTATTATGAATAAAAAGGCTCTTAAACATCAATGAGGGAGGCAAAGACAAGATACACACTCTGCTAACACACTCCACCCTATCACTTTATAACCAAAGCCAAACTCACTGCCATCGAATTGACTGCAACTCATAGCAACCCCTCCTTGGGTTTCCAAGATGGTATCTCTAAGGAAGTAGATTACCCAGTCTTCCTTCTGAGGAGTGGCTGGTGGATCTGAACCACCAGCCTTCTGGGTAACAGTCAAATGCCTTAGGCACTATGCCAGCAGAGCACCCCAGATAAACCAAGTGAAACAGATAAAATTGATGATCCTGGAATTCTGAGCACTGTCCAACAAGAAGAAAAAGTATTAGATTAAGTGTAGATAAGAAAGGGAGACAGAGTGAGAGTAGTAACTGGGGAAAGACAAGAAGCCTGGCCAGCCTAAGAGAAAATCTTACAAACACAAAGGAGGATGAGGAGGGAAGGGGAAAAAAAAAAAAAAAAAAACTTCACGGAATCCACATGGCACAGTAGAGAGATTGAGAAGACTTAAAAGTGAGCTAAAGCTGTGTGTGGAAGAGGCATATACAGGGAAGTGGGTCAGACTTCCAGTAGCATAAGCAGCCACGGAGTGAAGAGGGAGTAAAGGAAAGGGAATAGACGAACACTCCCAGAAAAAACCAAAGCCCAAACCAATCCACTGCTGTCGGGTGGATTCCAACTCACAGCAACCCTTTTTGGGACAAAATGGAGCCACCACTTGGGATTTCAGAAGTTGTGGATCTTCGTGGAGGAGGGCTACCTTGTCTTTCTCAAGGGGTGGCTGGTGGATTCCAGCCATAGGGCTTTGACTGACAGCTGAACACAAACTACTACAAACAGATATAGCCAGGGGCTGCAGCTATCCCTTCCTGCACCTGCATGACAGGCTGATCTTCCTCACACTAAGTACAAGAGATCTGTACCTAATGTCTATGAAGTGGGGAGTGTACCCAAGCCCATGTATAGGATTGGCAGACAATGGTCCTATAAGTGTATTTGTATGATCTGAATTCCCCGGTGTGTAGTAGAGCTGACAAGGGATAAAGTCAATTCTTGGTCACAGTCAGCTACCCAGAGGGACTGAGTAGTTGAACCTGTGGGCTTGGGACCATAGTCATAGGGGACATCAAGCTCAACTGGCATAACATACTACACAAAACATTGTTCCACCTCCTACTTTGGCAAGTAGCAACTAGGATCTTAAAAGCTTGCAAGCAGCCATCTAGATGCAACAATGGGTCTCTCCTTGTCGAGAGAAAAAAAGAATGAAGAAAACCAAAGATTTGTGGAAAGAATTACCTCTAGCGACTAGTACATCATGCAGTCCTCAGCCTATATGACTATGAGACCAGAAGAACTAGATGGTGCCCGGCTACCAATGTCAACCACTCGGAGGGGGATCTATGTAGGAGATCTTGGATAGAAAGGGAGAACAATGTGGAACAAAACTCAAAATCATTTGGAAAAAAAAAAGGGGGGACCAGGTTTGCTGGTCCAATAGAGCCTGGTGGAACCACTGAAACTATGGCCCCTAGCTGCCCTTCAGGTCTGGAATTGAACCCACACCTGTGGCTTCTAGCCAAGCAAAAGACAGGCATAGGAGCTGAACATTTACCTGAGGTAAATACACTCCTTGGAGAGAACAATCATGGGAGAAAGAAGGGCTGTTTATGCACGGGGAGACAGCTCCAAGGGCAGGGGTGCATGGAGGGATGGACACAGGGAAGAGGTGACTGTCGGGAGGATGTGGGAGGGGAACTGTAGCATTGTGGTGAATTGTAATCAATGTCATGAGACAAAATGTATGTGCACTGTGTATGGAGGGTGAATTTGCTCTGTAAACTTTCACCCAAAAAATAATAATAATAATAATAAAGGATTTCCAAAAAAAAGAAAAAAGGAGGGAAGAATAAACAAGAGGTACAAAGAAAACCAAACATAATACAATTATTAACTTAAGGACAAACAAAAAGAAAACTGCTCAGCTGTTGACTAATATTTGCATAACTTTTTAATATAAATGATAAATACCAATTTAAGGAGCCAACAGATAATAGCTAATGTTACTGCCTTGAAATATAACAACATATCCTTCTTTTTTAGAAATAATGGGCATTTGTAAATGCCTGAAGAAATAACTGGAAGAGCTGAAATTGTAGACTCTAGGGATGAGGACAAAGCAAGGGCAGGGAGTAGGCATTTTGTTTTCGGTTGTTTCAAACTATACACAAATTGCTTTGCAAAAATAAAAAACAATTTGAGAATAAATAAAGATATAACAAAATACAGGCCTAACTAAAAAATTATGGTCTATCCAGTTGTTTTTTATTAATGAGGTATGGTTCACTGAATTACTTAGTATGGCTCTTCTAGCAATGGTCTTTGTGACTACCACTAGATGACTAGGTGGAACTATGTACATGTACAGTGCTTATGCCCACGAAGGCAGCTGCATAGTTTGCCAACAATGTAACTAAAGTACATGGTACCCTTGTGGGGGGTAGGACCATGGAAATAAAGTATATGGAACCCCAATGTGAGGACTGGTCAGTTTTGTCATTCTACTAGGCTTAAAATGAGCCCTCCCAGAGCTATAAGGGGGGGAATCTCACTGCCATCAAGAGAGAAGAGCCAGGAGCGGAACATATCCTTGGACCCAAGATCTCTGCACTGAGATGATGGCAGAGAGATGGCAGAAAGATAGTGGCAGCAGCAGCAGCAGCAGCAGAACCAAGAGACTAGTGTGAGATACAGCAGCAGGCTTGCCAGCCATGGTGCAAGAAAGCTGACTGTCTTTGGGCAGAAGGCTTGCTGGCAGCGTGAGGGTATCTAGGTGTACTACTGGCAGAGCTATAAGAGATCTGTAATACTAGCCCAAGCAGGGCAGAGGCCAGGCCAAGAGGCCAAGGGCCAAGAGAGGTGTGCCTTTTGGCATGGCTAAGGGGAAGTTGTCCTGATAGAAGAATTTATCCTGAGAGTGTTCATGAACCTGAATTGTAACCTGTTACTTCCCTAATAAACCCCACAATCACAAGTACTGTCTGTCAGTTCTGTGTGGCCACTGCAAGAAATTATGAAACCCAGCAGAGAAGTATTGAATGCTATGGAAGGGACAGTTGATGTTAAAATTGGTAAAAAGGTTAGAGGGTGGCAGCATGTCTGGCTTCTACCTCATAGGAACCAGCCTTGTGCTGATCTTCCTAAAAGAAATGATTTGAGTATGAAGTAAATCTAACACATTAATAGGGGCAACATCCATAATACATACTTATATATAAAAAAGTTAGTCATAGAAGAGTAAAAGTGACATGACTGCAGTTCTATGTGAGTGTGAGTGTTTATTTTTGTTAAAGGATTTAGTTCTAAACACGTTTATATATGCATAGAAAAAACGTCTGGGAGAATATAAATAAACAATGGCTACCTCAAGGTTTTCAAATTGAAAAGTTTTTCTTTCACGTCATAAAATTTTACATAATTTACACTTTACCCCATAAAGAAGTTCTATTCCATTTTATGTTAAATTTTTCTTTCTTTTTTTTTTTTTTAAGGAAGAAAGCACTCCCATATACTGACCTGCCTCCTGCCGCAGCAATCCCAAAGTATCGAGGATCCGACAAGCTTCTAAGGAACACTGGATCATTGCCTCCTTTTTCTTTCCTGAGTGAATAGCCTCAGCCATCAGTTGTTTTCCAGTTGAATCATCCACAGGTAACCTACAATGGTTTGGAGAGAATTATAGCACAGCTGTATTCTCATGAAAACTACTACTTTGTTGTTATAATGATGTTTTTTTTAACTGGTTTTTCAATTTCTCAATTCATTTTGTTCTATCCTGCCAAGGCTGGACTTCAAATCTTTTCCTTCTACCTCTTACCTTCCTCCCTTGAAATAATGTGTTACTCAAATAACAAGGCTTGAAATCAAGAACAGCCTAAAATTTAGACTTAAGTTATTACTCCAGCTTTTGTCTAGAAACATAAATTAAGCCTGAAATTAGTCATTTTCCAGAAATGAACATTAATGGGAAAAGAACATACCTCACCCTGCAGAGCCAAGTACTATGTCCTTGTTCATCAAATTCATATTCTAATTCTTCTCCTAAGAAAGAAAGACATAACAATTTTAATAGGATCTGAAAATTGTTAGTTGATACAAAGGGAAGAAATAGAGTAAAGGTTAAATAAGAACAGCAGCTCCCATAACACACAGAATACTGGATTTCAAAGCACTTCTCATTTTTAAGATTATAATCTGGTAACAAAATTAAGAAGATTTTGAGGCACACAGAAGAAAACTCACATCAAACCAAAATTGTCCACTGTACTTTCACCACTCTTTGTAACTGAAGAATCTTGCATTATCCATTAGGTTACTGATCTCCAGATTTTTCCCAAGGGTCCAGAGGACATAAACATTTATAAAACCTATAAATACTTATAATCAAAAGCAGCTTTTCTTTTCATACTCTTAATGATCTCCAAAGCCCTAAGTATAAATAACAAGATACTAGAAAAAGTAGTTACCTATGATGGCTCCTAACTATTTAAAGATCCCATTAAAAATATAATGTAAATGGGCCTTCTTGGACTGGCCTCCAGAGGTAAAAATGGTTCATTTGTCACAGCTGCCTGGTTTTTGCTGTTAGTTGCTGTCAAGTCAGCTCCTACTCATGGCAACTTCATGTACAACAGAACAAAATGTTGCCCGGCCTGCACCATCTTCAAGATCTTAGGGACGCCTGAGTTCACTGTTGTGCCCACAAGTGTATTCTGAATGCCTTCCGACTTAGGGGCTCATTTCTAGCACTATATTAGACAATATCCTGTTGTGATCCATAAGATTTTCATTGGCTAATTTGCAGAAGTAGATCACTGATCTACTTTCCTTCCTAGCCTTAGTCTAGAAGCTCTGCTGATACCTGTCTACCATGCAAAACCATGCTTAAAACACCAGTAGCATAGCTTTTAGCATAACATGCAAGCCACCACAGTATGAGACAAACTGATAGATGGGTGGGGGCCTGGTATTTAAAAGCATAAATATTAAGTGTAGAAAGCAATCAGTTCATATATATATTCTTCACTCTGCACAGCCACACATAGACACTCTTTCAAAATATCTACTGAAACAATCTTCTGCAGAAATTTTTGTAAATCATACAAAGTCAAAATCCATGTTAAGAATTACAGAAGATCAGGTGAATTAGGAACAAAAATTTACAAAATGGTGGCTCAATTTTCCTACCAAGAAAGTCCAGAGCCTTTTGAGAAGAACGAGACAAGGAAAAAGTACTTCTTTTCTTTCTAAGAAGGAAGACTACCAGTATTTTCACTATTTTCAAAAGAAACCTGAATGATACCATAGATCAGAGGTTCTCAAACTTTTTGGTCTCAGAATGCTTTTATACTTTTAAACATTACTGAGGACTCTTAACCAGTTTTTTGTATGTATAGCTATCAATATTTAACACAATAGAAATTAAAACTGAGAAATTTTTAAAATATTTATTTTAAAAAAAGAAATCTGAAGCAACTGACCATAAGGGCTGAACAAGAAAGTGCGCAGATAAAATATATCATTTAAAGTGCAGTGCTCAACCTAAAGTCCTAAGAAACGACACTGTTATGGACACTAGCAGAGTCATAATGTGTTTACTTACCTTCTCGGTCAAAAAAACCTTGGAGAGCCTTTTTTGGATCCTTTATATAAAAAGCCTCCCTTTCCTGCTGAAACTCTAAGACAATGGGGTTCTCTTCAGCCTCATCCTCTACAGCATCTTCTCCTATAGGAAATGGGAAAGAATGAAAAGATAACTAATAAATAAAAAGAAATAAAAGATCTAAAGAGATCATCTGAATGGTACCTACTATCCTTCAGGCTGCATAAAGATAGTTAACAGTGATGAAAAGAAAAGTCTTTCAGACAGAGAGAAACAAACATAGTTTGGAACATTTCAGGTTTTCTAAATTATGAAACAAGTCAAAATTAGTTTTCATGATACCTTAATTTTTCTTTTCTTCTGTCCATCACTATATTTTAAAACTAAAACTATTTACCACATTTTCTATGGTAAATAACAAATTTGAGCTCCTCAGCTTGGCATTCTCATCATCTTACACTCAGGTCTAATACTCTGTCCCCAATATAACTTCTTAATACTTTCCATATCTGCCAACTAAACTAATTCACTCAATATTCCCTTAAAATTATCAACGCCTTTCCTCAACACCACTCATAAGGTTCACTCACAAGTTGAACTTTATAAGGGCTACTTTTCCCCAGCTCAAGATCATTTTGCTTATAAATACATAGTTTCCCAAAGATCTTAGTCTGTGGTGCCCAATAGAAATAAGAAAGTCATATATGTAATCTAAAATTTTCCAGAAGCCCCATTTAAAAAGGAAAAAGAAACAGATGAAATGATCATTTCAAAATGTAATCAACATAAAAATATTATGAATGAGGTATCTTACATTCTTTTCTCACACTAAATTTTTAAAACCTAGTGTGTATTTTCACTTACAGCACATGTCAATTTGGATTAGCTACATTTCAAATACTCAAAAAATATACATTGCTGTTGTTGTTGTTGTTGTTGTTATTTGCCATCAAGTCAGACCCAACTCATAGCGACCCCTCCTTGAGTTTCCGAGGCAGTATCACTAAGGAAGTAGATTGCCCCATCTTCCTCCTGAGGAGTGGCTGGTGGGTTTGAACCACCAGCCTTCTGGTTAGCAGTCAAGTGCCTTAGCCACTATGCTACCAGAGCTCCTATACATTGCTAGTGTCTACCATATTGGACAGAGAAGGCTTAACTTCTCAGTGACTGCTACCTTCTCTGAATCCTTACTATAGCATGGTAAAGTAACTTTTGGTTTTTACTTTTTGTCTGGCCCTATTAAAAGAAAAAATACGGAATAGGACTTAACAGATTCCTCTGAGTATATAGGAACATTCACAAAGGTCAGTGACCAATATGAAATATATCCAGGAACAGATAAAAAGAGGTAATATGCATGTACACAGTACTGTGTTGTCAGTGACGGCAAGCATTGATATATAGGTGGGTAGATGGATAGACAGGCTGAATGATCAGATATATCTACGCAGGGGGGAGTGTGCCTGTGACCATGTTTATGGTTGGCAAACGATGTTTCTACATGCATATTTGAATGTGCTGGAAGAATGTCCAGGTGTATAGTGGAATTCACAAGGGGCATGGTTGTGGTGGCTTCTTGGCCACAGCTAGCTACGCCGAGGGAGTGAGTAGTTGGACCTGTGGGCTCGGGACTATGGTCACAGGGGACATCAAGTCTAATTGGCATAACATATTACACAAAAACCTTACTCTATATCACACTTAGCCCCCGGGATACAGGTGAGGAGAGACAACTCAGGGATGCCCAAAGAAGCAGGCCAGAAGAGCAGGAGAAAGGGGATTAAAAGCCAGGAAGCCA
>NW_006921641.1:11854045-11883261 GCF_000298275.1 Orycteropus afer afer
GGTTTGCCTGAAGATATTGAGTTTTTCAATTGCCTCTTGCCACAGATGTAGTAATCTTATTCCTGTGTGTTCCATCTGGTGAAGTCCATGTGTATAGCCACCATTTGTGTTGTTGAAAAAAGGTGTTTGCAATGAATAAGTCATTGGTCTTGCAAAATTCTACCATGCGAGTTCCAGCACTACTACTGTCACCAAGGCCAAATTTTCCAACTACTGGTGATTCTTCTTAGTTTCCAACTTTTGCATTGCAGTCACCAGTGATAATTAACAGGGTCAGCCACAGGGATCCAGGTGCAGAGAAGGAACCCTGGCACGCCCAAAGCAGCAGGGCAGGAGAACTGGAGAGCGGAGACAAATAGGCCCCAGGACTGGGATCAACAGGAGTGAGCCACAGGGATCCAGGTGAGGAGAGGGAACCCAGGTACACCCAAAGCAGCAGGGCAGGAGAGCAAGAGAAAGGGGATTAAAAGGCCCAGGAACCAGGACAGAGGAGGAATCAGCTGCAGGGATCCAGGTGAGGAGAGGAAACCCAGGCACACCCAAAGCAGCAGGGCTGGAAAACTGGAAAGCAGAGACAAATAGGGCCAGGGACCCGGACCAACAGGAGTGAGATGCAGGGATCCAGGTGAGGAGAGGGAACCCAGGCATGCCCAAAGCAGCAGGGCTGGAGAACTGGAAAGCAGAGACAAATAGGGCCGGGGACCAGGACCAACAGGAGTGAGCTGCAGGGATCCAGGTGAGGAGAGGGAACCCAGGCACGCCCAAAGCAGGAGGGCCAGAGAGCGAAAGAAGGGGGATTAAAAGGCCCAGGAACTGGGACAGAGGAGGAGTCAGCCGCAGGGATCCAGGTAAGGGTGGTAGGAGAGGTTTCCAACAGGGAGACAAGCTCCCAGAAGACATTTAGCACAAGTAATTTCATAGTAATATATTCTGTTTTCCCAACTACATATTAAAGACATTGTCTATCTTCTCATAAGAGCTCTGGTAACATAATGCCTAAGGCACTTGACTGCTAACCAGAAGGCTGGCGGTTCAAACCCACCAGTCACTCCTCAGAAGGAAGATGGGGCAATCTACTTCCATAGTGATACTGCCTCGGAAACCCAAGGAGGGGTGGCTATGAGTCTGGTCCAAATCAACGGCACATAACAACAACAACAACAACATCTTCTCATATTCCTATACCCTGAATATCCACCCTCGAAAAAGTGTGTGAATTGTGTATAAAGACACCACCTGCCTTATCTATTCATAAAGACTTATGAGAAGTTGTATAAGAGAAATAACATTTAAGGGTACCACAGTAATACATTTAAAATATTAACCTCTGGCAGTAGTTTTAATTTCTTACCCATTCCCCAAGTGCAGCCCATCTCGTCATCTTGACTGCTTGTATTTCTCCTCTTTTCACAGGTATCCATTTCCCCTTCTTCATCTGAGTCTTCTCCTAACATCTTCTTCTCCAACATCATTTGTTGCTGCTTGCGCAATTCCTTCAACTGTGTTACTGTTAACTCGGATTCTTCCTCTCGATCTTCTTCTGGTCCCTGATGAACCAAGTAAAAGAATTCATTTAGAGGTCAGGATTGTGAAAGTCACTATCAGAAGTATGGTGACCTGTACACAGGTCAGGAGCTCTGGTAGTGCTGAGGTTAAGGCATTAGGCTGCTAACCAAAAGGTCAATGGTTCAAACCCACCAGCAGCTCTGCAGGAAAAAGATGAGGAAGTCTGCTTCTGCAAAGAATTACAGGCTTGGAAATTCTATGGGGATCCTATTGAGTTGGAATTGATTGACGGGAGTGTTTTGTTTTGTTTTTAATAACTCTTTCCAGAATATACTTCTGGGAAAAGTTTAAATACTTAAATAATAAATAGCCTATAAAATGAAAAGTGAATTAACCAATCCAAGCTGCCTCCTGTCAATTAAGTGAAGATAACCAATCATCCTAAATATCTCTTTTGGGCAACTCTCTAATAGTTTGTACTGCAAATAAGCTGTGTATCTTCCGAGGGGTGGTCCGTATTCTCAATGTTTTTTCCAACCAAAAAACATTTTTTACTCTTACTCATTAATGAGATTTTTTCTGACAGTTCTGGTGTCACCAGTCACTAGGTGTCAGTGCCTACAAGGACCCTTTGTGTCCACTGTTTCCCCCACCAATCTCATGCAGTCTCAGGGATCAGTTTCTCCCAAATTTGAGCTACACTCTTCATATTCTAAGCTTCCTGTTTTATTGGTCAACTCAGGCTATATCCAACTCACATTTGTAGCCCAGACACCATCTTTGCTATTATTGTTAGGTGCCATCAAGTCAGCTATGACTCATAGCGACCCTATATACAACAGAACAAAACACTGCCAGGTCCTGCACCATCCTTACAATCCTTGCTAAGCTTGAGCCCATCATTGCAGCCACTGTGTCAATCCCTCATTGAGGGTGTTCCCCTTCTTTGCTGACCCTCTACTGTGCCAAGCATGATATGTTTCTCCAAGGAATGGTCCCTACGGACAACATAACCAAAGTAGGTGAGACGAAGTCTGGCAATTCTTGCTTCCATGGAGTATCGGCTGCACTTCTTCCAGGAGAGATTTGTTTGTTCTTCTGGCAGTCTGTGGTATTGTCAGTACTCTCTGCAAACACTATAATTCAAAAGCATCAACTCTTCTTTGGACTTTCTTAGTCACTGTCCAGTTTTCACATGCATATGAGGCGACTAAAAATACCATGGATTGAGTCAGGTGCACCTTAGTCTTCAAAGTGACATCTTTGCTTCTTAACACTTTAAAGAGGTCTTTTGCAGCAGATTTGCCCAGTGCAATATAATGTCTGATTTCTTGACTACTGTTTCTGTGGGTGTTGATTGTGGATCCCAGTAAAATGAAATCCCTAGCAAATTCAATCTTTTCTCCACTTACTGTGATGCTGCTTGTTGGTCCAGTTGTGAGGACTTTTGTTTGCTTTATGTTGAAGTGTAATCCATATTGCAGACTGTAATAATTAATCTTCACCAGTAAGTGCTTCAAGTCATCTTCACTTCCAGCAAGCAAGGAAGTATCGTCTGCATATCACAGGTTGTTAATGAGTTTTCCTCCAATCCTAATTCTTCTTCAATTAGTCCAGCTTTTCAGATAATGTGCTCAGCGTACAGGTAGAATAACTATGGCGAAAGACTACAACCCTGACGCACACCCTTCTTGATTTTAAACCATGCAATATTCCCTTATTCTGTTCAAACAAAAGCCTCCTGGTCTATGTACAGGTTCCTCATGAGTACAACTAAGTGTTCTGGAATTCCATTCTTCACAATGCTATCCATAATTTGTTACAGTCCACACAGTCAAATGTCTTTGCATAGTCAATAAAACACAAATAAACATCTTTCTGGTATTCTTTGCTTTCAGTCAAGATCCATCAGACATTAGCAATGATATCCCTCATTCTACGTCCTCTTCTGAATCCAGCTTGCATTTCTGGAAGTTCCCTGTCAATATACTGCTGCAATCGTGTTTTAATTATCTTCAGCAAGATTTTACTTGCATGGGATATTAATGATATTGTTCAATAATTTCCACATTCTGTGGGATCACCTTTCTTTGGAATGGGTATAAATATGGATTTCTTCCAGGCAGTTGGCCAGGTAGCTGTCTTCCAAATTTCTTGGCATAGACGAGTAAGTGCCTCCAGCACAGCATCCATCTGTTGAAACATCTCAACAGGTCTTCCATCAAGTCCTGAGCCTTGTTTTTTTGCCAATTCCTTCAGTACAGCTTTGACTTCTTCCTTCTATACCACTGGTTCTTGATCATATTTCACCTCCTGAAATAAATGAACATTGACCCGTTCTTTTTTGTACAGTGACCCTGTGTATTCCTTCTATCTTCTTTTGATGCTTCCTGTATCATTCAATATTTTGCCCATGGAATCTTTCACTAATTCAATTCGAGACTTGAATTTTTTCTTAAGTTCTTTCAGGTTGAGAAATGCCAAGAGTATTTTTCCCTTTTGGTTTCTAATTCCAGGTCTTTGCACATTTCGTTATAATAATAGGCACTGTCTTCTTGAGCTGCTCTTTGAAATCTTTGGTTCAGCTCTTTTATCTTGTCATTTCCTTCATTTGCTTTAGCTACTTTCTGCTCAAGAGCAAGTTTCAGAGTCTTTTCTCACATCCATTTTGCTGTTTTCTTCCTTTCCTATCTTTTTAATGACTTTTTCCTTCATGATATTCTTGATGTCATCCCACAATTCATTTAGTTTTGGTGACTGGTATTCAAAGCATCAAATCTATTCTTCAGATGGTCTCTAAATTCAGGTGGGATATAATCAAGGTCGTATTTTGGCTCTCATAGACTTGTTTTAATTGTCTTCAATTTCAATTTGAACTTGCATATGCGCAATTGATGGTCTGTTCCACAGTTAGCTCCTGGCCTTGTTTTGGCTAAAGATATTAAGATTTTTGATGCCCTCTTTCCACAGATGTAGTTGATCTGATTTCCTGTGTATTCTGTTTCGCAAGGTCCATGTGTATAGCTGCTGTTTATGTTGTTGAAAAAAAGTATTTGCAATGAGTAAGTTATCAGTCTTGCAAAATTCTATCATGTGATCTCCAGTGTCACTTCTACCATCAAGGCCATATTTTCCCACTACCAGTGATTCTTCTTTGTTTTCAACTTTTGCATTCCAATCACCAATAATCATCAACCCATCTTGATTGCATGTTTGGTCAATATCCAATGCAGAAGTTGGTAAAAATCTTAAACTTCCTCATCTTTGGTTTTAGTGGTTGGTGCATAAATTTGAATAATAGCAGTATTAACTAGTCTTCCATGTAGGAGTTCGGATATTATCCTATCACTGACAGCATTGTACTTCAAGGATAGATATTGAAATTTTCTTTGTGACGATGAATGCCACACCATTCCTCTCCAATTTGTTATTACCGGCATAGTAGATCATATGATTGTCTGACTCAAAATGGCCAAGATCAGTCCACTACAGCTCACTAATGCCTAATATATCGATCTGTATGCATTCCATTTCATTTGTGATGACTTCCAATTTTTGTACATTCTACATTCTGATAATTAATGGATATCTGCAGCTGTTTTTTCCCATGTTGGGTCATGCCCCATCAGCAAATGGAGGTCTCAAAAGCTTTACTTCATCAACATCATTAAGGTCGACTCTACTTTGAGGAGGCAGCATCTCTTCCCCAGTCTTATTTTGAGTGCCTTCCGACCCGAGGGGCTCATCATCAGACAATGTTTCAGGGCTATTTATAAAGTTTTCCAAAAATATATCAGATAATGTCTCACTGCTATACATAAGGTTTTCACTGGCCAATTCTTTGAGAAGGAAGGATGGCCTCTTCCTTCTTCTAAGTCTGTCTTAGTATGCAAGCTCCACTAAAACCTGTCCACAATGGGTGATTCTGCTGGTATCTGAAACACCGGCAGCATAGCCTCCAGTCTCACAGCAACACACAAGCCACCACAGTACAATAAACCGACATACGATTGATGGAGGGGCAAACTTAGGGGCCCTAATTTATGATTAAATAGATTATCAAGCATAACACAAAATGCACAAACAGCAGAAGATAACCTAGATTAATAGAACCTTCTAAAAATTAAATTTTTATGTACATCAAAAGACTTCTGCAAAAGAAAACTCTAACACTTCAACACCAAAAAGACAAACAATCTAGTTAAAAATGAGCAGAAGACATGAACAGACACTTCACCAAAGAAAATATTCAGGTAGCCAACAAACACATGAAGAAATATTTGCAATCACTAGCCATTAGATTGATGCAAGTCAAAAAAACAATGAGATACCATATCACCCCAGCATTAACAGCAAAAGTTCAACAACAAAGAAAATAACAAATGCTGGCAAGGATACGGAGACTGAGATTCTTATACACCGCTGATGGGACTGTAAAATGATACAACCACTGTGTAAACTGGTATGCCGATTCCTTAAAATGTTGGAAATAGAAATATCATTTGATTCAGCAATCCCATTCCTAGGCATATATCCTAAAGAAATGAGAGCCACGACACGAATAGATACATGCACACCATGTTCATTGCAGCACTATTCAAAACAGCAAAGAGATGGAAACATCCATATGACCATCAACATAAGAATGGATAACCAAACTATGGTACATACACACAATAGAATTACTATGCAACACTAAAGAATAATGTAGATTCTGTGAAACACCACTTAATGTGGATGAACTTGAAGGACACTATGCTGAGTGAAATAAGTATCACAGAAGGACAAATATTGTATTAATTTACTATTGTAAAAAGTCAAGGAAAGGTTTACATACAAAAGGAATCTTTCTTTGTTGGTTACCAGGGATGGGAGTGAAAGGAAGGGAAAATTGCTAAAAAGGTAAAAAACAAGTATTGATTTGGGTGAATGGAAAGGCAATATACCAAAAGCTAACGACCAGCACAATAACACTATGGGAAAAGGAGATCCAGAGAGGTGCACAAGAGGTACAGATAACAAAGATAAACACTTTTACATATATAATTCTGCATTATCAGTGATAACAAACATTAATCTACGGGTAAATAGATGGGTCTAACTCACTGCCGTCAAGTCGGATGTGACTCAGAGTGACCCCTCCTTGGGTTTCTGAGGCAGTACCACTACAGAAGTAGATTGCCCAACCTTCTTTCCAAGGAGTGGCTGGTGGGTTTGAACTGCCACCCTTCTGGTTAGCAGTCAAGTGTCTTATGCACTATGCTACCAGAGCTCCCAAATAGATGGATACACAGACTAAATGATCAGATATGTCTAGGCAAAAAGAAATACACCCATGTCCATATATAAGTCTGGAAGACAATATTTGTACACAACATATATTTGTATATGCTGTAAGAACATCCATATAAATACAATGGGGGGGGCAAAGTTATGATAACTTCTTTGGCACAGGTCATCACTCTAATGGAACAAGTTATTGGATGTGTGGGCTTGGAACCATGGTCGCGGGGGACATCAAGCTCAATTGGCATTAACACACTACACAAAAACACTGTTCTACGTCCTATTTTGGTGAGTAGCAACTGGGGTGTTAAAAGATTGCAAGCAGCTATCTAGATGCCAACAATTGGCCTCTCCTCGTCCAGAGCAAAGAAGAATGAAGAAAATCAAAGTAGCATGGAAACAATTAGTCTAAAGGACTAGTGAACCATGCAATCCTCAGCCTATATGGCCATGAGACCAGATCCAGCTACCACTGTCAACCACTCTGAAAGGGATCACTGCAGGAGATCCTGATAGAATGGCAGAACGATGTGGAACAAAACTCAAAATCATAAAAAGACCAGGTTTACTGTTCTGATAGAGCCTGGTAAGATGTCGAAGATTATGGCCCCTAGATATCCCTCAGATTGGATTTGAACTCACTCTCTTGGCCTTCAGGCAAACAATTAAAAAAAAAAAAAAAAATTCACTGCCTTCGATTCAGATCCGACTCATAGTGATCTCTCCTTGGGTTTCTGAGGCGGTATCACTATAGAAGTAGATTGGCCAATCTTCCTGCCAAGGAGCCAAACAATGTTGTTAGGTGCCGTCGAGTTGTCTCCAACTCATAGCAACCCTATGCACGGCAGAACAAATCACTGCCCGGTCTCGTGCCAGCTCCACGATCCTTGCTATAATTGAGCCCATTGCCACAGCCACTGTGTCAATCCATCTTGTTGAGGGCCCTCCCCTCTTCCATCGACCCTCCACCTTACCAAGCATGGCATCCTTCTCCAAGGAATGGTCCCTTCTGATAATATGACCAAAGTAGGTTAGACAAAGTCTGGCCATTCTTGCTTCCAATGAGCATTCCAGCTCCATTTCCTCCAGGACGCATTTGTTAGTTCTTTTTAGCAGTTCATGGTACTTTCAGCATTCTTCTCCAGCACTACAACTCAAAAGCATCAATTCTTCTTCAATCTTCCTTATTCATTGTCCAGCTCTCACATGCATATGAGGCCACTGAAAATATCATGGCTTGTGTCAGGCACACCTTAGTCCTCAAGGAGACATCTTTGCTCCTCAGCACTTGAAAGAAGTCCTTTGCAGCCAACTTGCCCAGTGCCATACATCATCTGATATCCTGACTGCTACTTCCATTGGCATCAATTGTAGAATCAAGCAATGTGAAATCTTTGATTTCAATCTTTTCTCCATTTATCGTGATGCTGTTTATAGGTCCAGTTGTGAGGATTTTTGTTTTCCTTATATTGAGATGTAATCCATACAGCAGACTGTATTCTTCAACCTTCATCAGTAAGTGCTTGAAGTCATCCTCACTTTCAGCAAGCAAAGTTGTGTCATCAGAGGATCACAAGTTGTTAATGATTCTTCCTCCAATCTTGATGTCACATTCTTCATATAGTCCAGCTTCTCAGATTATTTGCTCAGCAATAGACTGAATAAGTATGGGGAAAGGATACAACCCTGACACACTCCCTTCTTGATTTTAAACCATGCAGTGTCCCCTTGTTCTGTTCGAACAACAGCCTCCTGGTCTATGGACAGATTCCTCATGAGTACGATTAAGTGTTCTGGAATTCATGTTCTTCTCAATGTTATCCATGATTTGTTATGATCCACACAATCAAATGCTTTTGCATAGTCAATAAACATAAGTAAATATTTTTCTGGTATTCTTTGCTTTGAGCCAAGATCCATCTGACATCAGCAATGATATCCCTTGTTCCATGTCCTCTTCTGAATCCAGCTTGCACCTCCGGAAGTTCTCTGTCGATATGCGGCTGCAACCATTTTTGAATTATCGTCAGCAAGATTTTACCTGCATGCAATATTAATGATATTGTTTGAAAATTTCCACATTCTGTGGGATCACCTTTCTTTGGAATGAGTATAAATATGGATCTCTTCCAGTCAGTTGGCCAGGTAGCTGTCTTCCAAATCTCTTGGCATAACCAAGTGAATGCCTCCAGTGGGGCATCCATTTGTTGAAACATCTCAATGGGTATTCCGTCAGTTCCTGGAGCCTTTTTGCCAATTCCTTCAGTGCAGCTTCGACTTCTTCCTTCAATACCATTGGTTCTTGAACATATGCTACCTCTTGAAATGGATGAAGATCGACCAGTTCTTTTCGGTACGGGACTCTGTGTATTCCTTCCATCTTCTTTCGATGCTTCCTGCATCTTTCAATATTTTCCCCATAGGATCTTTCAATATTGCAACTCAAGGCTTAAATTTTTTCCTCAGTTCTTTTGCTTGAGAAATGCAGAGTGTGTTCATCCCTTTTGGTTTCCTAACTCCAGGTCTTTGCACATTTCATTATAGTAACTAGCTTTGTCTGCTTGAGCTGCTCTTTGAAATTTTCTGTTCAGCTCTTTTATCTTGTCATTTCTTCCATTTGCTTCAGCTACTCTCCACTCAACGGTTAAGTTTCAGAGTCTCTTCTGACATCAATTTTGGTCTTTTCTTCTTTTCTCATCTTTTTAATGACCTCTTGCTTTCTTCACAGATGATGTTCTTGATGCCATCCCACAATTCCTCTGGTTTTCGGCCACTGGTGTTCAATGCATCAAATCTATTCTGTAGATGGTCTCTAAATTCAGGAGGGCTATATTCAAGGCCATATTTTGGCTCTTGTGGGCTTGTTTTAATTGTCTTCAACTTCAAGTGGAACTTGCATATGAGCAGTTGCCAAATAATATGACAGGTATATAGGGTGAACATTTACATCAGGTAGACACACTCCATAGAATGATCAATCATGGAAGAACAGAAGGGCAGTATTTGCACAGGGAGATAGCTCAGGGGGAAGGAATGCATAGGAAAGAAGGACACAGGGAAGAGGTAACTATAGGAAGGAAGCAGAAAGAGAGCTGTTACACTATGGGGATTACAGTCAATGTTATGAAACAAAATGTGTATGAACTGGTGTATGGAAAATGAAATTGCTCTGTAAACTTTCACCCAAACCACAATAAAAAATTTTAAAAAAGAAAATTATGGCAAGTTTTTGTGGGCTATCAGATTCTAGTCCGGCTCATTACCTTGAGCTATTTTTCATCTCTTTGTAAACTACAATAAGCTCTCATTGCATTGTGGTTAAAGTATTTGGCTGCTAACCAAAAGGTAAATTAATGGTTCAAGCCCACCAGCCACTCCACAGGAGATAGATCAGGCAGTCTGCATTCATGAAAATGTAAAGCCTTTGAAACCACTGCATCCTAAAGGGTCAGTATGAGTCTGAATTGATTCAATGGCATTGGGCTTTATAAACAATAGACAACTAATGGCTTACTAGTTGATGTTACATAGTTTATGGTTTTCCCAATATGTCCACAAAATCAATTTTCCAAAGTGAAGGAAAAAAAAAAAAAAACCTCTACTGAAAGACAGATGCTACTTTAGGAACTAAAAGTTGTTAGAACAAGTTTTCTTTAAAGAGTGTCTTTTAAAGTGATTGGGGCACATATTTTACAGAATCAGTTATCAAGGAAATTTGTCACATTATGACAGTCTTCCAACATCTGTTTTGTCCTCATCATTGACAGTTATCTGTCAAATTAGCCAAACTCTCAGAATCCCTAAATTTCTAATGGCTGTTTCTCAAGCTCATCTTCAACAAGTACAAGCAGCCTTCCAAGATTCAATTCCTGAGCAAAGACACATCCCCTACAGCTTGGAACTGGGAGATTTAGTATTCTGAAAACATTAAAGGAATTCAGCATCTGAATCCTGTTGAAAAGGACATTTTCCAGTGCTGCTTACCATCCATACAGTAGCCATACTCAAAGGAACAGATCTCTAGGTACCTATCTGTTAAACTGAGACACATCCAAGATCAATATACCTAGTAGATGATGTCATAAGGTAAACAGCTTCCAAGACTCAAGACTAGGGATCAAGTCCATGACTGAACCTCAAACCTGGATTAAATGTAGTATCCAGTATTATTATTACTGTATTCTCTCTTATTCCTTTTAAAGGTAGGCAACTGTGTTACCCATTCCCAGGGTGCCAAAATGATTGTTTTGTTCTCTGCTCATATTTTGCCTCCCATCCCCAAACTGGCAAGGACTTTGGGATTAGGACATCCAAACCTTCAGTTCTTGAGACCCCTTAAATGCTAGCTAGCCAAGTTTAAATCTAAGTTCTTCTCCTCATAAACTTAAAAGGGATTCCAAATCTCTAACTGATCAAATTTCTGGTTTTCATTCTTTTGTTGGGGCAACCTTCCCTACTTTAGGAGTTTCCAAAGGCATCAGTAGTATATTCAAGTCTGTAGAGCTATTTTTTAAATTCTACTTTGTAAGTGCTGGCATTTAAGAGTAGTTACATCCTAGTGAGACTAGGAAGGTAATCACAAGGGGAACGCTGTTAAAGAAAATGCCTCTCCTCACTCTTTAAACTTAACTCTTAATCCTTCACAGAAACTAAACGCTCGTGATAAAGTCAGTTCTGGGAATTAATTGGATAAGCCACACAGAATCTAAAGAATGCAGACTTAATAAACCAATCCAAGTCACCGCTTCATGATTAAGTGTTTGACAACTAATTATGTTAAAGTTCCCTTTTCGAAAATCCCCTAAATTTGTACTGTATACAAGCTGATCAAAATTGTAATGTGACAAGGGCATCTTTTATGAGGAATGCTCCCCGTTTGAAGACAGTTTTTCCACCCAATAAAAGTTTTCGACTGAGTTATTGTTCAGATTTTTTCTTTCGACGGGGAACAGGTTCCTCCAATTTTTGATTGGCTGACTGGGAGAATTTCCTTCCTCAGTGAAAGCTTAAAGAGTTCAGGAATCCAGACAGATGTACTTCAGTAATTGCTATTCTACGTTTTCTGACTTACCTGCAGGATAAAGAGTCGGGTGCTGCCTCCAAAGCGAAGAACATGCCCGACGTGAACTCGACAATAGGTGCGAGGTGGGATGCGGGTTTTGTTGAGAAAAGTGCCATGGGTACTTCCCAGATCATAGAGGTAGAAGCCGGGCCCGTGGCCGTCGCATTCTCCGTTGGGGTCGGCCACCCTGTGCTGCAGCACAGCATGGTACCGGGACACCGAAGGGTGCTCCAGGCACACGTCGCAACTAGACAACCGCCCGAAAAGGCAGCGACTCATCCCTTTCAAGCTACGGGTGCCAAAGACTGTGCCACCCTTCAAGATCTCTAGGCTGTAGGGGGTAGTGGCCGGGCCGCCCCATGACGGCTCTTGGTAGGCAGGCGCCCGAATCGGGCCGCCAGGGGAAGAAGACGCTATGGGGGCACGCGGCTGCTCTTCTTGTGGACCCCTAGTCTCCTCGCTGTCCGGCAGGGCCGGCGGGGCATCGGGCTCCCCGGAATCGGGGTTTAGCAACGCAGTGGACCTTTCTTTGTTCACCTCCTCCGGGTTTGAGGGATTGGTGACCGGGGCCTTTCCCCGCACCGCCGGCGGCACTGGCAGGGATGGCTTCTTGAAGTCCCGGTTGAGGTCTAGCGTAGCTGGCAACTCTGAGTGAGAGGGAAAATCAGCCATCATCAACCCGGTGAAGTCTCGAAAGCTGTTCCTAGGAAACCTCACCCCTCGGTCGCAACGTTCCTCTTATCGCCTCCTTCTCTCCAGCTCCCAGCGGCTTCCTTGGGTAACGATGGTGACATTGCTGCTTCACCCCCCTGAACGTTGCATACAAAGGTAGCAAAGGAAAGTCATAATATGAGAAAAATGGAAAAAGGAATTATATGAAGAATGGGGACGTCTATGTAAGTTGCAACAGAATAGCAATAACTTCCTGTGATAGAACCTGAGCGAGAAGAAGCGCTTCCGGCCGGTTTGGCCCAAAGCAACAAACCAACCTTCCGCGCCTGATTGCACGCTCGCATCAGGTTTCACCGAGTCTTAATTACGTTGCGACGGTGAATAGTGGCACCTCTTTGCCTCGGCGTAGGCCCAGACCTCCCCGACTCCCGGCTGCCCGGGACATCATGCTACCAAAGGACGCTGTGGTTGGCGCCTGCTGACCAAGGCTGAGGAACCCCGCGGAGGGACTCGTGCATACCTTGCACTTGGTGCCTGCCCTCGCCTCTCTTCTTGCTCTTCCGGTGAAGGTAGACGAGTTTTTCTATTATTTCTTACATTCATTTATTCGTACATTCCTTTCGGAAACCAGTTATTGAGGCAGCGTAGTTTAGAGGTTAAGACTGTGAAGTCTGAAGCGCAACTATCTTGATTTCCTTCTCGGCCACTTGTAACATTGGACAAAACACTGGGCCTCGGTTTCCACGTGTGAAAAAAATTGAAATAATATCTCCTTCATAGTGTTATTTGGAGGAGCTTTGGTAGCATAGTACCTAAGGCTAACCAGATGGCTGGTGGTTCAAACCCACCAGCCACTCCTCTGAAGGAAGGTTGGGCAATCTACTTCCGTAGTGATACATACCACCTGGGAAACCCAAGGAGTGGTCCCTATGAGTTGAGGCTGACTCGACAGCACATAACAACAAGTGTTATTGGGATAATTGAATTAAGCAATAAAGGCAAAGCCTGGCACATGTGAATCACTCAACAAATTCTAGATATTGCTGTCTACCTAAATGGAACTGATTGCTATTAAATCCTAGTTAAAATCCAAGGATAAATGCTGTGATGGAAGCATGGCAAGTGATGTGAGAGTATAATGAAGGGATATGTACTGGGAGGTGATGGAGGGGAGGCATTTAAGCTGTACTTGAGAATGAATACAAGTCTGCCAGGAATGGAAGGGCATTTCTGGCAGACACCACAGCTTAAAGAGTCAATATGGAAGTAGTTGACAGCAGAACAAACCAATCTTTCTTGGATGACGCACAGCTGGAATGCTACTTAGAAGCAAGGATGGCAAGACTTCGCCTCTTGTGCTTTGGTCATGTTGTCAGAAGGCACCTGGAGAAGGATATCATGCTTGATAGAGTAGAGTCAGCGAAAAAGAGGAAGACCCTCAATGAGATGGATTGACACAGTGGCTGTGATGATGGGCTCAAGCTTAGCAAAGATTGTGAGCATGGTGCAGGACGAGGCAGTGTTTCATTCTGTTGTACAGAGTAGCTATGAGTCAGAATCAACTCGTTGTCACTTAGCAACAATAGTGGAAGTAGGTAGCTTTCTTGAAAAACTGAGTAGCATGAACTAAGGTGATCACTTCCTCCAGAAAGCTCCTCCTTGGTGCTTCCAATTTAGTAGGTCTCTGCCTCTAGAACAGCACATACCACATACTTTCCTGTTGAAATGTTATGTTTATGCTTCTCTCCCTCACCTCAGGACAGGGATCTTGCATTATTTGTCTTTGCCTCCCCACATAATGCCGGATATTTGATAAAAGTTTATTGGGCTTGAGGAGACATATGGGAATCTTAAAAGGTAGGTTGAAGCCAGAGTGTGAATTTGTTCAAATGCTAGGCCAAATAATTGTTTTTTTTCCTAATAGTCAGTAGGTAGCTGTTGGGTTCCCCCACGACAGGGCTCCCCCAACCCAAGTCAGGGATAACGCCGCCCAAAATCACTCACGAAAGACGTCTCTTGATGCAAAAGCAGGAGGAGTTTATTCGAAGTTCCAGCACGCTGGGCTTGACTCATATCCCATGCGGGGGCAGAGGAGTGGAGCAGCCAGCAACAAAGTTACACAGTATTTAAAGGCAAAACTACAAGGGGGTGGTCAGAGAGAGAGAGTACAGCTGATTGGTAAGTTTAAGTTTGAATTCTCCAATTACATGGTATGGTTGAGTTCAGGGCTTAGTCATCCTTGCCTTGCCCCTGTTCCTGGAACTGGGGCCTGCCCTTTTGCTGGCCTTAATAGTGGCCTTTTATTGCAAAACTATATTAAATATTACATTTCTAATTTCGTATTTACATTTTTAATTCCACAAAGCCATTAGATCTGAGTTTTAAAAATATTAAGTCTAGTAGAAGTGTGGAAAATGGATTATGTACAAGTTGAGACTGGAGGAAGGAACACCAGTTAGGAGATTACAGAAATCTGTCAGATTCTGTTCTATACATATATACATTTCAGAGGTTGAAAGCATAAGGCCATTTAGATTAGCGTTTCATAAACTTTTCCACCAGGACCAGTTAAAAGGTTTCTGTGCTTGACACACACAGAGTAAGAACTACTTTTTCCTATCTTTCACTCTACTCCTTTTTCTCCTACTGATCTAGGTCAGATGTGTCAGCATACTTTGAAAAATATCTCATAGTTAAGCATAATCTCTTGCAAATTTTTCAGGATTAGGCATAATAGCAGTTCTAGTAATGAGTTAGTGGTGAGATGGAAAACAGTGGGCACTAGAGCCCCAGATACTATTCTAATTAGTGTGCTATTGACCAAATTTTGTAGTTCAGTACAGTAGAAAATATCATTGTGATTGTGATGACTGGCACATAACAGTATATTTCTCTTAATTTCTTCAGGAAGAATATCTTTGGTCCTACAGTTTTGCTGACATTTTTCTAAGTGATCTTGAACAGCTACTTCTTACATAAATACTTGTAGACTTCTTATTTTTCACTACAGAAATCTAAAACCTTTGGATGTCAGAGACTTAAAAACACTACTCTTAGGAGATCGTCTACATTTAACCTAAGAGTTTCTCCCTTCTTAGTCCAAAATGTTGAGATACTGGGGAGAGATACCAATCTCATCAAGCCAGACCAATAGAAGTTCATTTGATTTGCTCCCACGGGAGTTCCGTCTGGTGGAAGTCCATGACCCACCCCTGCACCAGCCATCAGCCAACAAGCCCAGGCCCCCAACTATGCTGGACATCCCATCAGAGCCATGCAGCCTCACCATCCATACCATTCAGCTGATCCAGCACAACCGACGTCTCCGCAGCCTTATTGCCACAGCTCAGGCCCAGAATCAGCAGCCAACAGAAGGTATAAAGACTGAAGAGAGTGAACCTCTTCCTTCCTGCCCTGGATCACCTCCACTCCCTGATGACCTCCTGCCTTTAGACTGCAAGAATCCCCATACACCATTCCAGATCCGGCACAGTGACCCAGAAAGCGACTTTTATCGGTAAGGCAAGGCTTTGCTACATTATCTACTTTTCTCAAATAATCCTCCCAAAAACCCTGTCAAGTTTAATGGCATTTCCAGTTTCCACATGAGGAAACTAGGTTTAAGAGATAGTAACTGACTTGGCCAAGGTTGTTCAGATAATTAGTATAAAGTGTAAGACTTGGACCCCAGTGGTCAAATCCAGAGGCTGTATTCTTTCAAGTTTTGATGCAAAAATATTTATTGAGTGCCTGCAATGTATCAAGCACTTTATTAGAAACAAAGTAATACACTGGTATGGAAAACAGGCCATGACCTCAGGGCACTTACAGTCTAGTCTGTTTGATTTAAAATGTATATTATGGGTTTGAGGAGTCCTGGGGGCTCAGCAGTTATGTGCTCAGATGCTAACTTACAGGTCAACGGTTCAAACCCACCAGCTGCTCCATGGGAGAAACATGTGGCAGTCTGCTTCCATAAAGGTTGCAGCCTTGTAAACTGTATGGGCAGTTCTGTTCTATCCTATAGGGAGGGTCTCTGTGAGTTGAAATCTACTCAACAGCAATGCTTTTGTCTTCATTTTCAGTTTAGCTCAGTGTCCTCAAATTGGAATTCATGAACTTAATCTAGTATTATCCGGAATCCACAAATTCTGTGCAAGTATTTTAAAACTGTTTTCATTTTGATAACACAATGTAAGAAATACTAATAGAAGAATATTCTTGATCCTTGCTACTCAATATCTGGTCCAAGACCAGCAACATCAACATCACTTGGGAACTTGTTGGAGATGCAGAATCTCAGGCCCCACCCAGACCTACTGAATCAGAACCTACATTTTAACAAGATCTCCAGGAGGTTCATGTGCACGTTTGATTTTGCAAAGCACTGTTCCAGATCCACTGAATGCTTACCTTATAACCTAGTGCTACTATTAGTGCCTAAGGCACTTGACTGCTAACCCGAAGGCTGGCGGTTCAAACCCACCAGCCACTCCTCAGAAGGAAGATGGGGCAATCTACTTCCGTAGTGATACTGCCTTGAAAACCCAAGGAGGGGTCACTGTGAGTCGGGTCTGACTCGACGGTATATAACAACTTTACATTTGGTGCCAAATAGTTTTTTTCATTTTGAAAGTGTTTAAACCTACAGAGAAGTTTAAATAGTAGAGTGAATACCCAAGTACCTTTCACTTGATTCCTCAATTGTTAACATTTTGCCCCATTTACTTTCTCTCCCATACGTATAGGTACACAGATATATTCACAAATATGCACACATATGTATATACATATATGTGTATCAAAAATCCATTGCTGCCGAGTTCATTCTGACTCATAGCAACTCTATAGGACAGAGTAGAGTTGCCGTATAGGGTTTCTAAGGCTGTAAATCTTTATGGAAGCAGACTGCCTCATCTTTCTTCTACATAGCACCTGGTGGGTTTGAACCACAGAGCTTTTTGGTTAGCAGCCAAGCATTTTAACCACTGCACCACCAGGGCTCCTCATATATGTACACATACACACACACATACATTTATTTACAAAGCATTTTAAAGTCATTTGCAGACATCATGACATTTCAACCCTAAATTTTTCAGCATGCATATGCTAAAAATAAGGAAATTTTTCTACATAATCACAAAATCATGACACCAAAGCAAATGAACATTGATTCAGTAATATCATCTAATAAGCCCATATTCTGATTTTCCAGTTATCCCCGGTATCTTTCATAGATGTATTTTTTCCCAATCCATGCCTTGCATTTGATTGTCATGCCTCTTCAATATCTTTTATGCTAGAACAATACATACTTAATATCTTGTATCACTTAATTACATCAACCTGTTGATGATAACAGTTAACATTTTAATTGTCTCAAAAATGAGAAAAGAGTAAAAATATGTAAAGATCACCACTGGACCAGATGATGTCAAGGTGCCACATATAATGAAGTCTTGAAATAGAGAAAAGTGGGAGGATAGCTAGGTCCTTACATGGCACAAAAACCAACCAAACCCACTACCATGGAGTCAATTCTGACTCAGCACCCTTTAGAGCAGAGTAGAACTGTCCCATAGGGTTCCTGAGGCTGTAAATCTTTATGGATGCAGACTGCCTTATTTTTCTCCTGCAGAGTGGCTAGTGTGTTCAAACCACTGACCTTTTTGTTAGCAACCAACTGCTTTAACCACTGTCCCACCACAGTAGTATAATTTATGCCCAACTCAAAAAAATTTGCTCCATAGCAACAGTTCTATATTAACAGTTTGAAAACAATTTACTTTCAATACAATAATATCATCCATCATATTACTGATGCTATTAATTAGAATTGTGTAATTTTGTGTCTAATTTCTAATTTTCACATAAGATCTATGAACATCAAACGTTTATACCTTGTTTGTTTATACATATTTAATAAATTTTGTAATAGAAATTATATCAGCTAACTTTAGCAACTGCTAAAAGAATTATTTTCCTTTGAAAGAAGTCCATATGTCATTCAAACAAAGCAATACTTGTTTAGCTCTCGATTTACTAGACATTTCTGAGGCCTTTAGTCTTTGGCCCAGGCGGGTCATGGGAAATGATGATGAAAGTATCAAATGAAAAGTTACTTAGTAATCAAGTATGTGTTTGACAACTGTAAAGAGAATTGCAGTAGTTGCTACTTAACAGGTAATAATAAAGTGGGTGACTGGCACCTCAGGCACTCTTGTAAGGTATGTGGAGACCAGAAAAAGTTATTTTCTGTTCTGTTTTATTCTTACTATTTACTTATTTTGTCGGAGTGAGGGAGAGGACAGATAGGAATTTTCAGGAGTTAATTATTAGAGGCTTGTTAAAAGTTATTTTTTAAGAGATCAGACAACTTTTTGAAGTCTCTTCTTAGAAAGATTAAGATGTCTGCACTAGTAATTAGGAGCAAAATGGAATATTAGAACATGAACTGAGATACTCTGCCACTTACTAATAATACCTAAGTAACTTTTGATAAGTCAACCCATCTGAACACTTTCCTTATCAGCCAAATAGGAATAATAATATGGCCCTTACCCATTTTAGAGTATAGGATAGGATGAAAATGTTTCGTAAGCTGTATATGGTTTAAATTGCTCTTACAAAATTGAGTTGCCTTCCCAGTTTTAAAAATGATCCCTTATAATTATATGGAGAATTTCCTAATTAGGATTCTGAATTTCTGAAAGTCCATATATTGCCCAGGATGTGAGGAAATGGTTGTGGTTAATTAGAAATTAGAGCACCATTAGGCAGTGTGTGAGCCTTCCTGTTAAAATTAATCAGATCCTGAAAGTGATCAAAATTGAGCAGTTGGTAGAAGGAGCAATAAGGAAACTTACTTTTTACTGGATACTCTTTTGTGGTGCTTAGATCTTTTATTATAGACATGTATTGCTTATTCAAACTTTATTTAATTGGAGAAGCTCAGAAATAGGACCCAGATTGTTGAGACATTCTCCAACAGCAGCAGGATGAAACTGAGCTGTATAGCCTGGATAAAATCACAGGCAGCAGTTTGATTAGAACTGTAAAACCCTTAGGGAGACAGGATAAGTCACTCCTTTGTGAGAGCACTGACACTCCTTTATATCCATTTTCAGTGGGAGAGGTGAGCCTGTGACTGAACTCAGCTGGCACTCCTGTCGACAGCTCCTCTACCAGGCAGTGGCCACAATCTTGGCCCATGCAGGTTTTGAGAGTGCTAACGAAAGTGTCCTGGAGACCCTAACTGATGTAGCACATGAGTATTGCCTTAAGTTCACCAAGTTGCTGCGCTTTGCTACAGATCGGGAGGCCCGGCTGGGGCAGACTCCTTTCCCCGATATTATGGAGCAGGTATTCCATGAAGTGGGCATTGGCAGTGTACTTTCCCTTCAGAAGTTCTGGCAGCACCGCATCAAGGACTATCACAGTTACATGCTACAGGTGAGATGACTCTGTGGAAGAATGGGCAAAGGTGTCCAGTCTAAGAGTGTTCAGCAAATTCCCACAGTTGGTCAAAGATGCAGAACACAGGGTCTTCAGACAACCTAGTTTTCTCATCACCCTAGCTGTGTTACAGCAGGCCTCATCACTGACTTGACTAGACTCCAAGGGCCTCCTTTAGTCAAAGACCCAATCGTTAATAAGACTTCTTCTTGAAGAAATTATAGACAGGTATGTAGAGTCTGAGAATGTGGTTAGCATGCTTTTATTCAACAAGAATTTATTGAGTGCTTTTGAGTCTGGAACCGTGGAATACAGTAGTTAACAAGTTCCTAGGGCTTGCACTCTTGTTGAAGGAGAAACAAAAACAAGTAAACAAATAATGATCAAAACAATTTCAGGTTGTGTTAAGTGGTATGAAAAAGTAACAAGTGAGGTAATACTGCCCAGAGGGTGAGAAAGACACAATTTTTCATTAGAAGCAGAAATAGCTAATATATTCAGTCCTTGTGGCCTTAAGCAAATCATTTGTTCATGGTCTATTTCCCCAAATCTAAAATATGATTAGGAGTTTCATGGGTAAACATTCACATCAGGTAGATAAACTCCTTGGAGCGATCCGTGGGAGAACAGAAGCCAGTGTTTGCACAGGAAGATGGGGGAGGGCAGGAGTGCATGGGAGGGAAGAAAACAGGGAAGAGATAACTACAGGGAGGAAGTGGGAAGAGAGCTGTTATATCGTGGGGAATTGTGGTCAGTGTCATGAAACAAAATGTGTATGAACTGCTGTATGGAAAATGAATTTGCTCTGTAAACTTTCGCCCAAAATCACAATAAAAATTTTTTAAAAATAAAATATGATTAGGAGTTTATAACACTCAACAAAAAAGTCTTTGCTAAGTGACCCTGATTTCCCACACCATTCATTATATACCTAAGGCAGATGTCAAGTGTTTGTCGTTATAACCAAAAAGGAATCTTATGATTTATCCTTAAGCAGACTAACTTTATTTTTCACCTTACAAACAAGCTCTCTCTGCCAAACTTTCTTTACATGTCTCTATCACTTATAAACACAAACTCAGCACTAACAAGTTCCTTCTATTGGCAATGAGTATTTTAAAGCTCTTCTGTTAATTTATTCTATTGGCTTTTCCATGGAATGCCATAAGCCAACTATGCAACTTGCTTTTAATATTTCTTGGAAAATTAATTCTTGCTTGCCCACAGATTAGTAAGCAACTTTCTGAAGAGTATGAAAGGATTGTGAATCCTGAGAAGGCCACAGAGGACACCAAACCTGTGAAGATTAAGGAAGAACCTGTGAGTGACATCACCTTCCCTGTCAGTGAGGAGCTAGAGGCAGACCTTGCTTCTGGAGACCAGTCACTGCCCATGGGGGTCCTCGGGGCTCAGAATGAGCGTCTACCATCTAACCTGGAGGTTGAAGCTTCGCCACAGGCTTCAAGTAAGAGAAATCAACTTACTTTGATTATGGGAGATCTGCTGATTTCAGTACTTTATTTTTTTGGAATCAAGCTCTGGAAGTGGGCGAACACTTGTTGGAGGGTGGGGGGAATGCAAAATCCTGAAACAAATACAGCTTCCCTCATCTAGAGATATCAACCTTCTTCTGTTTTTAACTGGTGGAAGAGAACATGCTTTATAGGCATGTTTTAAAATAATTACTAGTTAGGATATAGATGCAGTATGTGTTATCCTCTTGATTACCAGGGTTGATTTAGTTGATCCAACTTCTTTCCTTAGTATTCTGTATTGGTTCTTCATGATGCTTGTACTTAATTTAAAACTACCAGATAGATGGAAGTATATCAATTGCTCAAGGATGTTTGAATAGTTGGGCTTCCTTGAGTACCCCAACAAATTGAGGATGAAAGAGACTGAAAAAGGGCTACCCAGTGAAGTGGAAGAAGTGAATAGAAAGAAAGATACTCAGAGTTGGTTACTTTTTGATGATGAAAAAGCAGAGTAACAACCGTATCTCCTGGCAAGTACCAGGCTCAGAGTGAAAACTGAGCTCAAAGACATTAGTCTGTCCTGATCTCCCCTTGACTTACTAGGTGTGTTTTATTCAATCTGTTTGTAGGTACAGAGGTAAATGCTTCCCCGCTTTGGAACCTGGCTCATGTGAAAATGGAGCCTCAAGAGAGTGAAGAAGGGAACGTATCTGGGCACGGTGTGCTGGGCAGCGATGTCTTTGAGGAGCCCATGTCAGGCATGAGTGAAGCCGGGATCCCCCAGAGCCCTGATGACTCAGACAGCAGCTATGGTTCCCACTCCACTGATAGCCTCATGGGGTCCTCCCCTGTCTTCAACCAGCGCTGCAAGAAGAGGATGAGGAAAATATAAAAGAGAGAGAGGGATATTTTCTGTACAAACCTCCTAAGAACCAACAGGAAACCTTGCTGTTTTAGAATTTCTTTCCATAAACAGTGGTTTGATTTATTTTTAAACCCAGTGGATCTTCCTAATTTCAGTAGTACTGAGTTTAACCAAGGTTGCATTTTACTTTTGCAGTTGTTGAACAGTTTGCCACAGCAATCAAGCCACCTTTCCCAGACACGGAACACAACACCGATGGTAATCAGGAAACCAAAGCACTGCCTGGCTCTCCAGAGCCGTTGCTCTCTCACACATCTGAGAAGAATCTTACCTGCATTGCCCTGCCCTGTGTGGGGATGGTGTGAGGACTGAGATGTTTGCTAAACATCAAAGCTATGCTTTAATTGACACAAGTTAAAGATAATGCTATCAGATGTCAGTTTTTCTTTAACTTGCTTCATTTTTGGTTCAAGCCATTGAAAATCCAGTAGTAATGCCTAATAGGAAATAGCTAAACACTACAGTTTATCTGTAGCTGCCTTTTTTAACTGTTTTGCCTGTGAAGTCTCATAAAATCAGAGGTCTGTGGTGACATCCAGATAGCCCTCTCTCAATTGTCATCCACTTATTTTCTTCCTTCTTTTAACTTACTCCATTTATCCTCATCTTACTTGCCTTTTTATTTCCACTTGACTCAGGACCGTTTCCTTTTTTTTTATTTTCACCATGTACATTTCTTTGGGTTTTTTTCTTCTTTCCATTTTCTCCTTGTGAATGACCCACACAGAACCTGTCTAAGCACAGGCTTGTGCTTAATGCACTTGTTTCTGCTTGGCTGTCAGAGGGCAGCAGTCCACACCTCTGTCAAAGGTCCACAGTGTGCTGGTATGCTGCTGCTTCTAAAGGAGCAGCACCCTTAAAAGGTCAATCATGTACCTTTCTACTTTACTGTTAGTCATCCATCACAGTGTCTGCTCTGCTTGGCATTTTATAGTCTCAATAAATACTTCTAAAGTAAATGATGTTACACTGTAGTAATTAGGAGTAATTAGCAAATGTGTGCTTTATGCCTTAATAATGGATGCTGGCCTGTTAAATAGTGTTTATGGTTGGTTTTCTGATGCAGAATACAGTCTTAAGAAATTCAGACTACTACTTTAATAAGAAGCTGTGGTGGCATGATGGTTAAAGCATTTGGCTGCTAACCAACAGACCAAAGATCAAGACACAGCTTTAATTAGTACATGATTGAGTGCCTTAAATTCCAGGCATTGAAAGTAAACATGAATTCAATCACAATAAAACAAGGTTCTAATTTTACAGATAATTTATAAATTTGCTAATTGTGCTATCTTACATCCTTAGCACACTTATCTAAATCTTAATCTGGCCTTAGCTTCATTTTCCCTTGTTTATTAGTGAAAGCAGCCACCAGTAGCCATCTGGGTATTTAATTTATTCTTTTAGCAAACATTTACTGAGTAGTAATATGTACTGGGTCCTGTGAAAGGGATACGAATTAAGACTTAGTCCCTGCCCTTATAGAGCTTATAGGGGAGTTAAGTTATTCTTTAAGGAAGACATACACAAAGGCACTAAGGAGAAGAACCAAGTATGTTCAGGGTTTGATTTTTCATTTTTTGCAAATTGTTCAAATTTTTAAATCAGTGGTTTCCACTAAATATACTGAAGTATTTCATGGTAAAATAAAACACATTTATTGCTTTAGAATATTTAGAGAATAGGCACCCAATGACGGAGACATTTTGATATCCTAAATTTTAAAAGGTATGTGAAAATTGGCACCTGAGATTCACAAAGCCTGGACTTATGCCATGGGCTCTGAGTTGGAGCAGTGGGTCTCAGACTACATGTGCACCAGAATCACTTGTATGGCTTATTATTAAAACCAACTGTGGGGCTCCAACTAGTTTGATTTAGCAGGTCTAGAGTGGGGCCTAGGAATTTGTGTTTCTAACAAGTTCCAGGTAATGCCAATGCTCCTAATCCAATGACCCACACTTAGAGACTACCACTGAGCTAGAAATATAGATAAGGAAGGGATAGTTTCTCGAGGGAAATACACTGTTTGAAGATATTGTTAAGAATGTGGAGGCAGGGCAGACCCTTACTACAGCTGCTGTGTATGGAATGTACACATGACCCAAATCCATGATACTTGAGTAAGTCAATACAACTTTGCTTAGTGAAAGTTAAAATACAATATAGACAGGGCCTGGCTTTGCCCTGGTTACTAAGTATGAAAGCACATAAGACACTTTAGTAAACATCATCTTATTGAGACAGCTTTGGGCATGTGGCTTTAAGCCTCATAGAATAGGAAACGTGAATCTCTTTGTGATGATACAATTTCCTAGTCTGAAATCATGACAGAGTGGCTTACAAAGGTAAACCAAAAACTTAGATTTATCTAAGTCACCATCAAAAGGATTCTTATTCATTAATCATGTGTTTTGCCTACTTTCTTCAACAGCCTAGAGTCCTATGATGACTTACATTTCATACCAACATTGACTGGTTCCCAAGGAGACTGCACTGTTACCTGAGCAATCCTATGTTTTCCCTCATCCATTCTCCTAATGGGAGAGGAATTCTTAATGTAGGGTCAAGGGTAAGGTCCTGGGAAAGAAGAAGCTATACCTCCAACCTAAAAGATCTGAAGTGGTCACCCAACAGAGTAACTTCTCTCTCATCCATCCATGAGCAGCAAAAGTACTTGAGTTCTAAATGACTAACTTGAAGTTTCAGGCCTGAAGAGACATGAGCTTCCAAGAACAGTCAGAATATCCTTCCTTGTATAAATCTGAAAGAAAGGCTAAGAGCGATCAGTATTTACCTTTTAGGTCTAAAGGTCTATACTGGCTTCATCTGAGTCATGGTATTTCTCTAGTAAGGGACCTCTACTACTCTGAAGAAAGTTGTCCTGTATAGTAGCCCCCAGTCAGAGAGGTAAGGATAGTTCCTTCACACATAGTTGCAAAATTCTGGACTCTAAGAAACTAAAGTTTCCTCAAGTTTCTCCTATTTGTTGCTTCTCTTCCAGTACTGTGCCATTGATTCTTGCATAAAATTCTGGAATGCTGGCTCTTCATGGCTTTCTTCTGTAGCTACAAGAAAAAAAGAAGGGCAGTGCTTTATAAATCTCCCCATTAGACACGTGGATTAGAGCTGCTGTCACCCTCCATCTAAGAAAACAAAGTGCTTGCTTCTTCCAATAAGGAAATACCTCCCAGAAGCATGCTGTTTTATCATGTTGCCACCATGTACAGGTTCTTTATCTGAAAGTGGGGAGAAGACCTTCCTCATAGAGTAGTTGTAAGTACTCAGTCCTAAGATACGTTTCCCCAAGAGAAAGGAAATGTGCACACAAAGAGCTAATTGTGAATGTTTACAGCAGCTTTGTTTTAAATAGCTAAAATCTGGAAACACCAATGTCCTACAACTAGTGAATGGATAAACAAATTGTCATACATCCACATAATAGAATATTATGTAACAAAAACAAGATATATATAAAAAAAAAAAACACCCACTTACACATGGAACAACATGGACAGAGCTCAAAAGAATTTCACTTCACAAACAAATGTAAAGAAACTGTTGAATGCTGGGGTGCTAGGGGAGGGGAAGCATCTGGCTGAGCAAAGAAGTCAACTGCAAAAGGCTAAATACTGTGAGATTCTACATATATGACACTGTGGAATACGCAAAATTACAGGAACAAAAATCAAAAGGTTTCCAGGAGCGAGGTGTATGGGAAGGGGACTGACTAAAAAGGGGCTTGAGGGAAATTTTGGGGCATGACAGAAATGTTTGATTGGGGTAGTGATTATAAGACTATTAAAACTCATTGAACTATACACTTTAAAAGGGTGAGTTTTACTGTTGGTAAAATAAATCTGATTAAATGAGTCAATGTACATGTTAGCACTCAGCATTAAGGAGTAAGGAGAAGTTAGCTCCTGGTCTAACTAGCAGCTATGTCCTGGGGTTGTTTCAAGAAACAGATTGTGCTCACATAAAACTATGCCAAGTAGAACACTTCTGGGTATCCAGAGCCAATCTATCCTCAGAGTTACAGCCTTTTCTGGCTGGTTTAGGCCTCCTGTATTCTTAAAAATAAACAGCACACTTCTGGTAAGATGGAGGACTAAGCAGACAAGTGACACAGACCCTCTTCAACAATGAAAAACCAACTGACAGAGATACAGAAGATAATCCTGGAGCCCTGAGCTTTGAAAGGAACTATATAGAAGTGGTTTGGGAGCTATGATAGCGTAGTGCCTAAGGCACTTGACTGCTAACCAGAAGGCTGGAGGTTCAAACCCACCAGCCACTCCTCAGAAGGAAGATGGGGCAATCTACTTCCGTAGTGATACTGCCTTGGAAACCCAAGGAGGGGTCGCTATGAGTCGGGTCCATCTTGACAGCACATAACAACATCAACAACAACATACATACAGAAGTGGATTAGGCACCAGCTAGTGGAAAAACCTGAATGAAAACAGTACAGCCACGGTTGGAGCTACAGACTCAGCTATTCTGACGGGACCAACAGCCTGAACATTTCCAAGTAGTGTTGGGACCTGAGAATTGACCTAAAGATCAGCCCTGGTCACCAAGGGCTGCAGAGATGACTGTGCTGGTGGCCTATGACTAGGGAGGAAAACAGCAAGGTGGGAGACAAACTGTAAAGTTGACTTTCTGCTGTCCAGAGGGCGCAGCCATTTTGGATATTTAAAGTTACTGAGGGTGCAGCCATTTTGAATCTTTACAAGCAGCGGCCATTTTGGATAGTTAAAGTGGCCGAAGGTGGCAGCCATTTTTCAGCCATTGAATCTTTACAAGTGGCAACCATTTTGGATTTTAAAGTGACAGCATTCTCATTCGGATATCAAGGACCTAACAATAGGTTCTGTTGGCCAAGGTCAGCAGGGTCATACGAGAGGCTGACAACAGGAAAGGAGACAGGTGGTGAGTGTATAACTGCTGTCAACTAGCGAATAGAGGAGAACAGTACCCTGCTGACATAGATAACATACAAACAAAAAGAAGAAAACTAAAATCACGGAAAAGTCACTCCAACACACAATCACCAATTAAATATAAAAACAAAAATATCACAATGCCTCGGAGACTAGAGAGCATCACAGTCCACACAAAGAAGCAAGATAAAGCAAGAGAAACAAGGGACCAGGATACAGACCCAAAACACATCCCTGAGGAAGCAGCAGCATTGGAAATCCCTGATAAGGAATTCAAAAGACTTATATTTAGATATCTTCAACGAATTGAGAGACAGATAAAGGAAAACACAGAGAAAACCCTAGAACAATTTTGAAAGACAATACAAGGACAAAATGACAAAATAAATGAAAAATTAGAAATGATAGAAAATCTACACACAGAAATCCAGAATATTAATAGTAAATTTTCAGAACTAGATAAGATATTGAATAGGCAAAGGAACAGAACTGAATCAATGGAAGACAGAATTAGGGAGATGGAAGGCAAATACCTGAACACTTCTTTGGAAAGGGATAAATCAGAAAACAGATCAAAACAAAATGAAGAAAGCCTAAGGTTCATGTGGGATACCATCAAAAGGAATAACCTACGTGTAATCGGAATTCCAGAACAGGAAGAGACAAATAAAACCACAGAGAAAATTATCAAAGATTTGTTGGAAGAGAATTTTCCTGGTATGATAAAACATAAGAATATATCCATTCAAGAAGTCCAAAGAATCCCAAATAGGATAGACCCCAAAAGAAAATCACCCAGACAAACTTACCAAAGCCAAGGACAAAGAAAGAATCATGAGAACAGCACGGGAAAAACTAAAAGTTACCTACAAGGGGCAACCAATAAGACTAAGTTCGGATTTCTCAACAGAAACCATGCAGGCGAGAAGACAATGAGGTGGTGTATATAAAACCCTGAAAGAGAAAAATTTCCAACCAAGAATTAGATACCCAGCAAAACTGTCCCTCAAATATGATGGTGAAATTAGAACATTTCCAGATAAGCAGAAATTAAGGGAATTTGTTAAAACTAGACCAACCTTACAAGAGATGCTAGAGGCAGCCTTTTGGACAGAGACACAACAACAGCCAACAACAACTGACCATTAACACACATGATGATATAACCCAGAAAGAAACCAACCATACAGCTATGGAAGTATCCAAAGTAAATAAGCCTACAAGATTGTAAACAGTGAACCAGAGACATCAATTGACAACTGAGGACAACTACAAACCAAAAAGAGGGAAAAAACTGTCGTTACAGAACTTCTAGATGGTAGGGAAGTCAAGACAACTACAAGATAGCACAGACTGTTCTAAACTTAGGAAGAAAACTATAATCACAGGATAACCTCAAAGAAAAATTAAAACCTTCACATCAAAAAGAGGGCTAGCATAAATATTCAGCAAATACTAAAACAACAGCAATAAAGGAAGAGATAACATGATTCATAAACAAAACGAGCTCAGCATAGAAAATTCTATGGAACAAAGAAATTGACACCATGAAAAAGCACATAACAAAAATGACAACAGATTCATATTTACCAATAATCACACATCTGGCAAGGGACTTATCTCTAAGATTTACAGCAGAAGAGATGACCAAACTATGGTACATATACATAATGGAATGCTAAACCACATTATATGATGTAGAGTCTGCAAAACACCACGTAATATGGATGAACTTGGAGGACATCATGCTGAGTGAAATAAGTCAATCACAGAAGGACAAATACAGTATTAGTTTGTTGTTTCGGAGAGTCACGGAAAGGTTTATACATGGAGGGAAAGTTTCTTTGTTCGTTGCCAGGAGTGGGACAGCAGCAGAGGGACCATAG